>NC_140952.1:140427723-140795223 GCF_014529385.1 Adiantum capillus-veneris
AGTTAAATATAAATTTAGCACTCATTGTTATTTATTCTCTTTGAACTTAACTTCATGTAATTTTTTTAATGGAATTTAGGGCTTTTCTACTTATTTATTTCTTAGCACACATGACTAAATAAACAACATTTCGCGTGTGCAGGACATCGACTGGGATGATCGTGGCCCCCCTAGAGGCTCTCAGCACGATCGCTGGCTCAACGAAAAACTCCCTTGTCCTTGCACCATGTGCAAAAGGGCAATCCCTCGCTTGAGGCGCATTACCTTGGAGCTTGTGGACAACGAAGGGCTTTGGCATCCTCAAAAAAGAGCTCGGAGAGATGAGATCACGACTCACCCGTCGCTTGAGGAGGTGCCCCATTGGTCTATGTTTGGTGGTGGTGCACCGGTACGCAAAGCCGAACGATAGAGGCAAGAGGGACTAGGTGATTTGGGTGCACCACATGGTGATCTTCCCATTGGCTCTACTTCAGAAGCTCTTATGGCGTCTCTGTCGCACTTTGAGACAGAGGATGAGCACATGTTTGACATGTGTGATGAGTTACTAGCTCATGAACGTGCTGTGTGCAAGGAGGATTGTCAACCTTGCACTAAACGGGTTGCCAAAATGGAGGATAGATTGATGGCAAGTACCCGAACACCTCTTTATGATGATCCACGATACTCGGTGCTCTGAGCATCCTTGGAAGTCCTCAACTTGCAAGCAAAATTTGATTGGAGTAATGCAAGTGTTGATGCACTACTTCTGTAAGTATGGAACGTGGATTTTATATACTCTTCACTCGCTTTATGGTGTCGTCTTCTAGAAATTATACTAATACGCTTGTTTGTTGTAGTTTGATGGGCAAAATGTTGCAAGAAGATCACCACATGCCTCCAAATCATCAACGAGCTAGATTGTATGTCACTACACTTGGAATAGAGTATGAGCATCCATGCGGCGTCAACGATTTCATGCTATACCACAATGAGCACGCACATGCTACCTCATGTCCCGTGTGCAGGGAGGCACGATACAAGACCGGAGTGACCGGGGTGCACCTACCCTGCAAGGTATTGAGACATTTTCCATTAATTCCTTGTATCCAACACATGTTTAAAAGTAGGTCTACTGTGGAGCTTCTCACATGGCACGCCAACCACCACTCAAATGATGGAATGATGCGGGTCCCAGCCGATTCACCTGCATGGAGGCACATCAAAACTCAATGGCTAGAGTTTGGGTTGGATCCTTGACACTTGAGGCTTGGGTTAGCAAGTGATGGTGTCAACCCCTTCGGCACTAAGTCTACTTCATGGAGCACTTGGCCTGTGGTGATCATCAACTACAATATTCCACCATGGGAGACAACCAAGAAGGGCAATATACTTCTTTCCTTGCTCATGTCAGGGAAGTACAAAGTGTCAAATATTGATGTCTACCTTGAGCCCCTCATCAAGTTGGAGGAGTTATGGAGATGCATTCCTATTGATGATGTCTCACTTGCAAAGGGGGGGAGAGAGGCCATTGTTGTTGGAATTAGGGTTGCAGAGAAACACACACATCATTACATAAAATTTGGACTCACAAAGGGGCCCTTTAAGGAGTTTGACTTTACCTCTCTCTACCAAAACGGGTGCATGGATAAATTTTTGCAAATAAACTCCAAAGTTGGCGGAGGTTTTCCAGTTAGAATGCCCTCTTCAAGCTCTATCTACTGATATATAGCACGCCATGAGATTCCTCATATTTTAGAAGATTCTTTTTTTGATTCACCTATGATGTGACAACTCTATCAAAATCTAAGTGAATCAAAAAAAAAAAATCTTCTAAAATATGAGGAATCTCATGGCGTGCTATATATCAGTGAATAGAGCTTGAAGAGGACATTCTAACTGTCAAACCTCCGCCAACTTTGGAGTTTATTTGCAAAAATTTATCCATGCGCCCGTTTTGGGTAAAGTCAAACTCCTTAAAGGGCCCCTTTGTGAGTCCAAATTTTTCCTAATGCTTGGAGAAGACGAAGGAAGCTCAAGGCACACAATAGAAAGTGTGTTACTTAGTGTGCAATGGAAAGATAGATAGCCCTAGAGTGATAGGCGTATATACAATGCATGGGGGGAAAAACCTCCTAAAGAGGAGGAAAATGCCCCGGTGGTCCTAGTGTGTTCACACACATCACTACCACATGTATATGGTAACAAATCCCCCTTGGAGTGATGCGGTGAACGAGAGCTGGCACATGAGTAAAGGAAGTGCCATGCCCTGAGGACATGATCATTCCACAAAGGAGAGTAAGCCTAAAACTTTCCGGAAAGCTTCAAGATTCTCACGAGACAATGCCTTTGTGAAGAGATGTGCAAGGTTGTCCTGTGTTGGCACATAAGCCAAGCTGATTTCTCCTGTTAGAGCCTCTCCCTGACATAGTGTTAATGCACCTCAATGTGCTTTGTGCGAGCATGAAAAACTAGGTTCTTTGCAACTTCCAAATGCACTTTGACTATCAATGTAGATAGTGTTGGCAGTGTCTTGTCCAACACCCAAATCAGCCATAAGGCGTCTGAGGCATACACACTCAACCGTAGCTGTGAAGACTGTCCTGTACTCAGTCTCACAACTAGAAGTGGCCACAATAGGTTGCTTCTTGCTCAACCATGATATACATGAACTGCCAAGCATGAAATAAAAACCACTTGTGGACACTCGCGTGTCAAAACAACCAGCCAATCTGAGTCCAAAAAAGCATGTAAGTCTGGCGGCAATGATCCCCCCCTTGGGATAAAACAAGCCAAGATGTAAAGTGCCACTAAGGTAGCAAAAAATCCTCTTGACAGCCTGCCAATGCTTAGACCTTGGGCTATGCATAAATATGATGACTGCAAACTGAATATCCGGCCTCGTATTGCATACATAAATGAGGTAGCCAACAATAGTTTGGTAAAGAGTGACATCAGCAAGATCACCAGCATCATGTAGACTTAACTTCAAACCTATTTCCAAATGTACATAGCAATGTTTCTATGTAAATTTTCTAACACAAAGCAATACCGCCATCACACTGCTTAAACTGTATACCCAAGTAATGATGCAACAGCCACAAATCTTTCATCTTGAAAGTAGCATTCAAATCAGCCTTGAATTTAGCGTCTCTCATTTGGTCCAATGATAAAAAAATCATCTACATAAAGAACCACATCACCCTTATGCTTTACATACAATGTGCTTTCTGTTGGACTGTTACGAAAGCCTTGTTTGATCAAATGAGTGTCAGCTTTTTCATACCAAGCCAAAGGAGATTGCTTCAACCCATACAAAGCCTTGTTACATTTTCACACTTTGTCCTCTCGTCCTTTCTTGACAAAACCGCGAGGCTGTGCTACATCAAATTCCTCAAATATGTCACCATTCAAGAAAGCACTAACAATGTTTGATTGATGTACATCTCAACCAAAATGAGCTATCAATGCACATAGAAAATGCACAGTAGTCATACAACAAGTGGGAGAAAAAGTCTCTTCATAATCTATGCCTTTTTGTTGTGCATAACCCTTTGCAACAAGTCAAGCCTTATGGCGATCGATCTCACCATCTGGCTTGACATTTTGCCAGGAGGAAAATCGCATAAAGTCCATGTGTCATTTTCTATAAGTGCTTCATATTCTGATTGCATGGCAGCCATCCAATTTTTTGAATTTTGTGCTTCATCAAAAGATAGAGGTTCCTCAACATCATGTAAGCTAGACACATCCAAAGCATAACAATCTGATGCATAAGATGCATGGCGAGAGCTTGAAAAAGTACGACTAGACAAAGGTGTATCCAATTTACTGTCATGCAAAGTGTGCACCAACCATTTTGGCATACCTCTAGCTTGCTCATTTTCAGCCCTTTCCTTATCAAGTACATCATGTGCATCTGCATCAGTAATAGGCTGATTTGTAATATTTTTGGAAACCCCCATAGGCTGTGTGTTTGCTTCATTGGAATTTACACTTGAACTTCCACCACTTAAAAGAGGCAACAAAGTATCATAAATGTCTTGTGAGCTTACATTACTGTTCTAGTACATGACAACAAGGGTTGAACAGAATCTTCCACAAACACTACATCCTGTGAAACCAGAATATGCTTTGTTAGCGGATGATACAACCTGTAACCTTTGCTTTCAACACTATAACCAACAAAAATACATTTGACAACCTTATCATCCAATTTTCTGCGCTGTGTAAGCATATGCCAAACATCCAAAAACACGCATGTGCTCAATAGAAGGCTTTCTATCATGCCATGCTTTATATGGAGTAATAGATTACAAAGATTTTTTAGGACACCTGTTTAGTACATAAGTGGCACACATGATGGCCTCAAGCCAAAAAGAATGCGGCAAAGCTTGACTTTTGACAATACATCGTGCCATTTTCGTAAGTGACCTATTTTTCCTCTCAACAACACCATTTTGCTGAGGTGTATAAGGCATTGTACATTGGTGTTTTATCCCACAACTAGCCACAAATGCATTAAATTCATGGGACATATACTCCCCCCCCAATCGGAACGGAGGGTGCCCATAGTACATTTCGATACATTTTCAGCCATAGCCAAAAATTGTTTGAAGCACATAAAAACTTCGGACTTAGCTTTAAGCGGAAATACCCATGCATGCCTAGAGTAATCATCAATGAAAGTCACAAAGTAAAGGTAATTGCCCAAGGACAGAGTTTGCATGGGCCCACAAACATCACTATGTACAAGCTGCAACCTACATGTGGCCCGAGCTGAACCATCCTTTGGAAAATTCGAACGCTGCATCTTACCCAAAATACAACCTTCACAAACATGTTTGACAGGTGCTTCAAGAGGTGGCAAAGAAGAAACTATATTTGATTTTTGCAAATGCAGCAAACTGACAAAATTCAAATGACCAAAAAGTGCATGCCAAAGTTTTGCATCTGAAATAGCCCTTAAATCTGAAACTGCATTTGCAAAATTTTTTCCACACTTTTCATACAAAGTGAGCTTATACAGCCCACGGAACAAAAGCCCAGATGCAACAATTTCATCACCAAAACTGAGATCATAAACTGTACATCTACCATCCACAAATTTGACAAGTCCAAGTCTAGCACGTGCAGATACAGACAAAAGATTCTTCTTGATCCTAGGTACATAAAGTGCATCAACAAGTGTGAAAGAACTACCATTTGCAGTAGTAAGCACAATCTTTCCAACTCCTTGACCCAGATAAGAGGCATTGTTGGCACAAGTGACTGAATTCCCATGAGGGACAAACTCGAGAGAGGTGAACAATTCACTATGTGAGGTAATGTGCTTTGTAGCACCACTGTCGAAATACCACACATGTGAATCTGCAGCAACTCACATGCATGCATCATGGACAACAGGATTGTAAGTGCACTCTACACTAAAAGCCCATTCTGCATCAACATCAGCATTACAGTCTCCTTTTACAGAAGACTCAACAATGGCTGCATTTATAGTGGAACCAGCATTTGCAGTGGAAACACCCTCTTTCTTCTTAGCCTCTTTGGCCTTCAACTTAGGACACTGCTTGATCAAGTGATCATTAGCTTTACAATAATGACAACACATCTTCTTTTTTCCCTTATCACTAGAATTGCCAGACGAAGTGCTGCCAGCAGAAGCATTGGAAACAGAAGTTTTGCCACTCCTAGCAGAACCATAAGAAGTTTTGCCACTCCTAGCAGAACCATAAGAAGTGGATGCATTGCTGTTACCACCCTTTCTTTGAGAAGCAATAAAAGCCTATTCAACTCCATGCTGTCTAGTCTGCTTTTTTTGGAAAGTGACTCTTGCAACAGCAATGTGCATAATGCATCAAACTTGACAACTTCTGGATTTCCTTGGATCATAAGTCTCCAAGTACTAGAAAAATTCTGGTAAGAATCTGGTAAGGCATCAAGAAAAGTCTTCACAAGGGAACTGTCTGAAATGACCACCTGCAAAAATAAGTTTCTCATTGAAATCCTTGACACTAGCAAGGAAAGTGTCCATACCATCTTCCTCATGCATAATCTTTGACTCCAGCTCTTTACACAACAAAGCAATTTTAGCCTCATTGTGACTTGCATAAAGACCATCCAAAATATCCCAAGCCTGTTTTGCAGATTTTGTTGAACGAATGTGAGGAACAATGGTGCACTTCACAGACAACACAATCAATGCATGAGCTTGCACATCCTTTACATCCCAACAAGCTTGTTCTGTCGTAGGCAAAACAACTCTAATAGCAGCAATCCTTGCAGCAAGACCTGCAACATCCTCAACATCGCCTACATCCTCAGAACCAGGATGTACATCAATGCCCTGCACAATATTCCAGACGCCCTTTGACACAAGAGCATGTTGCATCATATAAGCCCACATAGGGTAATTGTCCCCATCCAACCTGTCCTCAGTAGAAAACATCTTGAACACATCTGTGTTGTTGTCAGCCATGGTAAACGTTGCACCTAATGTGAAAACTGCCGGAAAATAGGAGAAACAGAGTGGGAACAACACGTTCTATATAGCACAAACCGTAGAAGATTGTAAGGCACCTGTTATGCAAAAAATGGCACTTACAAAAATTATGCACTAAATGACGAAATAGCCTGTGCAATAATGCCTGTAGTGGAAACGGAGGCCGAAATAAGCCCGAATCAAAAATCTGAGTAGAGTAAGCCCTATGAGCTCGCCCAAAAATTTTGTTGACCTGCAAACGCTCGCCAAAGTAAACTGAAATCGAAAAAAGTGAGCAGGCGTATGCTGGTGCAACTGGCGACTAAGCCCGGGAGGACGCAACCTGCTCTGATACCAATTGTTGGAATTAGGGTTGCAGAGAAACACACACACCTTTGAGAAGACGAAGGAATCTCAAGGCACACAATAGAGAGTGTGTTACTTAGTGTGCAATGGAAAGATAGATAGCCCTAGAGTGATGGGCGTATATACAATGCACGGGGGGGAAAACCTCCTAAAGATTAAAAAAATGCCCCAGCGGTCCTAGTGTGTTCACACACATCACTACCACATTTATATGGTAACAATTGTGAGGGGAATCCTTATGTGGACTATGCATGACTATCTTGGGCTTGGAGAGATTTCTAGTAACCCCCTTTCCTCTATCTCTCTCTCTATCTTTCTCGCAATCTCCCTTTAGTTCACTCATCTCTCTAACAATATGATATGTATGCAGGGTTGTTCACATCGGGGCACAATGCATGTCCTACTTGTGGACCATCATTGGTGACGGAGAGATCCGATTCCTTGCGCATCCAAACAACCATATTTTCTTATCCCAAGGGCATAACAAGCACAAGGCTCCAACAAATGGGAAGACCCCTCTAAAGCTTACGATGGCAGATTGGGCAACCATTTGGGAAGAACACCACAACAACAATCGGCTCCGTGTCCTCCACCAAAAGGTATGTCAAGGTATTCCATATTTTCAAGGCTTCCATATTGGAAGGACTTAAAAATACAACACCTCTTGGATACTATGCACATATTCAAGAATGTAACCCAAACACTATGGGACCACATTATTGTAAAGAAGGACTCTTTGGGTGCGAGGGAGGATTTGACCCTTTTAAATTGTCTCCCCGCCTCTGCTACTCCACGTTGTGCCCCAAATGAAAAGATTGTGCTTCCTAAAGCACCATAAATGCTAACCAAAGAAGAATTAGACAAGGTGAAGGGTACCATTGCCTCTATTCGCACACCAATAGGATACATGAGGTCACTAAAGGGAGATTTCACAAAAGCGAAGAAGGGTGGAAGCATTCAATTGTATGGGTTGAAGTCCCAGATTGGCACAAGATGCTTCAGGTAATCTTCATACTCCCTATTCTATCTATAGTATGTGTGTATGACTTTCACTCACTTTCCCTTGCCTTGATTTACATTGTAGTTCATTATGCCGATAAGTATGTGTATATATCGGGACAAGAAAGTCAAGGACACTATTTTCAAACTAGGAGAGCAAGTAAGGTACACCACAAGACTCCACTCAACTACACCTTTTTATGTACACAATAATTTCAACTAGCACTTAGTGTATCTTTGTGTGTTTTCTTCCAGATTTGTGAGCTCGAAGGAAATCAAAATAGATGCTATCCCTGCTGCTCAAACACTTGCAACATAAACTGTGTGTGCCATTGAAGATGCATTTCCTCGATCGGTCCTTCTTAGTCAAATTCACCTCTTGGTTCACGTGGTGGAGGAGATCTCTATATGTGGAGTAGTGCAAGCACGATGGATGTTCTTCTTAGAGATGTTTTTAAAGACTCTCAAAGATTTTGTGCGGCTACGGTCTCAACCAGAGGCATGTATGTTCGAAGGGTGGATCATTCAAGAGGCATTTGTTTACATATCAGAGTATTTGGCACAAGTTGATCCTTCAATGCCTCGCATGTGGTCAGACGAGGAAGATGCAAGGATGACTTCACACTTGCCAAGTGGAAAGTGGAAACGACTTAACGTGGATATGAATCTACCCCAAGTGGTTAATAGCTTTTGTATTCTCAATGCAAAGATTATGACCAAGTGGGTGGACTTGTGGACAGTGGCAAAGGCAAGGCGTTTGCAAGAGAGAGAAGCATGGAAACAAGCACATGGAGGGAGGGCACCCCCAGTGCCTAGACACCTTGCATGTTTCCCAGATCTCATTAGTGCAGAGTGGATTCATGAGAGAATGACCGAGGCAAAAGCGCGTGGAGAAGACATCACCAGCAAAGAATGGGAGTATGCACGAGGCTGCCTACCAAAGGTAGAGTACTCATATACCTAAACCATATTGTAAATTTTTTTCTTGAAATTATCTTTAATATGTATTAGATAAAATATTTTCTCTATTCTGTAGTGCCTTCCCTTTAACACTATGTGGTCAAAGGGTCATCAGTTTCGTACGTGCCACATTGACGAGCGTAGAACCACCATGGATTGTGCCATCATGGGCAACTTTGACACAGACGGTGATGAAGCCACGTACTGCGGAACTGTTGAAAGGATACTAAAGGTTAATTTTAGAACCTTTCATACCTTCATCTTTGAGTGCAAGTGGTTTTCAAATGTGTCTATACAACATGAGAATCGCCTCTACATGGTGGACTCTAGTGTGCATCACACAGGGAAGTATGACAGTTTAGTTTTACCGTGCAACTGTGAGTAGGTGAGTGACATGTACCTTTTTTATTCTTATTTTCTTGTAGCATTAATTATACCAATGTTACTCACTTTGAGCTTCTCTTTTATAGGTCATCTATATCCCAGCTATCCACCAACCAAAACTTTGGTTCGTAATTACCATAACACCTTAGGGGAGAACCATTTTTTCCACTAATGAAGTGGAGACCATCTTCTACCCTCTTCCACCTCCGACTTTGGATGAGGTGGAAACAAAGGAGAGGGAGGTCAATGAATCAAGTCCGGCGGCAGCAAGTCTTAGTGAGGATGATTGTCATGATGATGAAGATGAACAGATGGAGGATGACAAACTCGAAGATGATGAAGCCAACGCATCCACAAACGACAATTCCGTTTCTCTCTTCTATTGATTTAGGAGCCATGGGCTTAGAATTTGATGATGCCTCATGTAGAGATCTTTTGGAAGATGATTCATAAACATTTTGCAGTTATGAAGTTTTTTGGTCGTGTAATCCATTCATGTCTCTCTCCCCCCTCTTCCTCTCTCTAGATTTGGGAACATGCTCAATTATGTTAATCAGTTGTTGATAGTGATTATTTTAATTGTAACCAAGAGTAATCTTATTATCCCCCCCACCTCTCTCTCTCTCTCTCTCTCTCTCTCTCTCTCTCTCTCTCTCTCTCTCTCTCTCTCTCTCTCTCTCTCTCTCTTTCTCTTCTTTTAAAATTTGAAAATTTTATACAATATTCTTTAATTTTTTTTGAGACAAGGGAAACACCAAAATTTGAAGGGGGGGATGTTCAAGCCAGAATTTGGAAGTTTGGGCGCTAAATTTTGTAGTTGAAAATAAACGCGATAATATATGCGTTAATAACGACAGTAATAAATGCGGTAATCAATACAAAACAATCGCGGCAATATTTTAAACACAAAAAACTTCCCCCGTCCTCATCTCTCTTATTTCTCTACCTGACTTTGCACCTTCTCTCTACAAAACGCGATAAAATAGCACGGTAAACACTGGGATATTTTCACAGTGATTGGAAAGAACAGAGCTTCGAAGCCGTTTACTGTTGAGCATTCAAATCCACACCACGAGCATTCCCTGCTTCGTATGCAGCTGTTGAAGAGCAATGCTACAGTGTACTGTTGTTGCTAATCTCAACTTCACCCGCATTGGCTGCCGCCTGCATGCAGTTTAGCAAAAGAAGCTCTTTATAGGACGCAATATTGGCCATATTGTCTATAAAGTTTCTGCTATCCCATCCAGTTGTTGAATGGCCAGCGGTAAACTGCTGTTGGAGGCTAATAAATGGTGACATACACTACAAGAGGTTCTTCATAATAGTGATGCTATTAGTGTGATGCTCAAATGTGAAAATTCACGGCGTCGCTATGGTCGTCACTATACTACTTGTTAAATAGCAACGCTCATAGAGACGACCATAGCGACAATCATAGTGGCGCCGATAGGGATTAAAAAATAAACCGAGAGCACCAAAAACTCAGATCTCAGATCTGAGTTTTGGTGCTCTAGCAAAACAAGTATATGCCCACCTCTCTCTCTCTCTCTTTATCTCTCTCTCTCTTTCTCTCTCTCTCTCTCTCTCTCTCTCTCTCTCTCTCTCTCCCCCCACACACACACACACACACACGAGGAGAGAAAGGAGAGCCATGTATGCTCCTCCCCTCTCCTCCCTCTCATGTTCCCTTCCCCTCTTTTTCTCTCTCCTTATCACACACACACACATTGTGTCTTTGAGAGAGAGAGAGAGAGAGAGGGAAAGAGAGAGAATATACACACATGCATAAACAAAACACACACACACACACACATTAAATGTACACACAGCATAAACAAAGAATGCATACTCACACAGATTGAGAGACAAAGAGAGAGAGAGAGAGAGAGAGAGAGAGAGAGAGAGAGGGGGATAAATAAAAAAAACTAGAGAAAATATGAAATGAGATGTTATATTAAGATTTAGGGTTAGGTTAGATTTAAGATTAGGTTAGACTTAAGATTATGTTAGATTTAAGATTAGGTTAAGATTTACGTTAGATTACATTTTAATTTGATTTAGGTTAGATTACATTTACGTTTATGTTAGATTTAAGATTAGATTCAATTTATGTTTATGTTAGATTTAAGATTAGATTAGATTTAGGTTTATGTTATATTTAAGATTAGGGTAAGATTTAAGATTAGGTTAGACTGAACATTAAATTAAATTTAGGTTTAGATCTAGGTTAGATTTAAGATTAGATCTACTTTAGATTTAATGTTAGGTTGGATCTAGGTTGGATTTAGGTTATATTTAAGGTTAGATCTAGTTTACCTTCAGAATTGCAGTTTAAATTTAGAGTTAGGCCAATGGTGATCTCTCTCTTCCTCTCCATGGATGCGGCCACTTGGTGTAATCATATACATGCTACCTGTACTTATGAATTAGAGCTTTTAGGGCATGTCCCTCGAACAAGGAGTAGCGTCACCATGAAACATGTTTTGACAAGTCTGAACAGGTGAAACGTTTTGGGCCTTGAAACGTTTCACTCAGCAAGTGAAACACAAGACATTTCACTAACAACAAGTTACCATAGTCTAGTTTCAAAGTCGCTAAACGCATGTTTTGGTCTCACATTTCATGGTGACTCAATTTTGGAGTGAAACGTTTCGTGATGAAACACCACGTTTCAGGGTGAAACGTTTTGGCCTTGAAACGTTTCGCAGTTACGCTGACAAGGAACTGTTGTGAAGAGATGTTTAGCTGTTGTGAATTGCTACAGCTAAAGACGAGGCAAAGGGGTTTTGTCCACTACGTGCATTGTCATAAAGACGTGGGTGTGTAGATTTCTCGTACCCACAAATATAGGCATTGACTAATAAAGACGAGATTATAACCCGGTGGTTCTGATCTCCGTGCACCTTTAGACCGAGGTGTGCGGGAATTGGACATGACTAGAGAATGTAGGTAGTTTACAGTGTGATCTAAGAGTGAGAGAGAGAGAGAGAGAGAGAGAGAGAGAGAGAGAGAGAGAAGAGATGGAGGATGCCAATAGAAGATTAAACTTATGTCCAGGTTATAAGGTTTTTACATTCATTATGAGTAGTGACGATGATGTGGGTATGTCCAGCCGAAACTATCTCTCAACAAGGATCTTATGTCATTGTAATCAATGCAAACATGATGTGCGACGGATAAGACGCATTTCTTTGCAGCACGTTCGCAAATTTGGCGAGTTTGACCCATCTATTATAGATTGAGTTGTTGCCAATTACCACTTTTCGGACTTAGATGTTGGCCAACAGGAGCAATCTTGCAACCCAATAGATGTATTTGCAGGCGCTTTGGTCAAGTAGCATACGTGAGACCACAAGAAGCAGCCTGTGACATCTCGGAGGGTGATCACGTAGACCACTGTCCCAATGAGGCTATGTTTGAACCCAATGTTAATGAAATGATCGAGATGATCATGGATTCAGAAAGGCTTATCTATGATGACATAAAAAGTGAAGCCGATATGCCGTTGTATGGTGGAGCACGTGTGTCTAGATTGAAGGAGCTCTTGGTTCTTCTCAACATGTAGGCAAAGTTTGGATGGAGTGACACTAGCGCCACAACGCTTTTCAGGTGATCTATTACAATGTGTTTACTTCAATAAAAAACTATAGATGTATAATGATCCGATAGATTACTTACACAAGTGTACTGTATTTTTTCCACTATGTAGATTTCTCAAAGAGCACATACTGCCAGCTGATAATGTGTTGCCAGATTCTAGAGAGGAAGCAAGAAAGATCTTGCAAAACTTGGGGATGGACTACAATTTGATTCACGCTTGTCCTAACAACTACATTCTTTTCAGAGGGGAATACATAGACATGGAGAAGTGTCCGAAATGTAATTCCAAGAGATATCGAGTAGATCTCCACACACAAAAAATTCCACAAAAGCTTTTGCGACACTTTCCTCTCTTGCCTCGCATCAAGAAATTTGTCAGAGGTCAACATCTTACAATGTATAAGCCAATTTTCATCGTCAACTACAACATTCCCCGTGGTTGACTACCAAGAAGGGGTATCTCTTTCTAAACTTGATTGCGGCCGGGGAGGTATAAAGTGAAGAATATAGATGTGTATCTTTGTCCACTATTGGAAGAGATACAACAATTGTGGATTGGCATAGAAGTGGTGGATATAAGCCAATACACAGGTCAACACAATGCTTTGATCAGAGGCATTCTAATGTGGATCATGCATGACTATCCCAGACTAACAGAACGCTCAGGTGATATATACTCAAACTTAAATACTATAAACCTTGGTTTTTCTCAAGCTTATCTATTGTCATGTGTATACATACAGGGCTTCAAACAAGCAGATACAGAGCATGTGTCACATGTGGACCTAGACTTAATGCATGTTGGGCGCCCTCATTGAAGAAGCAAATCTACAAAGGTCATCAAGCGCATCTTCCAGAGAATAAGGAGTTACACGATGATTTTTTGGGAAGAGATCCATCGAGGATGTCTGCTCAAGCATCGTTAGAGCAAAAGGAGATGTGTGATGATCGTTTGCCCCCAGGGATGATGAGACTCTCTCTATGGTACGAGTTACCATATTGGCCCAAACTCATGATCAATCACTTGCTCGATCCAATGCACATATTCAAGAATGTGGGTAATCTGTTGTGGGACCATCTCATCAGCAAGAAGGATCCTTTGGGGACCAGAATTGACCTTAGAAATGTGGATTGTATGGAGCATATTGGCCACATATAGCACCCGATGCATCGATAAAACTCCCTAAAGCGCCATGGATTTTGACAATAGGCCAAGAAGGCAAAGTAAAAGATATCATTCGATCCATGTGCACGCCCACTGGAGTAATGCACTCGCTCCAAACATGTTTCACTAAAGAAGGTAAGCTTACTGGTTTGAAGTCACATTACTGGCATAAAATGTGCCAGGTATGTTTGAACTGGATTATATCATATTGGAAATTGTGTAACATATCCGTGTGTGGCCTTTCATATCATTTCTATACGTGTTTTGCGGTTTATTTTACCGATGGCCATTGAGGGATGTTTGTCTCCTTACATCCGTACCACAATCTACAAACTTGTGAAGTTGGTGCAATGGATCCCACAAAAGGAGATCCATGTAGATTCCATACCATCCACCAAACTAAACGATGCGGAGATTGTATGCATGTTTGAGAAACTTTTTCCTACTACCATGATAACCATTCTAGTGCATCTTCTTGTTTACATAGTTGATGAGGTGGAAATAGCTGGCACAGTGCATTCCAGGATGTTCTTTTTAGAACATTTCATGAAAATTCTCAAGGGATATGTGCGTCAGAAGACACGTCTGGAGGGTAGCATGGCAGAAGGTTGGTTGGTATCAGAGTCCCTAGTCTACATTGGAGAGTGTCTAGACGGTTTTGATAAAGCTCGAGACACGCTATGGCGAACCATAGATGATGAGCGCATATCTGGGATGGTCATGTGCAATCTTGGTGTTGAGAAAAAAATGACGGAAGATCTAGAGGCTAAAATCAATGGATCTTGCATGCTTCATAATCCAGTGATACAAAAGTGGATTTCACAATACGAGGATGCAAAGCAAGAGCAACAAAGGGCACAAATCGAGTGGATATAGGGAAGACAACCACCGATGCATTATCCAGCGGGACTTGAGAGCCTACCAACATTCATAATATTAAGATGGTTGCACAACCAAGGTAAGTTTGCAATGTACGATTCGTGTTTTCTAGGTTTGGATGGCCACTCATAATCTTTGTTGATTGTAGTATAAGTCATACATGGTAGCATGGTGTAAAGATTGACATTTTAGGGTGGAGCGGATCAACAAAAAGTGTTTCACACAAGATTGTGAAATCATGGCAAAATTTGAACAGTCTAGTAGACGACGGTCCTCTGATGCAGATCCTGTGGTGGAGGAACTTACTTTCTTCGGCATGCTACAAGAGATTTTGAGGATTGATTATAGAGTATTTTTTGTGGATTCTTTTGACATGCAATGGTTCAAGATAAACATGGAGGGTCACAATGCTACAATGTGCAGAGGAGAGTCAGGTTTCCTTGAGGTGGATTCGACAAAAAATGGACCAACCTAAAAGACACTTTCGTACTACCTGAGCATTGTGAACAAGTAATACGTGAACATTCAATTTTAGAGGATTGGTGGTCTCTCTGGAAGAACTCATGTAAGTTATGTGGCTCTTGCAGGAGGTATTTCATCCTACAAAGTATGCATCAAGCTGGTGGTATGTCAATAGAGGTATCCCCTTGTAGTGCACGGACATATGAGGGCTACCATGTGCCAATTAGAATGGCATCAATGGAGGAGATCAGAGAGGATGCTAAGTCGAAAGTTGCTAAGGTGGTACAAGATGAGCCTAGCACTGCTACTCTCTATTGGATGCATGCAGAGGATCTACAAAATGAAACGAAGGACATCTGCCTAAATGGAGAGCTCTGTATAGACATAGGGAGTTATGCTGAGTTATGGGAGGATGAGAGAGAGACCTCTTAAAGCCATAAACATAGTATTTGAGCAATTTTGCTCCTTATTATAATATTTATTGTATTCACATGGATTTTTGTCCATTCTTGTCTATATGCTATACTTGAGAAATTTAAAATGTTTTTAATCAAATTATAACTTGATCATATTTTCTTCTCCATTCATCTTTAAGATTTAATGTTTGTGTGCTTAATGCAGGTATGGATGATGATCAATTTCTTGTTTTCTTCTCACCCCAGCAGTAGAGGAGGTGGTACAAGGAGCATCATTGCTTTGGAACACCGTCGTGTCATTCCACTCCTTCAGTGTCTTCCTCTGTTTTGGAGAATTCAGTGCACTCTAAGAGTTCGGTGTTGACGAGATGATCTACTCACTGTTCTAGGCACCAACATTCTAGTCGTAGTGGTGGCGGTTTCTATGGAGATGCCACTGCTAATTCTTTGACACCGCCTTGTAGTTGCAAGGCTCCTTACCTTCTCCTTCTTTTCCCTCCCCCACACCAGCCACGGCATCACCATCTACTCGAGGTTTTGTGCGGCTATCGGCCGTTTCTGGCTACACACCACTTGCTACTCCTCCGGGAGTCACCCCAGTCGACACTCCTTGCTCCGGGACCCAAATTCCTGTGGAGACAACTACCGTCCATACCCCCATCGAGATGCCACTTGATACGCCACTCGAGACCCTATCAAGACACCAAGGTTCACACGTCATAGGCGAGAGGGCTTATTGTACTGATCAACATCAGCGGTGGCATCATCTTGGATGACAATGACAAGAAGGTGATCTTTCGCATGCGCGGCTTTTGCTCTTAGGTGTTTTGACACTACATACTAAACACCTAGAATGAAGTGCCACATGAATTAAAAGACAGATCATCATCATGCTGCATGACGAGTTTCCCGTGTCAAGTCGGGATGAGCACTTCAATGAAGACCTGATGAAGGTGCAGATGCACGAATATTGCAAGCACAAGCATCCTGAAGTGAAAAAAGAAATAAAGCATGGGTGGAACAGGCCAGATTGGCTGGCCAAAGAAGATTGGAAGATTACAAAGGGAGCAGCACGCGAGAATCCTGACAAGTGGAAGCAACAAAAGGAGGCAGCCAAAGCGCGAGTAGAGGCAGGAAGCTCGCACCACTTGGGGAGCAGCGGGTGGGCATCATTTGAGGCCAATTTTGTAAGTGTTTTTGCATTGCTCTTTAGGTTTAGTAGTTGCGGGCACGCGAGAATCCTGACAAGTGGAAGCAACAAAAGGAGGCAGCCAAAGCGTGAGTAGAGGCAGGAAGCTTGCACCACTTGAGGAGCGGCGGGTGGGCATCATTTGAGGCCAATTTTGTAAGTGTTTTTGCATTGCTCTTTAAGTTTAGTAGTTGCAGATAATTGTACTTTTAAATTCTAACATAACGTATTCTTTGTATGTTTTGAACAGTGTTGACAGGATGTGACCCCACACCGTATGAGCACGAGTATACGGGCAGAAAGGGCTTACACGCCCGTATAGACATTCTCAGTTCTCGCATCGGCATGGTCAATATTTCACTTTACTCTCTTACATTTGTTGTACTTTAATGATAAGCTAAGAAAATAGATTGTTTTGTAATTATATGTTTATACTTACAGAAAGTTTTATTGTTTTTTTTTTTGCAGAATCCAACAGATATGCCGCTTGGACACGATGAGACGTTTGATTAGACAATGTCAATCTAGCCGTATAAAGATAGCGCTAGTTTTCTTTTGTTATTGCATGTAAATATGATGATGTGTGCACGTCATTTTTGTAACTATTGATCAACGATGTCTTTTCTCAATAATGACAATTGTGTTGTAGCTATTACATCAAATGATTTTACCTATGATGTGTATAATTTGTCATTTTATTAACTTTGTCAAATTCACTTTCGTTGGACTACTTTTGTCTGTCAGTTTTGCATCTTTATTTTGGAAACAATGTTCAATATGGTTGATGGGTGGTAGGGCATTCAATGCCCTACCTTTTTATTCTTTGAATGCCCTACCTTTTTATTCTCGGGGTCACTATAGGCGTCTCTATATAAGGTTATGCAGCGTCGCTATAATCGTCGCTTAATGAGGATTGGTTGTGTCGCTATCAACATCGTTATTTAGAGATTGTAACATTTAATGGTCTAGTTAGTAACTTGTGTGTAGCGGAACTAACATAAACATAGTGAGCATTTCGTTAGAATAGATTCCTAATGAGAATAACAAGAGTGCTTGGGTGGAGAGAGAAACAAAAAGTATAACACTTAGTTAGATAGCATGAAAAATACTTCAAAAGAGAGAGAAATTAAGCAATTGACAACAATTGAGGACCGGATTTTCATGGAGCCGGTCCCCCCTCCAAAAGGCTTTGTTTTATGGTTTCTCCCATCAAGAGAGACATTTTACAATACAATTCTTTGTGTTCCCTCAAGACTAGCTAGTGCAATGAATATGGAAAATTCATGCACTAAGCATAAAACTTATGAAACACAACATCAATTCCCTCATGGTCTCAGACCTAAGACCTCACACACCTTCAAAGATGGTGAGAGCTAGCGGGGTATGAGAGTACATTGAGAGGAAGGAGTATTCTTACGAGAAAGCTGTACATCTCCTCACATAATCACTCATATTAGCATAGCTTAGCTCAGTAATTAGCATGGTAGAGGAGATAAGCATGCATTGAAGCTTGGCTCTTGGTTGTATTTGCATCACAAAGCCAAGAGTTGTTGATGTAGGCCTCCCTTCTCACAAGCTTGGAGTAGGTGGTAAGCTTTCCCTTAAAGCTTGAGAAGGAGAGAGAGAGTCTTCTTTGCTTCACACATGAAATTGTGTGAGTGTGTGTGTGATAATGCCTTGCAAAAATCATCCCCCTCTCTCTTGGTCGACCCCCCTTGCTAATTGCTCATGCTACAGCCCTATTTGACCTCCCTAGGCCTAGCGAATGGAAATTAAGCAGCATAAGTGATAGCCTTCTGACATGTGTCCCCCCTCTTCCCTTTTGTGAGAGCTTTAGTTAATTAATAAATGAAACTAAACTCTCATTGGATCCCTTTGCCTCCTAGCCAATAGGAATCAGGCAAGCCATTGGGTTGTTGAATGCTCATTGGTCCCCTTGGGAGACTGTCCAATAGTCTTCTAGAGAGCTTAAATCCTATTGGTTCTTTTATTAAGTGATTTAAATTAATTAAACTATATTTACTCTATCCTAATTCTCATTGGTCCACCTCCATGGCCATCCAATAGGATTTGAGTACACCTTGTGGGCATCTCGCCTAGGGAGCTGACATGTGTCCCTCTTTCCCCTTGTGTACAAATGAAGCTTGTGAGTGTGTGTGGGTGTTTCTCTCTCATCCCCTACTTCTTGGGCTCGCCCCCTTCTATGTAGGGACTTTGTACACACACACAAAGCATCCAAATTTCCCAAGCTTTGACCTTTGGACACAACCTTTGAATTTTGGAACCTTAGCATTTTGGAAGTCTTAATGGTCTGAACCTTAGGGTCTTTTAAGACAATTGTTGCACATTGCTCTTTTGCAAATGGCCCCCCCTTTTGGATCCCTATTTTTCCTCCTATGGATCCCTACTTTGGCCGGTCTACTAGCTTAACCAATATTCTAGCTTTTTCTCCCCTGGCATGCCCCCATATTAAATGATCAATTCAACATGAGAAAATCGTTTAGGAGAATTAGATATTGATTATTATGACATCACCTCTCTCTTGAAATCATAGTCGTCCTCCACTTTGGGGTTGAGAAGATAAAGCATATTCATTAGTTCTTTTCCTAGCGGGTAGAGGATCCCTGTGTTACCCTACGACATCGTGCCAGAATGGATGACTAGTCCATTTGGCACTTGGGAGCCTAAGCTGCCGCAAGCATGGCTGCACATTATTCCTATCAATCTTCCATAGTAGAGTGACAAGCTCTACTTGGTGTTTGGGAGACGTTGTCTCCGCAAACTTGATCTAAGCATGCATACTACTTCATTTTTGTGCACAATAAAGAAAAAGAGATTCTTATAAGACAAAAATTCTGTTCATTTTAACATTTGTACATTTGCTTACTCTAGGGAAGCATTGTAAGCATTGACAAGGTTTAGGTTATCCTTTAATTGTATGCCTTGCATCCATCTAGCATCTTCGAAAGGATAATTCTTAAACTTAATAAGATATTGTCGGATAGTCTAGTTACCACCTCTTAGTACCTTGTCTTCATGTCGGAGAATGGACTCGGGCTGCAGCACCTCTTCTTGGTCCTCGATCTCTGGTGGGTCTTCAATAGTTGGTTCTTGAGGTGGCTCTCCTTTGTAAGGCTTTTGGTGTCCCGTAGGATTCTTGCCTGTCGTGTGCCTTAATCGAGTCTTGGGAAATTTGAGTAAGACCCAATCATTTTCTTTAAAGGCTTGGGCTCTTCTGTGCTTGTCAGCAACAACCTTTTGCCTTTTCTGCGAGATAGAGATAGCATACTTAATCTTTTGGGAAGATTCTTGTAGGTCTCGTCTATACTCATCTGCAGCAGCGAAGATCTTCCCGTGTACCTTAAGTAGCAAGGGACTTTTTGATCTTCCCTCTATTACCTCAAAACGTGCTTTTCCCGTGGTAGTATGTACAGTGTTATTGTAGGCATACTCCACTAAGGGTAAGTACTTCTCCCATTGGGACCTTTGATCTACTTCCGTTACATAGGCTTTTAGTAGATCAAGAATTGTTAGGTTAGCTATTTCACTTTGGCCATCCGTTTGCGGGTGATAGGCCAAAGGGAAATTTAGCCTTTTGGTCCCTAAATTCTCAAAGAGACCCTTCCAGAAGTTACTGGCCATTCTAGGATCTCTATCTGCCGACACTATGGACATTGGCAAGCCATGGTACTTGAAGATTTGTGAAATGAAGAGGATTGCCATTTGATGGGCTTTGATAGTCTTTTTGACAGGTATAAAATGAGCTTGTTTAATGAACCTAACTACTATCATCCATATTTCGGTATTCCCATGGATAGAATTAGGCAGTCCAAGTATAGAATCCATGGATATGCTCTCCCATGGTGAATTAGGGATTGGCAAAGGTTGAAGCAATCCAAATTGCTTCCCTCTATCATACTTTGTCTTTTGGCATACCACACATTTAGAAACATACTCTTGTATGTTTGCTTTCATTGTAGGCCATTAGAAATATTTTTCAATCCCTTTTAGGGTAGACTGAATCCCTCTATGCCCCACATAAGGAGGAGAATGAGATTCATACATTACTTTCTCACGTAGTGAGTTAGTAACGCATAGTCTATTTCCACAATGAAGATAACCATCTTGTAGAGTAAATGGTTCCTCTTTCTTCCCTAATGCAAGGGCTGAAATCACATCTTTAAAATTGGAATCAATAGCATACTAATCTATCATAGAAGATAGATCATTGTGAGTTGCTATGGAAACCGCATTCACTCTTGGCCGTCTTGAGAGTACATCGGATACTTGATTATGCTTGCCAGCAATGTGAGCAATATGAAAATGAAATTGCAAAAGAAAGTTTGCCCACCTCATTGTTTTGTCAGAGAGCTTGTTCTGCTTCATGAGATACTTAAGATTTTGGTGATCCATTCGCAGACTGAAAGGAGTCCCCAGTAAATAGTGATTCCATGAATCTAAGGCATGTAGAACTGCGAGGAGTTCCTTTTCATATATGCCTAAAGCTTGCTCAACAAGGTCGAGCCTTCGACTTTCATAGCCTATGGTGTGCCCTTCTTGGAGCAGAATAGCTCCAAGGCAATCACCACAAGCATCACATTGGACCTCAAATGGCTTTGAGAGATCTGGTAGTGTAAGCACAGGTTGAGAGATAATCTTTTCTTTAAGATTTTTGAAACCATTATTGTCCTTGGTAGACCATGTGTACCTAACATTTTTCTTTGTCAGGTCATGTAATGGTCCTGCTATTAGTGAGAACTTTTCTATGAAGCGTCTATAGTATGCGCACATACCTATAAAGCTTCTTAACTCATGAAGATTCCTTGGTTTAGGCCATCCTTTTATTACCTCTAACTTTGATGGATCCATTTGGATGCCATCTTGAGAGATAATGTGACCTAAATATTGAATCTCTTGTAAGAAAAATTCACTCTTCTTTCGATTAACATAAAGTTTATTCTCTCTTAGAAGTTGAAATATTACCTGGAGGTGTTACTTGTGTTCGTCTAATGAATTAGAGTAGATGATGATATCATCAAAGAACACTCCAGTGAATAGGTTCTCCATCAAGTGGTTGAATGTGGCTGGTGCATTGGTCAAGCCAAAAGGCATGACAATGTATTCGTAAAGACCAAATGTAGTGCGAAATGCAATCTTTACAATGTCTTGATCAACTATCCTTATTTGATGATAGCCACTTTTTAGGTCAATCCTACTGAAGTAGGTGTACCCTTGTAGCTTATCAAATAGGTCTTCTACCCATGGAATGGGAAACCTATTCTTGATAGTGATCCTATTTAGTGCTCTATAGTCGACACACATACGATATGTGCCATCTTTCTTTTCACTAGTAGCACAGGAGAACAAAATGGAGATGAGCTAGGCCTAACCATGCCCTTCTCAACTAACTCATACACTTGCCGCATAATCTCCTCTTGTTGAGCTTAAGAAACTCTATAAGGTGGCTTGTTAGGTGGTGAACTTCCTGGAGGAAGTTCAATTGCATGGTCATCATTACCTCGTTTAGAAGGTAGCTCACAAGGGATGTCGTCAATAAAGACATCTTGAAACCCCTTGAGAAAATTGGATAACTCTAATTCGTTTTGATTGTGTATCTTTCCTTTTGCTAAAACATTAGGTTCATTTTGAGAATATAGAACTCTTTATTGACTTGTTGAAAGCTTGTGTATGTACAATGGGTATAGTGTTACCCATTTCCTTAGCATCTATATACATATCTTTTTCCTTGAACTGAAAGGAGATTCTCCTTCCAGGGAATTTAACATTGAAAGCCGTGCGATCAAACCATGGTGCCCCTAGGATTACATCCTCATGCTTGAGAGGAGAGATAAACAAGTCCTCTTTGTCCACATAGCTTTGGACATGGAGCCTCAAGTTCTCGATTAAGGGAGTGACTGAAGCTTCTTGCCCCTTGAAAGCACCATCTGCGAGTAGGACATCTCCCATATCGTAGGCTTGTATGCCTAGCTTGGTGGCTAACTCTATAGATAGAAAATTGTGAGTAGAACCAGGGTCAAAGAGAATAAAAGCATCATGTTCTCTTACCTTTCCCCAAGCATGGCATAGAGGAGATCCTTTGTGGTGAATTTCCTCCTCTTGGATTTTGACCAAGGTAGCTCTAGGAGGTTCATGGAAGGTGTTCTTTTGGGGACAAGCGTGGTACGCATGCCCTTGCTCACCACACTTGAAACAACAGTTATCCTTGCGATAACGCTCAACCTCTTCAGGAGAGAGTTTATTTTTGCCTTTATAAACTCCCTTCTCTTTAGCTTTGTTGGAGTTTCCCTTAGGAGACTTTTGGACATTCTCCTTCCCCTTAAGCTCATTGGAACCCTTGTTTTCTGTGGGCTTAGAATTTCTTTTAGCCCCCATTTGGAAATTGATTCGAGAGGCCACCATAGTATGGTGTATAACCGCCAATATGATGTGTGGCCTTTGGGAGTTAACATACTCTTCCATTTCTTCACTTAAGCATGCGCAAAATTGTTGCTTTTTCTCTCCAAAATCCAACTTCTTGAAGACACTGTCTTTGAGTTGTAAATCCCAAAACATGTCTTCATGTTTGTGAATGGATTCGTAGGGAGAGAGCTTCAAGCTTTTCCATTCGGTGAGTACTTTGTCTTTGGCATCGGTGGCCAAAATTGCTTCATAATGGAATCTCTTAAATCTTTCCATGTTTGTGGAGCTTCATCGTTGGCCCGTAGGCTAGATCACCATTTCCTGGTGGACTTTCAAAAGTGCATAGCTACATGGCGTAGCATTAGGAAGAGTTTGGACTCAAAAATGGGCCTTGTAAGAATTGTTGATGTGGCTTAGCTTTCAAAAAGTGGGGATCGGTAATTTTTTTGCAAATAAGATCCAAACTTGGTCGGAAGTTGGATATTTAGAATCTACTCTTCAAATGCTATCTATTGATATATAGCATGCATGTATCAGACATTACCTTCATGTAGATATAGAAAAAGGTGATTTTAGATTACCGTAACGGTAACAAAACCTGGCTGATTGAAAAAAAATGGCATAACTTTCATAGAAGTCATCCAAACTTTTCGGACCTTGGCTCTTTAGAATCCATTTTTCAAGAACTTTCCAATGATAGGTCATATCATGGGGTTCTAAGCAATATTTAGAGGGGTCTACTGGGTTGCTTTCTTTTGTACAACTTTGATGATGTGGCACTCTTAAAAGGCCCAAAAATGAGTTCAAAATTTTCCTAATGCTTAGAGGACTTCGTGAATCCCTCATCTCCAAATGCCGCATCGAATTGCTGGATAAAGGTCAAGACTTTGTCCGTAGCACCAAAAGTGCCATCATAGGTAAGGAAAGAGATGCTCTTCCCTCCCTCTTTAAATTTCTTGAGCTTGGACGACCTCTTCCACGCGGCATAGGATTTCCTATGGCCTCTTCTTTTTGATGGTTCAAAGGTTGCACCATCACTTTCTTCAGAAGATGAAGAATTTGAGGAAGATGGAGAAGAGGGTGACCTCTTTCTCGCCTTTTTCTTTCCTTGATCTTCTTTATCTTCACCATCACTTTCATAAGAGGAAGAGGATGAAGAAGATGAAGAAGAGAGTGTCCTCTTTCTCGCATTTTTCTTCTCTTGCTTTTTGTCATCCCTCTTTGAAGTATGGTGTGGAGAAGTATGCGATGGTCTTCTCCGTTTTGGAGGTCATGGAGAGTATTTAGCCCGTCGTCTTTGTGGATCCATCTCCACCGAGGTGGTGGGAGACTCACTTATTTCTCGTTCCTTTGGTGGAGGCTCTTGAGTTCTCCTTTGGGAAGGAGATGCGTCATCAAGGAGAAAATTTTTGAGCCCTTCATATGGACCCTCTTCTTCTTCCCGAATCGGAGAGAGACCTCTTTTGGAAGTCTTGCAAGGAGGCTTCCTAGGTGTTCTCTCATCATGGTGGGGAGCTTGGAGAATCCCATGAGCATAAATCTGCCGTTGCACTTTACTTTGGAGGGATGGATTGCCCATGGCTTGTTGAAGCCTAGAAACAAGATAGTTAACAAGAGCATCGGGGCATCATTAGTAGCTTTCTCATTAGCAAAATCAAAGTTATCAACATTAATTTCACTCTCTTTACTATTGTCAGCCATTCTAACAACTTTTAGGTGTAAACCTTTTGGTGTACTTTGGCACTTCAATCCCTAGTTGCTACTCCTCTTTACCCCTTTAGAAAAAGCACTCAAGCTACTATACCCATGGCTCGAATACCATTAATTGCAAGGAATAGAAGAGAGGGTCGTTCACAACACCAAAACAACACCGGCTCCTGTCAAGATTCTAATAGCTCAATAGTGGTAAGCCGTAGGCAAGCCCCGTAGGACTCCACTTTCAAGACCATAGCTCTCGACAATGATGCCCCGTTAACTGCACAAAGGCAGGCGCAATGCAAGGCTGAAAAATCCGTATTCTACTTACTCACATGAAATTAATAGTACCAACCATTTATAGCTAGCTTGAGGACCTCCCTTCTTGAGCAAGAAAAGAGAAACCTTGTGCTTCAATACCAATGTAACATTTAATGGTCTAGTAACTTGTGTGTAGAGGAAAATAACATGAATATAGTGATCATTTCATTAGAATAGATTCCTAATGAGAATAACAAGAGTGCTTGGGTGGAGAGAGAAACAAAAATTATAACACCTAGTTAGAAAGCATGAACGATACTTCAAAAGAGAGAGAAATTAAGCAATTGACAACAATTGAGGACCGGATTTGCATGGAGCCGGTCCCTCCTCCAAAAGGCTTTGTATTATGGTTTCTCCCATCATGAGAGACATTTTACAATACAATCCTTTGTGTTACTTCAAGACTAGCTAGTGCAATGAAGATGGAAACTTCAAGCACTAAGCAAAACACTTATCAAACACAACATCAATTCCCTTACGGTCTCAGACCTAAAACCTCACACACCTTCAAAGATGGTGAGAGCTAGCGGGGTATGAGAGTGATTGAGAGGAAGAAGGAAAGTTCTTACAAGAAAGATGTACATCTCCTCACATAATCACTCATATTAGCATAGCTTAGCTTAGTAATTAGCATGTTAGAGGAGATGAGCATGCATTGAAGCTTGGCTCTTGGTTGGATATGCATCCCAAAGCCAAGAGTTGTTGATGTAGGCCTCCCTCCTCACAAGCTTGGAGTAGGTGGTAAGCTTTCCATTAAAGCTTGATATGGAGAGTCTTCTTTTCTTCACACATGAAATTGTGTGAGTGTGTCTGTGATAATGCCTTGCAAAAATCATCCCCCTCTCTCTCTTGGTCGACCCCCCTTGCTAATTGCTCATGCTACATCCCTATTTGACCTCCCTAGGCCTAGCCAATGGAAATTAAGAAACATAAGTGATAGCCTTCTGACATGTGTCCCCCTTCCCCTTTTGTGAGAGCTTTAGGTAATTAATAAATGCAGCTAAACTCTCATTGGATCCCTTTGCCTCATGGCCAATAGGAATCAGGCAATCCATTGGGCTGCTGAATGCTCATTGGTCCCCTTGGGAGACTGTCAAATAGTCTTCTAGAGAAATTAATTCCTAGTGGTTCTTTTATTAAGTGTTTTAAATTAATTAAACTAGATTTACTCTAGCCTAATTCTCATTGGTCCACCTCCATGGCCATCCAATAGGATTTGAGTACACCTTGTGGGCTAGGGAGCTGACATGTGTCCCTCCCTTGTGTACAAATGAAGCTTGTGAGTGTGTGTGGGTGTTTCTCTCTTATCCCCTACTTCTTGAGCTCGCCCCCTCCTATGTAGGGACTTGTGAAGACTTTTGTACACACACACAAAGCATCCAAATTTCCTAAGCTTTGACCTTTGGACACAACCTTTGAATTTTGGAACCTTAGCATTTTGGAGTTCTTAATGGGCTGAACCTTAGGGTCTTTTAAGCCCATTGTTTCACATTTCTCTTTTGTAGATAGCGCCCCCTTTTGGATCCCTATTTTCCCTCCTTTGGATCGCTACAGTGGCCGGTCTGCTAGCTTAACCAATATTCTAGCTTTTTCTCCCCACTAGCACTTCCCCATATTAAATGATCAGTTTAACATGAGAAAATCATTTAGGAGAATTAGATATTGATTATTATGACAGAGATGCTAATAGAAACGCCTATAGAAACAATTACATTTTGACGCTTTTAGCAACGCCGGGGATTAAAAAACCCATTGTAGTTTCGCCGCTATAGCCGTCACAAGTGCAAATAACCTCTTGTAGTGATATTGGTATGCATGTCTCCAGAAATGCCATTACTCCGCAGTCTGTGTTCTTCGGCTTGTCCAGCATCAAATCTCTTTGTGTGGCAAAAATAATTAGCTTCCTGTTCTACTCTTTGACTATTCTTTTCATCCTGGGTAGCAGCGTATGCACCTGCATGATTGACTACTTGACTTCTGTTGCAATGCTGCTGCATCTCCTTGGAGATGCACATTAATTACCAACTCTTGCGGATACCATATTCTGCATTTAATTGGTCATGAGAGATGTTTCTATTTGTCTGCAGATTGTTCCGAAATGCTTGCCTCATCAAATTTTCAGATAGGCTATCAACAAAGCTGGACGAGTAGTGCGGATGAAGCCAACAACTCATCAAGCCATGACTTGCACTAGTGGCAATATCCCCCAATGTCTTTCCGTCGATCTCGGGGTGTTCATCATTTTGTACCCCCCTATATAACTTGCATTCGTGGAGTATTAAAAGAACCCTTCTTTTAACATGTCCGAATGAATAAAATGACCCCTTATTTTAGGAAAATTTTCCAAAATTGAATATAAAAACCCCTTATTTTAATGAATCTCTATTAAATTGCCTAATTGTTTTTATTTTAAATCCCCTCCTTTCAAACTCACGTTATACATTAACATGATTGCATAGTGCATTCCTCGAGCCCTGGATATTGAGCTATCTACCACTAATATTCCCCTCACACTCTCTGTTAAAAGCGTAAGCAGCTAGTAGTATTGAAGCCGCTGGCTTAATTACTTGAGGATAACCATCATAAGCTTTGGTGTGATTGATCCTGCTAATATTTTTTTCCCTCATGTCCACTTTGACATTCTCTCTTTCCATTTCTTTGGCCTCTGCCATCTGCATTGCCAACAGTCTGATAGCATCAGGAAAAAAATATGATGAATGGGCCTGCAAAGGCAATGATTTTTGGTGATTCAACTCCAAATTAGGCCAATTGATCATCGATTGAAATCTGATATCTTTTGTTTTAGTAGCACTAGAACAGACCTCTTCCATGGGTTGATCGCACATAATATCTTATCTTTGAGAGTGCTCATCACATCGGCAAGCATCCAAAGTACCCTCAATCTTGATGATCTGCAAAATATAACCAGGGTTTGAAAGGTCTCTGGTAGTCCTTTCCAGTTTTGCCCGGTGTTCCTACACGAGGAAAACAGCGTGGAAAGAATTGGTTTGAATATTGAGAATTGGGCTTGGGGACCTGCTGCATATCATTTCCATGAACATTGCAGGAAGGAAAAGGGCACATGGTTGTTGAATCTACATGAGCTATACTTGGGGCGGCATAATGCTAGCCATAACTAGTTGCACCTATAGAAATAATCAGTTGAAACTAGACATACTATTTAGATGGCCACTCGGTCTTGTTGCACGCAAAGCTTCTATGATCACTATGGGGGAAAGGCGTAGGTAGGTTTAATAGGTTTTGAGGCTTCACTGCAAAAGAAGGCCAATTCAATACCCTGATGAAGCAAACAATGACATTGGAAACCTTGTACTACTGGAATGAATAGGGAGGAGCTTGGCATACAGACTCTATATTATTGAAGAATGCTATCGTCATGTCGATGAGGTAGGATTTTCTTCATGGATCTTCACTTTCATGTGAACATGTATAAGGTGCTAGTACAACTAGCTAGGCATTTCCACTTCCAACACCATAGATCAAAGGATGAGAAGGCAGTATGGTCCGTGTTTGATGGTTCCATTAAAGCTCCTATGCGATCAAAGCCATCACCGCCTACTAGCGTCATAGCCTTCTCTTTCTCTCTCTCTCTCTCTCTCTCTCTCTCTCTCTCTCTCTCTCTCTCTCTCTCTCTCTCTCTCTCTCTCTCTCTCTCTCTCTCTCTCTCTCTCTCTCTCTCTCTCGCAAAGAGTGGACCAAGACAAACCTACAGACAAAGCTCGAGCTACTTCTGGGGACCTACGAACTGCTTGCGGAGAACATCTTTGAGAGCAATTGAGCAACACAAAGTGCTTTTTTTATTTTATTCACCTGGTAGCTTTTCACGCTTGAGGTTTTTTAATATAGAGATTTTCATGGCAACAATGTTTTTTCTAATTTAAATTGAATGCCACGTGGTGGCTTCTACATTCAGATACTGGAAAAAGAGCCTTTGGCTCATCACCAACTAAAGAATAAAGAATCCAGGGAATGGATAATGAATGGTCATTGGTTACCTCTTTCCTCATTTTGTGTTCCTTTTCTCTTTCGTCCTTTGCTTCTTCTCTTCTTATTTTATAACTATGAGGGTGAAGCATGTCCTCCCCATGAATCAGAGAAGCACTAAAATATGGTGAAAGCATCCTTTGTATCTACATCTCTCTTCCACATTCAAACGTGTACAAAAAGTCATTCATCAGATAAAATGGGTGAGTTTGATTGTTTGTTACTAGCAGGATTTCAAAATGACGTGATCACACTATAATTTTAGGTTAATAACAATAGAAATGCCAAATAACAAATATAATGTTAATTGGCATTCATATTTTTTGACCTCCAGGGAGACCTGGAGACCGGCTCGTAGCCCGCCGGGCCCGCTGGGTAAAGCTATTTTCCCATCGGGCCCGCTGTGGCTATATAAAGGCGATGCAGGTGCTTGTCTTTTTCACAAAAGAGGTACATTGAAAAGTATTCACCAAACTTTCTGGCAGCTTTCCACATTCTCAAAGCAGTGTAGCATTAATTTTTTAAACCCTTCCTTATTTTATTGATGTTTTTCTGAGTTTTTTGCGTTAAAACTTAAAGGTATAAAATTTCTTTTATCAAATCATCTTACGTGGATGCACTGGCACATGGTTGCAATTGCGGCTAGGTGTGTCATTGTAAAAGCGTACGATGATTATGTTTTATATTGCTCCTAGTCATTCATGCTTCGGCACATGGTTGCAATTGCGACTAGGTGTGTTGCTACTAGAATGACAGAGCATTTGTTTGAAAGAAGTAACCGTGCGTGAATGCATTGGCACATGGTTGCAATTGCGGCTAGGTGTGTCATTGCAAAATCATAGGGTGATTATGTTTTATGTTGCTCCCAGTCATTCATGCTTCGGCACATGGTTGCAATTGGGACTAGGTGTGTTGCTACTAGATTGACAGTAGCATCTGTTTGAAAGAATTCACCGTGCATGGATGCACTGACACATGGTTGCAATTGTGGCTAGGTGTGTCATTGCAAAAATGCAAGATGACTATGTTTTATGTTTCTTCCCGTCATTCATGCTTCGGCACATGGTTGCAATTGCGACTAGGTGTGTTGCTGCTAGATTGACTGTAGCATCTAATGCATGAATGTGTGCTCAAATAATTTCATAATGCTTCATATGCTTGAATCTTGAAAGAAGCCATCGTGCGTGGATGCATTGGCACATGGTTTCAATTGCGACTAGGTGTGTCATTGCAAAAGCGTAGGATGACTATGTTTTATGTTTCTCCCAGTCATTCATGCTTTGGCACATTGTTGCAATTGCGACTAGGTGTGTTGCTGCTAGAATGACAGGAGCATCTGTTTGAAAGAAGTCACCGTACGTGGATGCACTGGCACATGGTTGCAATTGCCGCTAGGTGTGTCATTGCAAAAGCATAGGGTGACTATGTTTTATGTTGCTCCCAGTCATTCATGCTTCGGCACATGGTTGCAATTGCGACTAGGTGTGTTGCTGCTAGAATGACAGGAGCATCTGTTTGAAAGAAGTCACCGTGCGTGGATGCACTGGCACATGGTTGCAATTGCGGCTAGGTGTGTCATTGCAAAAGCGTAGGGTGACTATGTTTTATGTTGCTCCCAGTCATTCATGCTTCGGCACATGGTTGCAATTGCGACTAGGTGTGTTGCTGCTAGAATGACAGGAGCATCTGTTTGAAAGAAGTCACCGTGCGTGGATGCACTGGCACATGGTTGCAATTGCGGCTAGGTGTGTCATTGCAAAAGCGTAGGGTGACTATGTTTTATGTTTCTCCCAGTCATCCATGCTTTGAACTCAACTAAGGCAAGCATCGGGATCTTCAAACTCAACTGAGGCAAGCATCACAATCTACACAAGGCTCTCATGCAGAAGCAACCCTAAATAGAGACTTGCAAAGGGAGGTGAAGGTGCTATCTCGCCACATAAAAGAGTTAGAGGCGACTATAAAAAAACAAAATACTGACACATTGATTGAGCACCCAACATCTATTGAGGCCCCTCCAGCTTCTCGTGAGCATGGTGGTCCTTGCCCCATATGCAGATCATTCTTTCATGAGTGGTGTGGTCACTTCAGCTTGCCATGCGGACATATGTACCATATATCATGCTTGATGCAAAGAATGATGAATAACTTTCATTGTGCTATATGTGAGTATGAGATATCCAAAAAGCTATATGCAATGTTCAAAATGTCTGAAGACTATAATAAGCTTAAAAGTCAGCGTGAACAGGAGAATGAAGATATTCTCACAAATATTTCACTATCACTCGGATAGTTTTTGTAGCATTTGAAAACATTTACTCGTTGTCTTGCGAGAATTTATTAGTGAATTGTGAATTGTCCTCACTTCAGCTTCAATTATGATATGTGATAATGCAAAGATTTGTTAGGGCTTTCTATATTATGAAGCTTTAATAGTGATTTGTGGCCTTGTAAAGGTTTTTAAGGACTTCGTTTATTATTAAGCAAATTTCTAAACCTTAAACTAAATATAAAAAAAGCTTATAAGATAAACAGTTTTTGAACTTAAACAGAAGTCACTCAATGGATTCGATAATCTATTAATTAAACCACCGTCGCTTGCTGCGACAGGTCAAAGTTGGTTCAATTTCCAAATTCTCTTCAATCTCTTTTAAAGTACATGTAGTTTCTACTTCATGAGATTCCCCTTGCAGCTCACTATCTTCGTCCACCTCATCATTGGTTACATCATAAGTCCAGCGCGGCATCTCCTCTTTGTAGTTCTCAGCTTGCACTCTTGCCAATAGCCGATGGTTGCAGTACATATACACCAATTTTTCAGCTCTTGAATTTAGAAGGTGGTTTCTGATGGTGGAATGTACATATTTATATGTACTCCAATTTCGCTCAGAACTTGAATTGGATGCACATTGGGCTAGGATTCTAACAGCTAGGCGTTTAAGGGTGGGTGCACTTCCACCATTCATCATCCCCACCACTTCCACGCTGGTTGCTTCGTGGCAAGTTTCTGCACAAATTCTGTACCAAACTTACCCTCTTTGAGTTTAAACTTTGTAAGATCAATAACATTTGATGCATGCTCATCAGGATCATCATAAAACCTGCCTATCACATCGTAAAAGTCTTCCAGCACCTCCTCATCAAGTTTGTCTATTTTCATTGCCCAATACTCTGGATCCAATAAGAAAGCTACGCTGTGTAGTGGACTATGTGCTCCAACCCATCGACCATGCACATACTTTCTCAAAACTTCTCTCCTCTTTTGAGTGAATGGTGTCTTCCAAGGCTTCACAATTGGCTCCTGGGGCTCCTCTGGATTTGCAAGGCTTTCTTGAACAGTCCACCAAGCCATCCACACCTTACCTATGTTAGGCAAGGCAGAATCCAGTTGGCGTAATGCGAGCATAATTGGCATCATGACATTGTGCACATCCACCACATCATCCCAGAAGTGGCGATCAGCTAGTAGATCTCTGATCACCCCTATTTTGATTTTTATCTTCTCCCTTTGACCAGCCTCCCATTCTGAAAAAGTGGCACAAACAAATGTCTCCATCACAGCATTCTTATTTTTTATTAGTGATTCTATCGTATAGTAGTTGGTGCAAAATCTAGTTTTACACGACAGTTTTAACATAGTATACATCCTCTAACGGTACATGTCAAGAACCCTCTAACGCTTCAAAACAAACTTGACTATTAAGCGAGCATTGTCTACTATCCATTTGAACCACTCTGTGTCCTCCCTCTTGTACCAATCTTGTAATACCAAGTTCAAGTTGTGTGTACTGCAACCATCACTATATAGGTGAGAGAAGCGACTTTCAAGTATCCTACCTGCAGCCCTGCAATTTTTGGCATTGTCCATGATTACTTGGACAACATTTTCTTTTCCAAGTTCCTCAACTGCGTCGCCAATGATGTCAGCTATAAAACTGCCAAACTTTATTTGACCAGAGCTATCCACAGCTTTGATAAAACATTCACCCCGTGGACATACAAGCATGATGTTGATCAATGGCCGCCTTTGAACGTTGGACCAACCATCACTAACTATGGTGTATCCAGATTGTTCTGTTGCATTTAATATTACCCTTTGAATATCCTGTTGTGTGCTTGTGCAACATTTATACAACAGTTGGTTTCTCATATGGTGATATGTTGGAGGGGTAAATCCAGCACCATACTCCCCAATGCGTCTCCAAGATGACTTCCATGCATCACAGGTGACAATGGCCAATGATCCCCCAGTGAAATAGACGGCTTTAGCTAGAGCAAGTTGTGCTTCTACTAAGGCAAGAGTTTTGAAGCTCGTCTGTAAGCTAACCTGTCGACTTTTTGACGATCCTACCTGAAAGTCAGGAGATCCATGGTTTGGAGGTGTAGTTCCATCGATATGAGAAGTTGGTTCCCTGCTTTGAGTGCTTCCATTGGTGGGCGTTACACCCAATGATCCCTCATACTGGTTTGATCTTATCGATACCGGGGTGTGATGGTCGAAAGTAGAGAGTTTTGATCTTTTGCTCGTGGAAATTAGCTTACCAATTAAAGCTTTCAAGCGCATAGCTGCTTCTTCTGCACCTAAGCCCTTGCACTTTCCTCCTTAGATTCTAGTATTGCCACCTAGCAAATGATCCCTTATTCTTGGTGCTACTCCAGATTTCTCTTTGCCACAAAAGTTACATTTCCAATCTTGATACTTATTTAAATTTTTGGCAAAATTCCACTCGGGTCTTGGACTTTTTCCACCTGCCTTTCGCTTGCCCTGCGAAGTGGTGCCCTGCGAAGCAGGACCTGGCATCGAGGTAGGAGGTCTCCTCAAGGAAGCCAGGCTTCAGACACCAACATCACCGCTCACATTCTCGGTGGAAGACATACTTAGTGGATGCCTGCAATACCAATAAACATAGCTCAGTGTTCTATCACTTCTTTCAAGTATTATTCAAACCAAACATTAGTGTTATGATGAATATCACACACAAGCGTAGTAGTGAAGCCTGAAGGGAATAAACCTCAATCTACTCAAACATGAGCAAGCAAATACAACGGTGAATCAAATATGTGATCAGTCCATCCCAAAAGTAGAGATATCGACCCAAAGATTCACCTTCCTACCCCTTTCATGAATCAGTCCAGTCCAAAAAAGAACTAATGACCCATGATTGGAGCTCTAATCGAAATAGCAAGCAAATACAGTGGTGAATCAAACATGTGATCAGTCCATCCCAAAAGTAGAGATATCGACCCAAAGATTCACCTTCCTACCTCCTTTCATGAATCAGTCCAATTCAAAAAAGAACTAATGACCCATGATTGGAGCTCTAATCGGAATAGCAAGCAAATACAGCGGTGAATCAAACATGTGATGAGTCCATCCCAAAAGTAGAGATATCGACCCAAAGATTCACCTTTCTACCTCCTTTCATGAATCAGTCCAGTCCAAAAAATAACTAATGACCCATGATTGGAGCTCTAATCGGAATAGCAAGCAAATACAATGGTGAATCAAACATGTGATCAGTCCATCCCAAAAGTAGAGATATCGACCCAAAGATTCACCTTTCTATCTCTTTCCAAGAATCAGTTCAGTCCAAAAAAGAACTAATGACCCATTATAGAAGTTCTAATCAATATAGCAATCAATTTAGCAGATATAACGGCGGTGAACCAAGCATGAGATTAGTCCATCCCAAATGTAGAGATACCGACCCAAAGATTCACCTTTCTACCTCCTTTCAAGAATCAGTTCAGTCCAAAAAAGAACTAATGATCCATGATCAGAGTTACATTAAGTTTGAATTTTTCTAAAGACTATTCATTTTTTTACCTTTAGTTTTTCTTCTAAATTTTAAAGGATGACCAAATTTAGAGGAAGAGGTGATGTGATGTGATGTCTACTACAGGGTTATATAAAGCCGCCAAATATGGAGGGGGCACATGATGGGTCCGGCGGGTTTCTTGCTTGTCCCGTCGAGCCCGCCGGGTTTCATGTTAAACCCGTTGGGCCTGTCGGGATTGTTGGTTGTCCCGCCGGTTCTACGTTTTCTACCGGTTTTCGTAGTCATGACATTAGATATGTTATTAACATGAAAAAAATAGTGATAATAACAACAATAATTAACATTTAACAAAATGCGTCATCACGTAATTAAAATCCCTGTTTGTTAGTCATCCCGATCTTCATTAGGAAGAGGATGGGGTCTAGGGGGCCTCTTTATTTTCCATGAGATTATGGAGGTGATTAACATTTGGCCGAATAGATGTATGCCATGTGTGCAAGAATGATGGGTCTGTAAGAGAGGTGTAAGGATGGTCAAAGGATGCACTTTCCCCCTCCAAAAAGGGGTGGGACAAATTTATGATTTTTGGCCTTCCATGAATCCTACATATGATCTCCAATTTGAGTGGAGATTATAGATTTAGGATCTACACACCAAGATCTTTCCATAGATATGCTACATGATATACTTTTTCCCGCTAGATTTTAAATTTTATTTTGGGGGGGAAATATGAATTCAAATAAATCAGTCATTTTTATTGTTTGAATTCAAATTTTATTTTGGGGGGGAAATATGAATTCAAATAAATCAGTCATTTTTATTGTTTGAATTCAAAAGCCATCCTTTGATTGCTTCATTAATAGTAAAGGTTTGACTCCCTTAAATTGCCAAATAAAGAGGCCCTCCTAGACTCCATTCTCTTCCTAATGTGCTAGACTAGATGGAAATATGTACGCCAAAAAATGTGCTGATATGAGAAAATCAAATAAAATCCAAGCAAGAAAAAGATTGTCAATGGTGCACACAAAAAATCCTTGGACTTCTAACTTGGAACTTTTCCAGACACTGAGTCAGTTTATACACAATAAAGAGTTACAATGCTTATCTTCATAGCCTACCCACATGAAAGTTGTGCATGTATAACTACCTTTTTGACATTGAAGTGCATATATGTGCCCGCTCAATGAATAAAACTACTTTATGCTTAAAGTTTTTAATGATCTAAAGTTCACAAAATAGCATTGTAACAACTATACTCTTTTTTGAGCATAGGTCACGTCGTTTGAAAACCACATTACATATGGAAAAAAAAATTGCCCCTCTATATCATCACCTCGCATTTGGTTAAAAAAAACTAGAGCATCACAATATCTTTGCTTTCAAGATGCAAACATAGGTAATCGCATGAGAAGATAGCTCCATTTTGCATATGATAAAAGAAACCAAGAGATGAACTTGCATATGATGAAATTAACAGCCTAGAAATATGTGCCCAATCTGTATTGGGGACAAACCATACAACACATAGAGTCAAAGGAAAATTGGACACGATGCATTCAATGACTTGTGCTATGGCATGTGCATCATACCATGCAAACATATTCTCCAATATATTGTTGACCAACTATGTCCTTGCGAAAGTGACTCACAAATATGAGCATGTTTCATCATCATAAAATTGTTTATTGACATCCATATTTTGTGTAACAGCACTTACCACTTGAACAAAGATAAGCCTTTAGTCCACTTTGTGAAAAATAGCACAGAGCTTCTCAACCCTACCCATTGGTGGGACATACCTTGCAATGAGTGCAATCTAAGAGACAAACATCCCTCTCAAGAAGCATCTCAAGGGGATCTATTGTGCTATCAAAAGCACACCACTTGGCACAACTGTCAATCAAATCATTTCCATGATGTGTACCAATCAAAGTTTTTACAAGCACAACAAAGGTAGGTGAAAGCCCCATTTGATCTAATCACCTATGTTCTTGCCCATGTTCAAGCGTTGCATGTTGAGACATGCCCTGTGAATGCCCGATGACAATATGATTCTCTCTAGAAAGCTAGGCTTGCATGTCATCAATAGGGAAAATTGCAAAAACTACATGTGAATGATGATCAATTGCATTCAAAAACACCCTTCGCCCCCCACAACCTTGTCCAATAGAGAAGATACTCACAATATCTTGCTCTCTAATTCAAAGATGTTTTATCTACAAAACATGTATCGCAAGCAGTTTAGAAAAGAGGTGATGGTATTCCAGTAAGCATTGATGGGCTTGAGGGAATGTCAGAAAGAAAATCTCAACACTACTGCCTCTACTGAAATCCTTGAGACAGGCACCACTCACTAACACCTATAGGCTCATCATTGCTATTCTACCCACCTTTAACGCCACCAAGCATCTTCTCTTTCTCATGAATTTACCCAGAGCTACCTTATCAATATTCTTTCAATTGCTCACCCCCTACCATTGTGTACCATATGTAGTTGGTCTTAACCATAGATGCCATTACCTACACTGATTTCAAACTTGATGTGATGATCAAGTTTGTAGTAGTGATCAGATCAAGGCCTACTAATATCACCCATGGGGGTCTAGCTTCTTGAGGTCGTGAGTCATGATAATAGCCCATAGACAACATCATTAGTAGTGTCAGCATTGTCATGACCATCACATGTTAACAGCTTGCACGGGTGAGGTGCATAGACAGGTTGTGGTTGTCAATAGCCGGGCGCGATAGACTTTGGATAGTGGACAAGTTGTACCATTCCACTCCAAGAGAGCCTCCAGTAATAGCTCATGAGATCATTGAAACATCTAATGCCAAAATCCCTTTAGCGGAATTGTTCTTGGGCCAGATCAAAAAGTGTTAGAGTGAATAGTGCATTAGGAAGAGGATGGGCTCTAGGAGGGCCTCTTTATTTTCCATGAGATTTTGGAGGTGATTAACATTTTGACAAATAGGTGCATGCATGTGTGCATGGTGGGTGTATAAGAGAGGTATAAGATTAGTGGTCACATAATACACTTTCTCCCCAAAAAGGGGGGTTGATAACTTTATGAATTTTGGCCTTCCATAACTCCTTCATACAAGCTCTAATTTGAGAGGAGATTACAGACTTGTGATCTACATTGTCTTCCCTATATCATATCGCTAGATTTTAAATTTCATTTTGAAGGGAACAATATGAAAATCTCAAAACGTGTACCACGATCTTTTACCGCGTTTTGTAGAGAGAGAGAGAGAGAGAGAGAGAGAGAGAGAGAGAGAGAGAGAGAGAGAGAGAGAGAGAGAGAGAGAGAGAGAGAGAGAGAGATAGTTCTATTACTGTCCTCGGAGGTCAAATATGACCTATGGGACCAAATGAACATGTCACGTGGTGTGAGTGGAGGTCATAAGTGACTCTCGATGCTCAAAAATGGCTAAAATGAGCGTCGCAATAGAGAGTCCACATCGTGGTTGAGAGAGGAAGGTATGTAGGGAGAGCTCATGGCTGAATATATGGGGAAAAGAGGACCTAATGTGGTCAAAAGCTGAGCACTCAAGTAGTTTGTGGTACTCACTCTCTCGCACTTGACAAGGGAATAAGGTGCAAAGTCGATGAGACTCCTCACCAGTGCCCCAAAGTCCTGTCTCGCAGCGTAGAGAATGGGAGCTAAGACGAATGGGGTCAATGGTGCAGATTGCACTCAATGGGATGGGCTCAAGGATGTAGGGATGGTTCAGTTACCGCATTTAGAGAAGAAGAGAAATTTGTAGTTTGGGGCAATGTGTGTGGTGTAATGGATGAAGCAAGAACCTCCAGATTTCTCCCAAGCCGTGATACATTGGCGTTGTAAGAAGGCCTCATTAACTTGGGAGTCAATCGATGCATCCTTGACCAAGCGATATGCATCCCATCTTCCAAACCATTCCTTGATGTCAAGCATCCACCCCAAACTTAGTATTTTGCTCTTGCATGTCTTTTGGACCTTTTGACTTGCTTCATAAGCGATTCTAGGAAGTCTATACGAAGGGCTACGTTGTGTCTTAAGCGATTCTAGGGCTACGTTGTGTCTTAAGCATGTACTCCAAAACCCTTTGCATGTCCAAGACCTCAATGGGAAGTGATCCGGACTCAAGAAGTAAGAGCATGTAGGGTGTTTGTGTCTTGGCTTAGAGAAAGTTGGTGAGAAAACGCTTTTGGACATTCTCAAACTCTTTCCAAGTAGACTTCCCGATGCTACCACCCCACACCTCCACTCCATAAAGAAGCACCAGTGTCACCAATGTGTCAAAGAGGTACTTTTTGAGAGCCCAACGCTTGATCTCTCCAACATTGCACATGTTCTCAAATGCATAATAAGCCCTCTTTCCGGCTTCCAAGCGACGCATTGCACAATCCTTCCATCTATGATTGGATAAAACCTCAAGGCCAAGGTACTTGAATCTATCTACCACTTCAAGTTGCTCATTATTGTATACAATGCATGGATTTTCATCATTGAGAGAGAGAGAGAGAGAGAGAGAGAGAGAGAGAGAGTCCAAAATGGGTTATCCAAGAAGAGAGAGGGGGGAGGGGGGCATATTTTTGCATTTCAAATATTATGTCATAAAAATATAATATCTAACCAACCCAAATTATTTTCTCATATAAAACTGATCATTTAATGTGGAAAAAATGACGAGAACAAGGGTTAGAATATAGACATGTGCTTTCAGGTCTATCTCAACATGGGGCCAATGATAAAGGGGCCCAAATGAGAGATGGTCTGTCAAAGATCAAGGATAGCCAATGGAGCTTAAAATACCTTAGGGTTAGCTTCATTAAAGACCTACAAAGGTTAGTGTTAAAAGTCCTTTGACCTTAGGTAAGCTAGGGCTGAGTTTGAGGTGGGAACTCGGGTCAAGCTTGAGGTGCTTGTCATGCTTGATGACTAAGGTGCTTAAGGTGCTTGTCGTGCTTGATGGCTAAGGTGCTTGAGGTGCTTGTCTTGCTTGATAACTAAGGTGCTTGTTGTGCTTGCTGACTAGGGAGCTTGAGGTGCTTGTGGGAACACTACCTAAGCTTGAGATCTTTTGTCATGCTGCTTAAGGGTAAGGTATTCAAAAATTAAAATCCCATCCCTACAAGAGGGGGGGTGAGCCGTAAATCTAGGGGGATGAGAGAGAACATACACACCCTCAAACAAGGAAATCTTGGTAGAAAGAAATCAAATAGGACACTTGTCAAGCTCCTCCTCATGTTTCCCTCATAGTGTGCCTAAAGATTATTGGTTGGCCTCCCAAGGGGTCCAATGATAAATTAGTTAATTCAGCTAATTTATTTTGCATTTATCAAGTCCTCTCTCTCAAAGGGGAAAGGGGGACACTTGTCCCAAGACTACCCTTGTTGCTTGATATGCATCTGCATGTGATTGGCCACGCTTGCAGTGGTCCAATAAGCTTCAAGCATGAGCTACAAGGGGGGGTCGACCAAAGCAAGAAGGGGGGCTATTTGACGGGTATACTCTCCCACACACACTCACACACAATCTCATTGTGTGAAGTGCAAAGTGCAAGAGCTCCATCTCCTTCTCCAAGCTAGTAGAGAAGTTGAGAGCCTACACCAACACTCTTGGCTATGGAATGCAAATCCAACCAAAAGCCATGCTTCAATGCTTAAGCTTTCCATCTTCTCCATCTTCATTACCATGCTATTATGTATACTATCAAGAAGAGTGATGATAAGTGAGGAACTACTTCTTTTTCCTATGGAGTGTTTCTTCTTCCTCTTCCCTACCCTCATTCCTCACTAGCTCTCTCCACCTTCGAAGGTGTTTGAGGCCTTGGGACTAAGGCTTGGGATAGTTAATGATTTTTGCAAAGTTTATGTTATAGGCCTTGGGACTAAGGCTTGGGATAGTTAATGATTTTTGCAAAGTTTATGTTATACTCGTGATGCATAAATCTTTCCATCTTCATTGCATCACCTACGTCACAAGGGACACAAAGATTGAATTGTACCAAGTCTCTCTTGATGGGAGAATCTATGGTACAAATGCCTATTTGTTAGAAGCTGGACACACCCTACAGAAAATGATGGCTCGGTAAATTATCCTTTTTGTAATTATTCATTCATTGAGAAAACCCGACATTTCACCTTGTAAATATTGGGGCTTACAGAAGTTTCCAGATTGTATCCCAGTTTTGACATTTAGATTGAGTAGATGGTTAATTTGGAACTTTAGGGTTTGAGAATTGTAAGGTATTCATACCACTTTTTGACCTTAATGAAAGGACCTTTGTCATTTTTTTTTAAAAAGGGTTCTGAAGTCTGTGAGTGAGCGTACTGTGTACGAGAGAGAGTGAGAGCTTCATCTTGACGCTACGTGCGCATCGGCGGTCGGAATCAAGTGCGGAGAAGTGCAGCGTGTTGCCCCCGACAAGAGCTACGCGCCGATACCTACATTACGCACGTACGGTCCGGTTTTGTGAGCTTCATCTACGAGCTTCATCTGGTGATTCGGTGAGCATACGTTGTCCAATTTTTCATTGCAGCATATCCACGCGTTCACATTGAGTAGAGCTACACATTAGGCACTTTAGATTTCGGAAATGAAGACCTGCAAATTTTGGCCAGACATCCTACGTGATTTTGCACCGGGTGTTTTGGGTTGGGATTTTGGTTCATAGACCTTAGGGAGAGTGAATAATTGGTGTTAGTAGGGTCTCCTTCAAGTTCTCTTGTGTTTCGAGATTGTTTGATGGGTGTTCGGCTCTAGAAAGCATTGTAGGAAGTTTCCTCTTATGCACTCCTGAAGGCTGTGACTTAGACATTGGGTAGAGACCTCTGTATGAATTAGTTAGGAATCGGTCGAGTGTAGGTTGACACCCTATGCTTGCTTCCACACGCCTGTGGGTCGAGCTTCGTGCTTAGCTAACAAATCTTGTTAGGTGAGTTCTCGCTATGCTGACGTCCATCGCAGCGTATCCGCCAACATTGGTGCCGCTGCCGGGGACTAAAACCTTAGGTAGGTGACCGAGACTAGTCCTTGAGGATAGGGATTCTTTGGCTTGCCAAGAGTCTTGTTTTACATTTAGATAGGATTAGAGGGTGAAGGACTCTCTAGATCTTAGAGGGAGTCTAGGGAGCGTGTGTCTGGCCTAGATCCTTCGAATTAGGTAGATTTAGGTAGACTGAGATAGTTTTAGGTATTAGAAGAGTAGGAGTTGGAGTGGTAGAATCGGTGAGAGGAGAGCTTGAGAGTCCAGAGAGGCCAGGAAGCAACCAAAACACCATTATCACCATTTCACATGATGAGTAGGAGTAGAGTAAGTAGGACATCATGATTCAGGATCTAGAGCACTTCATGCATGTATACTAGCTTGGTAGATTTATCACAAGGTTGTAAAAGACGCAAAAGTGTGTTTGAAAGCTGAAGTGAAGTCCAAAAGTTACTGTGAGTGTTTTTGATAGAGCTGCAGAGCATCATGAGCATTTCTGTCAGGAAAAAATTTAATTTTAAGCCAGGAGACATCCTACGCGTAGGATGTCTACATGCTAATCTGGTGGAAATTTTGGAATTTTGAGTTGACTTGTGTGTTCAGAAGGTAGGTTTTACCCTATTTTCACCTGGGAAGTGGAAATTTGACCATATCTTGACAAGATAAGGCCAGATAGACTAAAATTGCCAGACATCCTACCCAAATTGTGCCAAAGCATTATTTTAAGACCAAAACCATAGGATGGCTACAGAGCATGATCTGCATGATATATTGAGTGACTGAGAGAGGTTTCATCTTATTTGGGTGAGAAAATTGGGTTCTAAGTAGACTTTAGCACTTTTGATTGAAAAAGGCTAGAACATCTAAAATTGGGGACTTTTGAAATCCAAACCAAAATCTAAGCATACCACTAGGTTGCTGACATCAAGGGGAAGCTGTGGGTCAAGTCTGGGGTCAAACATGCCAAAACGACATCCTACGCGTAGGATGTCATTTGTGTGATTTTGCACTCCAAACCTAATTTTGACCACACCAAAGTAATCAGCACCTCAAAAGGGGAGCCTGTGCTCTGCATTTGAAGCCATTCTGGGCAAAAAGACATCCTACACGCAAGACATCCTACGTGTAGGATGTCTAAATCAAGAAATTGAAGCCAGATACTGACTGTGGGCATAGCAAGGTGTTGTATAGCCTGAGGCAATCCTCCTAGTCAATTTTGGTCCAAATGGGGGTTGATTAGACTGATCAAGACCAGCAGAGCAGGCTGTCGGAACAGATCTCTGATCTATTGACCAACTTATAGGTGTCCAAATCAAAAAGTAAAAATAGCTGTGGACTTAGCACATCAAGGGGAATCCATAGTGCAAAAATCCAGGCAAAACAGAGCTGGAGACATCCTACGTGTAGGATGTCTACTAAGAATTAGTGAAGAGAAAATTTAACTGGCTTAGACAGTAAGGTTCCATTTGGCTTAAGGGTTCCAGAACTTCTTTCAGAAGTGAATTTGGACCTTGTTTGTCCATTTGACGGAGCAAAGACTGAATTCAGACGAGGGAAGTACAGTTCTAGATTAGCAGACCTAATCCAGAACATCAGTAGTGCATAAAATACAATAGTGGTTGAGGTTAACTCTCCAATTATACCAATCATTACTAAGATCACCTTTAGCGGTTAAATGCTTTGATTCGATTGCCAAAATTAAATGCTTGTGTACAGGTATATTCACCAGCAAAGCAAGAAGTTGTGCAGAGATTGATCCTTTGCTAGGTGAGTGGTTGGATTTGTGATAAATTGCATTGATAAGTTTGATGAATTTAAGGTCAGGAAGATACATTTTTAGAGACCAAAAGGTGGTAGGTGACCAAGGTAGCTTAGTGTACACTGAGGAGAGTGTAACTCAGGCAAGGCTAGATCCACTAGCACCGATTATTGAGGAGGGTAGTGATACTGACACTTCATCAAACAAATCCTTCTTCATGATGGATAGCCAACAGCCAGGAGGATTCACCTATGAAGGACCAATGCCAAGAGGAAGCACCTCCCTAAATCCTTTGAATGATTCCAAGTTCATTGTGATCTTCTTAGAAGGAACAAACTCAAGGGGAGCCTTAGTCTATTCTGATTATCGAGGACGCAAGTGTATTTGAATTGAAGAAAGGCCGGCTCAGAGACTAGAGATAATTCGAGTATATGATGATGGAGACAGATTCCAAGACGAAAAGGGGAACCACTATCTGATAGTTAGTAACCCTGAAGATTACAACAGATATGGAGATAACGTGGCAAAAGGGAAAATGGTTTCAGAAACTCAAGAACCTCCACCAAACATTGATCGACCTAGAGAAATTTTTATGTATGATAAGAAAACAACCAAGGTTTCAACTTATAATGAGAATGTGGGAATCTACAAGCAGGAGAGCGAGGGAATAGTCTCTTACTTTCGGTGCAAAGAACCATACTTAACTGAGTTAAGCAAAGATAAGGTTCATTACTTATTCTCTTATGAAACTGCTATGGGGAAGGATATAGTTTTTGTTGATAGGTACGGGAGAGAATACCAATGTATTCACCTCAGAGGAGGTAGAAAAGGCAACAGTTCCAAGAGCATCAACATATGCCCCCGATGAAGTGCCAAGAGCCACCTACACCCCTAGCAAGTCGACAAATCCCTTCTCAGAGGAATATGACGCGACCTCACATTCCACCAGACCGCAGACATTCAACAACCAAAACCAACCAACAACTCATCCATCATTGCAGGCATGGCTTCGACAAAGTGCAACATTAGAGAAAGACCGAAACCTAGATGGTTATCAAGTGGCACGAGGGATAAGGGATTTGCAAGAACCACCACTCTATTCAAGGTATCAAGGAGAGAGTAAGCAAAAAACTCAAGGGTCAACAGAGCCTGGAAGACCACCCAAAGAACGAGTTCAAAGAGATGAACCCTCTCTGGAAAGAACTGTTAGAAATTATGTCTTAGAAGCACCACTGGGAGAGGAACCAGCCTACTACAGAAGACCGGAGGAGGTATATCGATTAGGACGTGGAGATCCAATGATGAGGTTTGTAGACCATCGTAGAATTAGACCTTCTCAAGTGCAAAAATGGATAAACAAGAAATACATAGGAAGCAGAGATCCAAGAGATCATGTAGTAGCCTTTGTGCGTGTAATTAGAGCTGAAGAGGTGTTAGACTTCCCTACCCAATTTGCATGGTTTGGACTAACCCTAGAGGATGACGCTACTACTTGGTTTGACTGGAGCGTAGAGACTTTGAGTCTGTGGAGGAGGTGTTTGACGAGTTTATCGAGGAATTCTCACAAAGGGGGATAGCTCATAATACGGTCTCACAAATCCATAAATTCAAACAGAAAGACGGAGAATCTGTGCGAAGGGCAGCCCTAAGACTAAAAAGATATGTTAAGTTCTGCCCTGTGGAAGAACTGCCAACTTAGTCCAGACTTATGCTTATATTCATCCAAGGACTAAGAAATGCAGATCTCCAGAAGGACTTACATATGAAGAGGGGCACGACGTTAAATGAGTTAACCAAGGAGGCTCTTTACCTTGTAGACAATTGTGCGGTCTACAAAGAGGGTGAGTTCAAGGATCTTGATGACAATTCATCTTCACAACAAAGTGGAAGCAAGTCTTCTAAGACATCACCGAAAGGAGAAGTAGCTGTAAGCCAGGAGCAGCTCGTAGAGGAAGTGCTAAAAAATATTAACTTGTACACCAAACCCCAGGCTAAACAGCCCAAGTGGTGTGCTATTGAACAAAAATGGACAAACCATGGGAGGGAGGAATGTTATTATAACAAGGGATATGTGAGAGAGAGACCTTACGCTCCCCAAGCTCAGGTAGCTTCTCCTCAAGTTCCACCGATGCCTAGGTATCAAGCAGGCAACCTACCAGGACCTGTAGGTGTAGAAAGACCACAACCAGTGTTGGGGCACCAACCACCCCTACCAGGCTTACGACCAGTCGGCATAAGATACACACCAACCGTAACCGAATCAGAAGAGAAGGCTTTCGTGCCTATGCATGCATATTTTGAAGATCCTAGTGGATATGCTGCAAATCCTGTGTACTATCCACCAGATGAACCGTCGACACCAGAACCATGGAGCATGATAGGAAATACAGGACCACCAATAGCTGCACAAGCAGCAGGAGAAGGAAGATATAGCTTAGATGAACGAACATTGTTGTTCATAGCCAACAGAGGCATGGGCGGACAGAGACATGCATACCAACAAAGAGGAGCTCAAGGAGCACCTCAACAACCCAAGGGACCCTGCTACAAGTGTGGTGGAGACCATTGGCTACCTAAGAACCCAAGCAAAGGAGCAAAAACTACCTTGAACATGCTGGAAACAGTGCCTTCTAGTGGAGGGTCAAAAAACGAGACAATCATACCTATTCAGGCAGTGACACGAGCCCAAGCTCAAATAATGACAAACGAACCCATAATTGAAGAGCCAAAAACCGATGCCCCAAGTTCAGAAACGAAAAATCAGAGAAGCACTTGGAAAGCTAGAAAGGCGCGGATGAAAGCCAGGAAAGAACGAGAGCAAATGGCTCTATCTGAGAGTTAAAACACACAAAGGATAGATTAGAGCATTTAGAGGATTTAACTAGCCTAAGCTCACACACCACAGTAACCATAGCACCCAAGAAAATAGCAAAACCCAAAAGTGCAGGATCAGGAGGATCAATACTGGCAGACAAGGTAAATAAGCAGTTGGATGCACTTCTAAAAGCTTACAAAGCCAGACTCAAAAGGAACCAAACCCAAGAGCAAAGATGGATGACTTATCCATATGCTGAAATAGAAAAACAGAGGTTGGAAATGTGTAGAAAGATGATTGAAATAGCTCAACCTTTGATGGAAAACCCGCTTGGTAAACCTGCAAATTGGCATGAAGTACCAGCTCCAACCCCTATCCAACCAGCTTTAGAGGAACAAGTAGAACGAAGGAAAGACTCACGAATGCCTATGAGTCTAGGGGAGAACCTATCATAGTGCCAAATACAACAGATGAGGCAAGTAACGGGTTCCAACCTAAAACATTGGCAGAAATGGGTAAGGACTGTAACGGTCTAGATGATCTGTGGAAGCAAATCCATGAGGCCAACGAAGCTAATAGGGTGAGTAACCACATGAACAACACAAGAAAAGAGAAAAATGAGATCTTACCTCCTATTGAATAATTTGAGGCAAGATCACAAGTGAACTTTGACATACATTCACAAGGGGGAGACCAGGGATCAATTAGTTCGGGGCATAGCCAACCAGACTCGTTGAAAACTCTACCCTCTTACCTAGGAGAGTATGAAGCCAAGTCTGAAGTGAGAGCAATCCCATCTCAAAGAGTTTCTTCTAACAAAGTGATGGATTCACAAGGGTTGATTGAGTTATTGTCCACCCCGGTGGCATGCACAATCACATTAGCTGAACTCCTAAGGTTACGACCAAACATGTGGACCACAGTAGGCAAATGCCTAGAAAAATTTGGAGTAAAAGACCCCACCTCAAAGCTTCAGGAAGGGATTGGAGAATTGGACATACCTCAACTAAACTCTAGGCCAGTACCTTTAAACAAGGTTGGAGAGTATTGCGAGGGAGAAGATGGAAACACCACGCTACCAGTAGAATTCCAAGGAGTAGTTTCCAAAGCTATTCTTGACAGTGGAGCAGGAGTTGCTATCGCCACCAAGGAAATCTGGAAAGAATGAGGAAAACCAGCTTTGAGAGCTACTAGAATGAAATTGCAATTGGCAAATGGGTTCATGGAGAAGCCTCTAGGGCTCTTAGAAAAAGTGATTGTCACTTCATGCGGAATCGAGTATGAGCATACATTTGCAATAGTCGATTTTGACAAAAAGAACAATTACGAGATCATTTTGGGAAGACCATTCATGAGACAATTGAAGATGGTCCAGGATTGGAGTTACGACCACATATACCTCAAACATGGAGAGACAACAACCAAAATACACCTGAAAGACCATAGTTACTAGGATGTGAACCAGACACCAGTGGAATAGTTTGATTTAGCTACAGTCGTAGGATCGGAACTCCCATCATGGTTAGGGCAACAAAAAGAGCTATGGATGTGCGGAGCTTTACATTGTGGGAGCTTAAAAAGAGAGGAATGCATCCTAGAAATAGCGATTGAGGACAAGGAGTATATTCCAGAACCTTTTCCTGAAGATGCTTTAGAACCTCTGGAATGGGAACACATACTAGCAACCTTCGATGTTTGTACCATTACAGATAGTCCAAAAACAAAATTTTGTGATAAGGATGGCTATGATCTTACATGGTAAGCCTTATACCAGGAGGAGATGAGATGGTAGAACCACCAGAACAAGAAGAGTTTTATAACTCCTCTGAACATCTGGAGGTAAACAACGATGCAGATAATGAGTGTTCAAACAACTCAAGTGAGTGTGGGGAGAAAGCAGAGAATATCAAGTTTTATGATTTTGCTAATCAACACCCTAGATGCCAGGAACGTTATAGGAGAAAACGAGCAAGAAACAAAGCGAGAGAGAACTTGATGCCCAGGATGAAAGATAAAACTCACTATCTGATGCTTGTAAAAGAAGAGGATTGTGTAAAAGATCAAATATCGGGAAGATTCTCAAAAGTTCAAAGGGAAAGAACGCGAGAGGAAATAAGACAAGTACGAAAAACTAAAACAGAAACAAAATCACAAAAATCTCAAAAATAAAAAAAAGAAACAAAGAAAGACCAAGAGTGGACCAAACTGGAGCGTAAACAGAAATACCAAGAACTGAAACGGTCTTTATGAGAGGTATGGACTACTGAGGGAGATAGTGATGGTCAAGGGGAGTTAGAAAAGGAAAACATGAATGTATCATCACACTATCAAAAATTCACCATCCAAGACAGAAAAATCATCATGACACCACCAGTCAGGGAAAGAACAAACCAGGAATCTTATGATGGGTCGAAAAATGCAAAAAGGATAGACCTCGCGGAACCAGGTGAGAAGCCTTAGCCGGTCTATATTGCAATCGATTAAGAGCCTGAAGAAGAAGAACGGCTAACACAACTTCTCAAGAAGTATAAAGATGTGTTTGCATGGTCCTACAAAGACCTCAAAGGATTTGATCCATCGATATGTCAACATACAATTCCTTTGAAATCAGATGCAAAACCTAGCAAACAGCGCCCTTATACATATAATGACACATTTGCTAAACGAATCAAAGAGGAGATTGACAAGCTGATGGAAGTTGAATTCATCTATAAAATCGAGCATACAGATTGGATGTCACCCATTGTGGTAGTCACCAAAAAGAACAGAAAACTGCGAGTGTGTGTAAACCTCAAAAAGGTAAATGCAGCCACCATAAGGGATAATTATCTGTTGCCAATCACAAAACATGTACTTGAGAGGGTGGCCGGAAAACGGGCTTATTCCTTTCTGGATGGGTTTTTAGGATACAACCAATTGGCAATTGCAATGGAGGATCAACACAAAACAGCGTTTGCCACATAATGGGGAATATATGCGTATCGAGTTATGCCGTTTGGCTTAATTAATGTCCCAGCTACCTTTCAAAGGTTAATGACGCACGCGTTCAAAGAATACCTGAGAATATTCTTAGAAATATACATGGATGATCTTTGTGTACACTCTCTTCTACGAGAGGAACATATTGACCATTTGCAAAAGGTATTTGAAAAATGCAGGACATATCGAATCTGTCTTAACCCGAAAAAGTGCATTTTCATGGTTAGGCAAGGCTGCATCTTAGGACACATTGTCTCAAGAAATGGCATAACCACTGACCTAGACAAAGCCAAAGTCATAGTAGACCTACCCAGGCCTACTAATGCAAAAAAAGTGCAATCCTTCATGGGACATTGTGGATATTATCGAAGATTCATATATATGTATGCAGTCATTGCACAACCTCTGTATCGTTTGCTAGTCAGTTTCGACTGGACCGAGGAGTGTGAAACTTCATTCCAAAAGCTGAAGGAAAACCTTATATCAGCACCTGTACTTAAAGCACCGGATTGGGAAAAGATATTCCATGTTCATATTGATGCTTCTGCATATGCAATCGGGAGTATTCTGGCTCAACCTGGAGACGGAACAATGGATTTTCTAGTTTGTTATGCCAGCCGACGACAGTTAAATAGTGTGGAAAAGAACTACACAACCACTAAAAGAGAGGGATTAGGAATGATTTATGCTGTAAAGAAATTTCGGCATTATTTTCTCGCAACAAACAAATTTGTGTTCTTCACAGATCATCAAGCTCTTTTGTATCTGGTGAATAAACCATGCAATACAGGGAGGATTGTACGCTGGTTTATTATATTGCTAGAGTTTGATTTTATAGTGGTGGTAAAAGAGGATAAAATCCATCTATGGGCGGATCATCTTTCAAGGCTACACAACGGGGAAGCTCCTGAAGGAGTAGATGATGACATACCAGATGCTTATCTTTTCAATATTGAAATGATACCCAAATGGTCTCAGGAAATTGTTAGCATTCTTTCCTTTGGAGGTAGGTTGATAACACAGAAGACAGATCCAAACAACAAACAAAAAACTTGCAGTTGATTGCAGGACGGCTGTATCATCTAGGATCGGACCAAATTCTACGATTATGTATAAATTCGAAAGAGTTCGAGTGTTATCTTGAGGAAGCACATATCCAGGATTGTGCATTTCATTGTTCAACAGTGAAAACACACCATTGACTGAAACAGTTAGGGGTTTATTGGCCAACTATGTACGCGGCCACACATGCTTATGTTAACAATTGTACTATATGTAGTGCCAAACAACCAGTGGATCACGCGACATTGTTTCAGGTAAACATTGCACCTGCATGGAGTCAATATATCATTGATTTCTTAACCACAAGGACGTTTCATGAAAACATAACAAAAGCACGGAAAAGGGCTATAGAGTTGAAGGCTCGTGACTTTCAGTTAATTGGGAACCAACTCTATAAGCGAGAAAAGGACAATCAACTTAGAATCTGTGCAAGTGAAAGTGAATACCTGCTCATTCTGGAACACGCACATGGAGGTATAAGTGGAGGTCATTTTTCAGGCGATAAGATGACAAAAATTGTCTTAACCATAGGAATATGGTGGCCTACATTGCATATGGATGCTGAAGAGTTTGTAAAGCGTTGTGACACATGTCAGCGCACCAAGGTGCCGATAAAGAGAGATGAGATGCCACTACGGTCACTGATGGGGGCAAGGGCATTTGCAAAATGGGGCATTGATTTTGTGGGGCCTATTTCACCCCCTGCATATCGCACCCATACCCAATATATCATTGTGGCTACGGACTATCTCACAAAATGGGCGGAAGCCAAGGCAACACAAAAATCAGATGCACGGACCACTGCACAATTTTTGTATGAGAATGTTTTTGTACGATACGGTTTACCAATAGAAATTTTCAGTGATCGTGGAACACATTTTCTTAATGAAGTCATTGAATATCTGCTAGAAGAATTCATGGTCATACATAGGAAATTTGTTGGATACCATCCACAGGCAAATGGACAAGCTGAGGCCACAAATAAAACACTATGCATGATTCTCACTAAAATTATGTCAGAGTCAAGAATAGATTGGGATCAACAGCTAAACTCAACACTATGGGCATATAGGGTATCTTACAAAACATCGATAGGAATGACACCATACAACATGGTGTTTGGCCTAAATGCTATATTACCCATAGAGTTTTTAATTCCAACTCTACGAGTAGCAAAACGCCTATAATGGACAGGGCATGAGCTCTCTTCAAGAATAGATGATCTTGAAAAGCTAGATGAACTCCGCTTGAGAGATGTAGCTTCGATCTATGCTAAAAAGAGAAGGCAAAAGGAGTTTTTTGACAAGCATGTACGCACGAAAGAGTTCAAAACTGGTGATTATGTACTTGTTTATACCTTGAAGAAACATGCCAAGAAACTTAAAAAGCGAGGGATGGGACCCTTTGTGATTAATGACCTATCACAAAGCGGAGCTGTCAAGCTTGCTACATTAGCAGGTGAAGAAATGCCAAATTGGATTAGTGGGTGTCGGTTGAAGAAGTATCATTTACCACTAACACAGGATATGCTTCAACAAATCCATCAAGAAAAACGACAAATGAAGGAGAAACAGAGGGTACGAGAAGAATCTCAAGCAGAAGCAAAATAACGCATTGCAAAAAGAAGACTTCTGCGACAACAACAACAATGTGGAGCACCATTGCGAATCAATGCTATTCGACTAACGAGGTTTGATGAAGACACAGTGGAGCCAATAATTGCAGTCAAAGTGGGTAGCAATCAAGTTGAATCGACGGCATTGCTTGATTCTAGAGCTCAAGCAAATTTAATCTCTTACGGATTATACAAACAACTCAAGTCCACAGGTCAGCTTCATCCTACTCCAAAAGTGCTGGAAAGTAGTACATCACACTCGTTGAAAACATTGGGCTGGACTATATTGCATGTACAAGTACATCAATATATTTACCCACACAAATTTTATGTAGTCGAGGATGAAAGCACACAACACCCCATGTTGTTGGGACAACCTTGGCAAAAAGAGTACAATGTGCAAATAGATTGAAATACGAATGTAGTTAAAATTCAGCATGCACAAGAACAATAGGTGGTAACCTTTGCTCAGCAACCCCGGAAGAATCAGATGCCAGCAATTCAATCACTGGATAAAAAGCCGAAAGGAAGGGTGCCACTAAAGGACAACATGATACCCAAGGCTAACAAACAGGAAACTGCCAACCATGCTCACTACATACATATGAAGTCACCAACCGCAGTGCAAAGATCGAGGTTACCAAAACAAAAGAAACAAGTATGGATGCGGAAGGATAGAAATGACATGGCAGACAGAAAACAAGACAACGGAGGAAGTCAACATAAGCCGATAGTTCAACCAAACACCAAGGGCATAAAACAGATATGGATCCCAAAGAAAATGCTCCGCAACAACTCAAATGCAACTCGCATTTGGATACCAAAATCGAAGCAAAAGGAACTCCCTTCAGTACAAGCAACATTGGAAGGCAGACAGCTGCATATGAAACCAACAAACCAATTTATATGGATGCCCATCAGCAACAAAATAATGGCACCCAATGCAGTAGCAATAAACCCTAAACCGGCCAAGACCAGCTACCAATGGAAAGCAAAAGAGATATGGTCTACGGCCATTCCGGCCAAGCCAATTCTCTCCAAAGAGACAAATACGGCCATATCAACAGTAGCGGCAAAGCAAGCAACTTTTCCCCGAAAGACAATCAAACAGAGAGCAGTAGAGTTACAACTTTTACTTGCAAGGAAAACAGGAAACCTCGATGGCGAATTCCAATAAGCATCTTCCTTATACCCTTCTCTTGCACAGCATTAATTTTTCCATGCATTGACCGAGTATGCATAAAATAGGGCCACGTTACACGGCCAAGTATTACCACAATTTTTTTAACCTATGCACAACACATACTTCGAGGCGATACCTTTTCGTCCGGGAGGACTCTGGCTAGAAGGGGGGGAGGCATTCTCAAATACGGACCCAATAGCAGAAAGAGCAAAAAAGGACATGATTTTCGACTATTTTTAAGAGTTTTTGTTTGATTGCAAAATTTTCTGGACTAACCCAAGTACATATGCCCTTAAACAGCATGAATCTACAGGTATATGGGGCCAAACGCCAAATCAAGCCCCTAGGTGTGTGTATATAAGTAGAAATAGCCATTTTTCAGGAAAAATATTGGTAAAACGGAGAAATCCGGCCATAAAAATTGCATATGAGTGTATATAATGTTTTGCGGTGATGTTTTTGATTTATTATGATTTTTGGGGATTTTATGGGTTTGATTTGCTATTTTCCTTTTAATTTGCTAATTTTCCGCAAAAAAACTTCAAAAATACAAAAAGCAGGTGAAAACGGTCGTAATGAAAAACAAAAAATATGGGGAGGATCAGTGACTATAGGAAAACCTATGGTACAGCGGGGGTGCAATTATGAGACTGGAGCGGAAAGCGTATTTTGGCCAGATTTTGATCGAAATGCCAAATTTCTGGTAAACAGGGCAAATGGAGTCCAAATCAAGAAATTTTTGAGCCTAGACCACATCTCGCAAGAAGTTGGGAGCACATGTCAAATTTCATGAAAAGTGGTTGGGGGACCCCCATTATAAGAAATTTTCACTTCATTTTTAGCTCATTTCCACTATTGACCTTTGAGAGAGAGCTACTGCCACCTAGAGCGAACGGAACTTTCGACAGCTTCTATGACGCGCACAACTATTCGACGGGCTGCAGACATGAGAGGTAGGCTCACCACCTTGAGCTTTCCGCGCATGATTGTCGTTTTGTCACGAAAACTAGCGTAGGGTTCACACAGAAAGCGGGTAGTAGAGACCTACAACTAGAAGTGGCCACCTAACGGCTAACCCAAAAGCAATGAGACTTCACCGACAGCTTACCCTAGCATAGGAGACCAGTCTTGGATGTCCAAAGGCAGTAGAAAACCATCGGGGAAAACCCTAATTCCTAGAATCCCGCAAGAGGCCACCAAATGGGAAATCGGCGGAGAGGCACCTAAATGCTACCAAAATTCATGGGTAGGAGCATCTCGACATGCTCGACAAGTCTATGTAGCCAACATGACCAAAAGGTGACCCAAAGCGACACTAAACGTCAGAAACGGCATCAGACACACAAAGCGTCAAATAGCTCTCGTGGCCAAACCACATGTCCGTTTGCCACCAAACTTCACGAGCGGCTGTCCTAGACCATCAGCAACCAAGTCCTATGGTGGTAGACCACCACAAGTCATCAAAGACATGTAAACACAACCATGGGTGCTTCTAGAGCGACAAATTTCCAAATGGCGCTCCGGTGAAGCCAAAGTCGACAAAAACCATACGGCAAGGATCCCCAAGGGATCGGGAAGCTAAGGAGACCAACATCAAGAAACTTCATCGCCAAAAAGCACTCCAAAAGCTAGAAAACGGCTCGGATGCTCTGAAATCCACACAGGGAGTTACTTTCTATCCATTTGACTTTTTTGTTGAAATTAGGCTTAAAAGGGACTCAGGGGGACTAAGGGCAGGCACCAGTGACAGTTTCCATGAAAAAATCATCAGGAGACATCCTATGCGTAGGATGTCTCAAGGCCATTTCTGGGCACAGAACCCAACATCTCTCATCACACACATTTTCTGAATAGCCTTGACATACTAGCCACCAAGTTTCATCACATTTGGACCAAAATTGACCTCATATGCATGAAAAAACGCAAAGTTAGGGCATAGAGGAAATAATGGGCCATAGACCTACCAAAACTTGTCCAAATCACATGAAACTTGCACAACACATTCATGAGCACATAGCCAACCAATCTGTGTGGTCACCTGCAAGAAATGATGAAGTAGACATCCTACGAGTAGGATGTCTATTTGACATTTTTGGGCTACAGAGGGTATTTTTACATTCAAGATCTTTTCTTATCATCTTCAAGAGCTCATATATCAAGTTTGAAGCCATTCTAATCATTTTTGACCCCCAACACCTCCAAGATACACTTTTTGGGCCCAAAAATACTACACAGGGTCTTACCAACATCAATTCTTGTCCAAATCACAATCCAAGAGCATGACTATGTTCCACATGCCTAGGACTACCCACGAAACAAATCCCAAGCCATTTTGATGAAATAGACATCCTACACGTAGGATGTCTCAAGCATGTTTTTGAACTTCTGTGCAAAGAATGACATCATGGGAGCCATTACCATGGTGCAAGGAGCCCATATATCAAGTTTCAACCCATTTGGACATCATTTGCTACCTATTGTGGACTTTCTACCCAATTTGTGAGCCTAAATCCTAATTCTGTCCAAAAATCCACTTTTTGATGCCCAAATCCAAATCCAATCACATAGCCATGTTGTACAAGCCAAGGACCACCAGCATGTCAAGTATCACCAAATTCTGATGAAAAAGACATCATACGCGTAGGATGTCTAAATGAAAATTTTGGCCAGAATTGCACTGTGAGCACATGCACAGTTTCCCAAGTTCCTTTTAAGTTTTATTTTCAATTTTCAAGTCATTTGGATAGTTAAAACTCAGTTTCTCAGCTGCTGCTGATATGGAAAAAACACTAACTTCGGACTACTGAGTGCAAGAGGATCTATGGCAGCCGCAAAGTCACCGGCAAAGAAGAAGAGGATGACCATAAAAGATTACCTAGAAGAGGTAGAGCCCTTCATCATACCAGAAGGAACTCTAAAGCCAACCAACACATGGATCCAAGAAGACCTGCTAGAGTCAAATAATCTAAAGATTTACCAAGGCGTGTTCAAAGACACCGAAGGAAATGTGATAGAGCTACCAATGCTACCTACCAAGCGACCACAAAAGTACAGAATGCCACCTGGAGCAATTGCCACAACATTCACCTGGGCAATGTAGAAGAGAAAGCCGAAGGTAATCAATTATGCAGCTTATATACATGATAATCTGGTGAAGATGGGCAACAAAAACCCCACATACATCGTGCTGGGTGAGCTAATCATGAAGGTGATTTATGGGGCATTGCACGCCAAGGGAAGATGGCCCAACCCTCCATCACAGAACGACTGGCTGAGGCTCAAGGAAGATAAGGAAGAGGAATAGCCCAAAGCACCAAGGGTTGCCACTAGGTTGAAACGCCGGTTATAAACCGTTCAAGAAGAGCAGCCAGAGCTGAAGAAGGGAAAGAAGGAATCTGTCCAAGTGCCTGTGAAAGAGATGAAATCACAGAAGGCGGCACGGCTAGAGCGGCTAATGGAAAGTTTCAGAGCCAAAAGAGCCCTCAAAGGAGATTTGAATGAGCTATGGAAGTCGTCTCTAGAAGCAATGTCGGGATCATCCCGAAGGGTGCACAGAGACAGATTCGACGACTATATTAAGAATTTTGAGATTCTGGATGCCACAGTGGATAATATCCCACATGTACCATTTACAGAAGCAGAAGTGGAGCAAGTCCAACGGCGACTGCTAGAGGAGTAGGAAGGCCAAGAGAGAGAAAGGAAGACAAAGGCGGACAGGGATTTCAAGAAAAAGCCGACAACTCCACCGTCCAGCCTTGAGTCAAGCCCACCGCCCTCACCACCTCCTCGTAGCCCTCCACCGACTCAAGAGAAAGAGGAGCAAGACAAACCTGAAAATCAAGAAGAGTCAAAGCAACAAAGCCAAGAGCAAGAACCAAAAGAAGAAGCTAAGCCTAAAAGTGAGCAGCCAGAGCCAAATGAAACAAGGTATAACACATTTCTAGAACTACTGGCTGCCGGATATTCAAAAGAAGAGGCTACCACAGTCCCATTTGACTTGGCAAGAACGGGGCCCAAAGAGCAAATGCAGAGCCTGCGGTTAGTGGAGCTAAAGGAGATGTCCACTGATACAGTGGACCTGCACCCACCCACCAATGATTGGGATGTGGTGATGACCAAGCTAATCGGGCTAAGAGAACAGTCAATGGCCACAAAAAGTGAAATGGCAACACTCAAATCCACTGAAGTGCAGATAAAGCTTGAAGTCGACACTTTACAAAAACAAAGCCAAAGGCAGATAGAGAGAGAAGCAGAGCTACAAGCCAGTCTGGCAAAGGCATTGCAAAGATGCGAGGAAAAGGAAAGAGAAAATAAGGAAGAAGCTCAAAGACTGCAAGGAGCCAAAGTGGAATATAGACAACTCAGCAAGTCATTGAAAGATGCAGAGAGGGAAAGGGATAACCGAACGCTACAACTTGCTGAGGAGTCCAAGGAAGTTGAAGCAATGCGGAATGCCAAGGAGAAGGCAGAAATAGAGAAGGAGGCTAGCCAGGATGAGGTCTTTGAGCTCAAGGACCAGCTTAAAGTTAAAGACCAAACCATCAAACGGCTACGGGCATCTGCTACCAGAGTCAGAGCTACTAGCTCGACTCACACCACTTCAGAGAGTCAGATTTATGAAGAACAAATGAAAGAGCTCCAGAAAGAGTTGACCTTAGAGAAGAAGAAAAGGTTGATGATGGCAGAAGGGTCGGTGGTTATGCAAACACGCATGGAAGAAGAGCAGAAGGCAATGCAAGATGAGCTAGAAAATATCAATAGAAAGATCGAGGAGGCGGAGAAGATAAATGCCGATTTAAATGACCTCCTTGTGAACATGGCAAAACAAGCTGAAGCAGAGAAACAGACATTCCAAAAGCATATAGAAGAGCTGAGAGGCCAGCAGAGGCAGAAGAGTAGGCAAACACAGGGCCAGCAGCCATGGAAGGCATAGACCTAGAGAATGTGGCAGCTCCAGTGGACATACCCATGCAAGAGGAAATCCTAGTAGGACCCTCTCAAGAGACACAAGATCTGACACAAGAAGAGGAAGAGAAGCTGCGCAAGGCCGTAGAAGCGGAAATCAGAGAAATGTCCAAGGAAGACTTGGAATGGGAGCAGAGGGTTTTTAAATCCATGACCATTCAGAAGATAGACGCCAGCAACCTTCGGCGTGAATGGCTACAGCCCTCTCTCCCATATCCTTTGCTAAAGTACGAAGCCACCACAATCAACAAGAGATTCAGGGAAGAGCCAACAGTGCCACTCTACACAGCAGATATCTCCAAGCCTGAAGGGGTAACGTTGATAGTCGACTCCCAGCCCAGGTGGAGAAAGGCATGGCTGATGAAGTATCCACAGTACCTAATCCATTTGGTAGAGGCACCCAAAATCATCAGAGAGGCCAGGCTTGAAGGAAGGTGAGAGAATAAGTGTTCAATACATGGTGAAAACCCTAACGGGCGCCATCAAATTGTTCACTGGCTCGCCTGACCTTTCTTGCATTATGATGAGGAATATTTGCAAAACCCTTTTGGCAGTCTTTGAGACGTTTAAACCGGGCCAGGTGAAAGACATTATCTTCTTCTTTCAAGATACTTACAGATGTGCATACGATCTGTGTGGTCAGCCTTCCAAGGAGGTGATAGATGCATTGTATCAAAGGATCATGTTTTTGCCATCCTGTCACCTCCAGGCCTTTGAAGAAGCTTTCTACACCGGCTTCTTCACCATCAACACTGATATATTTGGCCCAACACTACTGGATTTATATGCAAGATACGAGTCGCTGCTCAAGATGCGAGAAACCATAAGATGAAGAAGCAGATCAATAGCCATGTCGGGGACGACATGAGCAAGGAGGGGGGGGGGTGTTAGAAGCTGGACACACACTACAAAAAATGACGGCTCAACAGATTATCAGTTTTGTAATTATTCATTCATTGAGAAAACCCGACATTTCACCTTGTAAATATTGGGGCTTACAGAAGTTTCCAGATTGTATCCCAGTTTTGACATTTAGATTGAGTAGATGGTTAATTTGGAACTTTAGGGTTTGAGAATTGTAAGGTATTCATACCACTTTTTGACCTTAATGAAAGGACCTTTGTCATTTAAAAAAAAAAAAGGGTTTTGAAGTCTGTGAGTGAGTGTATTGTGTACGAGAGAGAGTGAGAGCTTCATCTTGACGCTACGTGCGCACCGGTGGTCGGAATCGAGTGCGAAGAAGTGCAGTGTGCAGCCCCCGACAAGAGCTACGCGACGATACCTACATTACGCGTGTACGGTCCAGTTTTGCGAGCTCCATCTACGAGCTTCATCTAGTGATTCGGTGAGCATACGTTGTCCGATTTTGCATTGCAGCATATCCACGCGTTCGCATTGAGTAGAGCTTCACATTAGGCACTTTAATTTTTGAAAACGAAGACCTGCAAATTTTGGCCAGACATCCTACGTGATTTTGCACCAGGTGTTTTGGGTTGGGATTTTGGTTCATAGACCTTAGGGAGAGAGACCTATTGGTGTTAGTAGGGTCTCCTTCAAGATCTATGGTGTTTCGAGATTGTTTGATGGGTGTTCGGCTCTAGAAAGCATTGTAGGAAGTTTCCTCTTATGCACTCCTGAAGGCTGTGACTTAGACATTGGGTAGAGACCTCTGTATGAATTAGTTAGGAGTCGGTCGAGTGTAGGTTGACACCCTATGCTTCCTTCATGCGCTTGCGGGTCGAGCTTTGTCCTTAGCTGACAAATCTTATTAGGTGAGTTCTCGTTGTGCTGACGTCCGTCGCGGCGTATTTGCCAACACTATTGGAGGGGGCAATGGATCCACATAAATTCGGTCCTCAATTGTTATCATGTTCTCTACACTCTCTCTTTCTCTGTCTCTCTCTCTCTCTGAGCTCTTGCAAAAGTATTTTTCATGCTAAGTTAATTAAGTACTATGTTTATGTTGCTACCATCAATTAAGTTCACCCTCTATGCTCTTAGAATAATCTCACAAAAGTGCTTTCTCTAATTTTCCTAATTCCGCTACTCTCAAAGTTCTTATGCCATTTCCATTACATTGGTATTAGAGCATTTGGTTTCTCTTTTCTTGCTTAAGAAGAGAGGTACTTAAGTAGCCTATTGATTGATTATGTTAATTATATTAGGGTAACTCGGACTGGGATCTATTATCGATTTTGTTGAGCCCACTATGTGGGATTGTTGGGGGCAATTGTAGCATAGCCTAATCAACCCAAGACCAACAAAATTATCAATCCTAGGATCGGCAACCCGGCTAGGGTATGGAATCACAAGCATCGGATGTATCAAATGAGAGGATTTAAGAGTATGCTCATCCAATGCAATAGAGATTAGTCATTAATCACTAACTCTAATCACATCATCAATCAAGCATCACCTACACACATTGAGCCCACCAAAGTCCAACTTATCATGGATTAGAATCTCTAAATACATTCTTGATAAGTGCACACTAATTGCATTGGTGTTGCCCTCTCCAATCACCACATTCCAATCAAGGCACTTCATCAAAAGCTACACACACAAGGTGAATGGTGCTAGAGTTTCATAAAACCCATCCACACACAAGCAAATAATAGGGCACATACACTAATTACAAGATTAATAACCAACTTAATGAACCTAATTAGAGATGTTAAACATCACAAATTGAATGCTCATAGAAGGATAGGAGTGGTCAATAAGCAAGAAGTCAACACACACACTCAAATCTAGAATAATGAGAAAGGTGAAACTACTTCATGACATAATGGAATAGAAGAATTAAAACTAAAGAGAAAGTAGAGATTAGATTAAGAAATGCTTTCTCTAATTACAATGGATTAGCACTAGCCTCTTAAGCATGGGCATTAAGCTCAAAGCTAGGCCATCCATAGAGTGAACATTCAAGAGAGAGAGAGAGAGAGAAAGCTCTCAAAAATAGATTCTCAAGAGTGGATACTCAAGAATGAAACCTCCTTGAATAAAGGTGTCCTTATAAAGGCTTGCATAGATGGCTGAGATAGTCTCACTGGGTGGCAACCGGCTCTTGTGAGACGAATAGTGGATCAATTGGTAATTACCACGGGAGTTACCACAGTAATTTCCAAGGCATATAAATAGGACCCATTACATTGTAATCGGGTTGGCATTTGGGTTGGCATTTGTCGACTGTACTTCTGCTTAGCTTTTGATTCATGATCCTTAGTCTCGAGTTGTCTTGAGCTACATCATCTTTATCTGTAATCTTTCATCTGTAATCCTAAATACAACAATCCAGTGTACTTCAGCCATACATACTTTGTACTCATTCTCTCTAAACCTAAACCTGAATCTGAATCTAAACATGATTCTCAGTACTCATTCTGTTTCTCATTTCAGTAGATGTATTCCAATCCAGTTTCTATCTCCTTTTCCAGTTCTAATGCTTGACTAACACATCACCAGTAGCTGTAAACTTCTAACACTAGAATCAACTATCTGAAGAGATCAGCTTCAATTCCATTTTGGCGATCACGGTGGCTAGAGCTGTTGCTTGTTGCCTAGAAAACTCATCTCCCAGTTTGAAGTTTTTCAGCTACAGTAATGGCACCCAAAACCAGTCATGGCCGGAAACCATCCTACCGTGTTGACCCTATTCCTGAGGAGTTAGAAAGAGACTCTGACCGCAAGCATGAGTTGGTGACTGACACTGAGGCTCAGGAGGAGGACATTCATGCTGATGAGGTGCAGAACTCACAGCATTCTAGTCAGTCCAGATGCAGAAGGGCAGAAAGGGAAGCACACAAGGCTAAAGGTTCTCGATCGAGGCAGGGGGACGAGGCGCCAAAGGCAGTAAAGAAAGTCGCCATACTTCCAGTAGACAAGCCAGGAAGGACTTAGAAACTGAGATGGAGGCAGATATTCATTGGGATGCAGATACAGACAATTGTAACAAGAAAAATCCAAAGAGGTGTCCAGACTCCAAGATGAGAAGAGGAAGGACCAACGGTGATCGGCATGATTACACATCCTCATTCAAAATCTCTCTTCTTGTGTTCAAAGGGGGCAAGAAGGATGATCCGGATGTTCACATCCAAGCCTTTGAGCAGTCTGCCAAGTTAAAAAATATTGATGAGGATGACTGGGGTGAATACTTTCGCAAACGCTGAAGGAGGCAGCGAGGAAGTGGTACTATCATTACTCGGCTTGCCAGCTCAGATCCTATAATAAACTACTTAAAGCCTTCAGATTAGAATATTCCGACAACAGAGGTGATGAGGATATTCTCTGTGAACTGGATAAGATTAAGCAGAGGAAATTGTCAGTCCGAAGCTATGTTGAAAAATTCAAGGAGCTGACAAGACAACTAAAGGAACCACCATTCGAAAAGCAACTGCGAGCATGGTTCTTGAATGGCTTTCACAGCAAGAAGCTTAGGGAGCAAGAGGTGCCAACACCGATGAAGAAATTCAATAATTTGGTGCAACAAGCTCTGAAGCTAGAACAACAAGCTACGAAGGAAAAGGGTCGTAAGAAGAGGAGGTCCAGTAGTAGAAGTCCTTCTACTGATGACTCTGATTCAAGTGGAGTTTCCAGTAGTTCTGAGAGTAGCTCCGATGAGAAGACCAAGGATAAGCCTAAAAAGGGGACTTGGGCTAGGAAGATTGAAGAGATGGCTTGGCAAATTGCTGAGACTAGCTAGACCAGACAACCGGTGAGAAGAATGGAGACTTGGTGTTCAAAATGTAAATCTAAGGACAATGTTTCCAATGAGTGCCCACAGTGTACTTATTGTAAAGCCTATGGCCATCTATGGAATAACTATGGCATTAGGATTCATCATTTCAAAAAGGGCAAAGACTTGTCAGTGGTGGTATTTACCAATGCCGAACCAGTAAGAGTGGAAACTACCAAAGCTTCTTAGGAGGAGAAATCACGTACGAGTGGTACTGGTCTAGGCACGACAGATACCAAGAAGGTACTGGTGGGGGCCGGGGCGTGGTAATTTCCAAAGATGAAGTCTGAATTGCTATACTTGTGGAAAGTATGGGCATTTTGCAGCTCAATGTCCAGAAACACCTGGACTGTGGCTACTGAGGCGAAGGTTCCAGATCCAATTCCAGTACGAGTAGTTACACGAAGCAAAGGAGTAGTGATTGAGGAAATTCCAGAGATTCCATAAAAACCAGTCACTACTAAAAGCAGCAAATGGGCTCAACAAAGAGAGGTATGGAAGGCCAACGGTAAAGAAAAGGTGGTTGATGAATGGTAGGAAACAGAGAGAACTAGCGGCGAAAATCACAGAGGATTTAGCCAAGAAGCTTCCAAAGCAGCCAGAGAGTTCTGAAGCACGGGTCATTCAAAAGATACCAACCCAATCTACTGAGATAGATCATTCAAAGCCCGCCATGCATGAGACCATGTTGGCTGCAGTACAAGGGTTGATTGAAGAGTTGGGAGCTGATAGAGGAGCTAAAAGCACTAAAATGAAGGAATGTCATTGTGAAGATATTACCAGTTCTTCAAGCTCTGACAACAACTCTGACCATGAGAAAGAGGAAATTCATGTCGAAATCTGCGACAGAATCTATAAACTCACTGTGGAGTTGGAAGACATTAGAAGAACTTTGCCTGAAGCAGCAAAATTCATCAGACAACGAAGGAAGGCTGAGGCGGAGGCCAGGACAGTTGACTTGACCGGCTGTCAGAGATCATGAAGTGCCGCTAATTCAAGTAGATTACAAAGTTCAAAAACAATGGGAACCACTTTCGAGTGTCATTCTGGATGGAGGAGCAGGAGTAAACATCATGGGAGTACATCTTTAGCAGAGGATGGGCATCACAAACCTGAAGCCAGTACCTTTCAAAGTGCGGATGGCAGATCATGGAGTAGTGCAAGCTACTGGTATGATCGAGAATATGCCGATACGAGTGGGCAAGGAGAAGTTCAAGGCCAGTTTTCTAGTTCTCGATGTGCAAGGAGAATATGGAATGCTACTAGGGCACCCATGGTTGTGAACGGCACATGCTATTCACAACTATGCTAATCAAACTCTGACTATACAAGGGGCCAGTGGGGCAGAATCCAGATTCAGACAAACAACACTAGAAGCTAGAGAAAGGAGTTGAGACCTAAAGAAATATTCCAGAAGTATAACATCAAGAAGATTGAAAGGATGTTAGCAGCTCTAAAAAAAATTCCCTTAGCATAAATTGATCTTAATGCAATTCTACTGAACAAGGAGCAAGCTGACAAATAGAAGAAGCAGTTTCCAGACCAGTTTACTAAACTCAATTCAGGAGAACATTTAGTTCAGTTGACTGGAAGGCCGGAAGAATCAATTGAATCCAGCACGTCAGATGAGCCAGCACATTCTGGGGAGGACACGGTAAATCAGAACAGTGATTTGGAACTCAAAGGACCGTCTTGGGATTATGCCAAAGATTCAACCAAGAGAAAAGGCAGCGGGCCTAATTGGCTACTCCCAGATGACCAAGAGATCGAGGAATGGAATCTAGGCTCTGAAGACAACCCTAGAATGATCAAAGTTAACAAACATCTCAACCCTACAATGAAGGAGAAAGCACGCAGAATGTTCTAGCATTACAAAAAGGTCTTTGCCTGGGAACACACTGATCTGAAAGGGGTGGATCCAGAGGTCTGCCAACATAGGATACCACTAAAGCTAGATGCCAGGCCAGTGAGACTGCAATGGTACCGAATGAATCCCAATTATGCTAATAAGGTCAAGGAAGAGATTGACAACCTTCTCAAAGCTGGGTTCATCACTGAAGTAGCCAATAGTGATTGGTTGTTTCCTATTGTAATTGTTCCCAAGAAGAATGGGAAGTTGAGAGTATGTGTAGATTATAGGAAACTCAATGCTCAAACCATCAAGGATCCATTTCCATTACCCTTCACAAATATGTTGCTTGATGAGATTGCAGGGTATGAGATGTACAATTTTATGGATACAGTGGCTATAACCAGTTACAAATTGCTCTTGAGGATTTGGGGAAGACCACTTTCATTACAAAGTGGGGAGCATTTATGTATTTGGTCATGCCATTTGGCCTATGCAATGCACCAGCCACTTTCCAGTGGTGTATGATGGAGATATTCAATGAGTTTCTTCATCGGTTTCTTTCCATATTCATGGACGATTTCACTGTATATTCAGCCGAGGAACATCATTTACTATTCCTAGAAATGGTTTTTAAGTGCTGTCAGGAGAAGCGGATTTGTCTGAATCCATTCAAATCTGTTTTCCTAGTCTAGAAAGGCTAGCTATACTGGGACATGTAGTATCCCGCAATGGAATAGAAATGGCCAACGATAAGATTTAGCGCGTGAAACAGGCCAAGGCGCCTAGAAATGCATCTGAGTTAAGTTCTTTCCTGGGATATATTAACTTTTACAAAAGATATGTGCATAAATTTGCCTCCCAAGCTTTACCACTGTATGAGCTCACAAAGAAGACCAGCAAGTTCAATTGGACTGTTGAGTGTGAGGAAAGTTTCCAGAAATTAAAAAGTGCCATCATCAGTAAACCAGTCCTTCGGCAACCAAATTGGGATGTTATCTTGCATGTGCATGTGGATGCTTCGGGGCTAGCAATGGGGGCGATATTAGCCCGGCCAGATGGAAGGACTGACTATCCTATCTACTTTGCCAGTCGCAGATTCAGCCAGGCTGAACAGGGTTATACAACCATTGAACGAGAAGCTCTAGGGAGGGTTTTCAGTGCTACAAAATTCAGGCATTATTTGCTAGGCAAATTGTTTCATTTCTATGTGGATCATCAGGCCCCATTATTCTTGATTAAGGCTAATACAATGGATTATGTTCCTTATGGAATTTAAGTTTTGAATTTTCCATAAACCTGGCAAGAACCACTGTGGTGCTGATTTCCTCTCTAGGAGTACGGAGGGCTATTCTAAAGTGTCTTTAAGAGACGAACCAGTGGATGCTGAATTATTTCAGTTGGAAGCGGCATAATCAGTCGACCCTGAATTATATGAAGTATATCAGTTTCTTTCTCAGGGTGGTTTCCCAGATGACTAGAAGCAAAACCAGAAGAATGCTCTGGTTACCAAAAGCTTAAAGTTTACCATCATTGGGGGCTCACTCTACAGATTAGGAGTCGATGGGATTCTTCACCGATGTGTGCCTATGGAGGGGAGAATGCAAGTTATCTCAAAGGCGCATAATGGAGAATCTGGTGGACACTTTTCTATTGATGTTACTTACAAAAATATTCTATAGGCTAGTTTATGGTGGCAAACATTGATATCCGATGTCAGAAGTTTTTGCAAAACTTGTGACATATGTCAAAGAATGGGTAGACCCACAGCTGGAGACATGAATCCCTTAACACCAGTTCAACCACTGTGTGTTTTCATGAAATGGGGTTTGGATTTTATGGGACCTTTCAAGAAGGTTACTCCTAGGAAGAATAGGTATATAGTGATGGCTACCTGCTATGTAACCAAGTGGGTAGAAGCTAAGGCTCTTCCTGACAACACAGCCAAATCCACTACAAGATTTTTATTTGAAAATATTGTCTGCCGCTATGGTTGTCCTGTGGAGATTGTGTCAGACCAAGGGACACTTCATCAATGACACTATGGAGATCCTTATGGATATGCTTTCAGTCAAGCATCAAAAATCCACACCTTATTATCCTAGATGCAATGGATAGGCCGAAAGTAGTAATAAGAACATTAAGACTATTCTCACTAAGATTGTGCAGAAAAAGCCACACCAATAGGATTTGAAGCTTCAGACTGCTTTATGGACATACAGGACAGCTTATGAGGTCACTACAAGATTAACACCATTCAGAATGGTATATGGCACAGAAGCTGTTGTCCCTATGGAGTTTGTTATTCCAAGTCTCAGAATGGCTGTAGAATATGGGTTAGATTTTAATCACAATCTTAAGAAGCGACTGGAGGAGCTTACCCAGTTAGATGAACTGAGACAACGGGCTATGCTGGAACAGGAGATTGTTCAGCAAAGAAGGAAACACTTACATGACCGAAGGATTAAGGTCCGGGAGTTTCAGAAAGGGGATCTGGTACTATATTAGTCCAAATTGGGTCCTAAGAAGCCAAATCTAAAGATAGACTAGGCAAGACCATTTGAAGTGGACTCGATTTTCTCCAACGGCACGGTAAGATTGAAAGACCTATCTAGATTAATGCTGCTAGGCACATATAATGGATCTAAAATCAAGCTCTACTATTCAGAAGCTAGAGAGCCTTGCCAGGAATAGGGTACTGAGGATCTAGGCACTGAAGATCAAGAAATTCCAAAATCAGCTATCTTGGGACTTTTTCATTTGCAGCCAGCTCCAGAACCAGTTCCAGAGCCAGTTCTAGACCAGTACCAGCACGAACAAGCCAAGCTTATACTAGGACTAGAAAAGTGGGGACAAAGTTATCAATTTTTAGGGGACCAATGATCAGATGGAATATCAGTGGTAATCATTTCAATGACGGGCGAAATTCTTGTCCAATGCATGTCTGCCATGTTAGTTGTGGTGCACAGAAGTCTAGGAACGGTAAGTGGTGGAGCTTTTATGGTGCGTACGCGTATAACAGTAAGGTGAGTAGGTGTTTTTCCTCACAAATCTCCTGCGCGACGCTTACCTTCTGTTGTCCACTCACCATCGCCGAGCTCTGAAGTTTCTTCACTGCAGCCGCAGACCTCGTCCTCTGAGGAGACCGTGGATTGTCGTCTGACTTTGCTAGCCACACGTGGATATGGTTTCGAAGAATCAAGTAATTCATCTTCTTCTTCACCTGCTTCACCATCTTCACAGTGCATGGGTAGGAAGAAATTGTCAGAAAAGATGTAGGAGACTATCGATGAAACCCAAGCCCTTATTACTGCTACAAAGGCAACTATGTGTTTACTGAGCAAGCTAAGGCTCTACTCCAACTGTGGGATTTGCATGTGGTTTTGCAAGCCACGAGGATTGAGTTTGACACAGCCATCATAAGGCAAGTCCTGGACTCTTTTAATGCTGACTATGGCAGTGCTGTGGTTTATGGCATGAAGGTGTCTATCACACCAGAAAGTATTGCTTTTTCATTCCTCATGCCAAACGGTCCCAAGTCATCTGTGGCAACTGCAGAGTAGATCAATGCAGCTCTGAAGGAAGATGAGGCTGCCAAGAGGAAAAGGAAAGCCAATGAGCAAGGGATTCCAGTAAGCAGGACTGGAAGCTCCCGCTGCCTACCGATTTGTGGCTGAAGCTCTGAGATTGAAGAATAATCCGACATACGCGTCGGAGAAAATCTTTTCTATGCTTTTAGAAAAAAGACTGGACTCCAAAGTCTTTATCAACCTCTGCCAGATATTGTCTCATAATGTGCTTCAGCAAACTGCCAAGCTGAAATCTCAAAGTGTATTCAAGGCTTGGTATGTTTGGCAGTTTTTGTATTGGGCAACTGCTCCAAACACCCATGATCACGTGAGAATGGCTTGGAGCTAGAAGCCGTTCCCAGTATCCAGGAATATAGATTTGTTATTGGATGAAGAAGAGCCCGAACGCCAGTCAACCGCCACTGAACAAAAAAGGAAGCCTAAACCAGATGAAGCTCGCAGTTCAAAGAAGCCGAGGATGACACTGACTAAAAGCACTGCTCTCCAGAAGAATTTGGAAAGTCAAATCAAAACAGTGTCTACTGAAAGGATTCCAGTTAGCCAGACTGAAAAATATACTGACCAGACCATTGGTGGAATCAACCAGTCAGCAGGCGAGATTTCAGTAACCACCAGTACTGGACAAGATCAGTCCGAAAGGGCCAGTCCTAAGCACTCAGCAGACCAGATTGATAAGGGCAAAGGCCCAGCTTCTCTAAATCTACTTGGCCAAGTCTCTATCCCATACAGTGAAGAAGCCCTGCACTTGACAAAGAAAGACATGTTACAACAACTGCAGACTCATCCGCTCAAGGGACGTTTCCTATTGCAAAAATCTGATTATGCTTCTTACCTTATATGGCTCCTGTCACAGTCTATAAGCCAACTGATTTTGACCCAGCAACAATTAATGATGGTTTTTCAGTACTCATTCAATCATCATGGAATACTATTGTCAATTGCATGGGACAAATGTTGGATGCTGCAAGGTCAGAAGATGAACTAATTAAGGTAAAGACTGAATTAAGGGAGGCTGAGGAGCAGATTGAAAAGCTGGAGCAAGGGAGAGCAGCCCAGAACTTTCACCACAGTATCCTTGAGGCTCACTCACATAGGACTATTCAGCAGTTACAAAGTAAGCTAGCCAAGGTAGAGTCTGAGATGCAGACCATGCGAGAAGAAAAGGTAGAAGCTGAACGAGATGCTGATTGGTTCGAAACCATGCTGAGAATGAAGCGAGTTGATTTCAACTCTTTACGAATCCGCCACAATGCTCTGAAGGCCACATTAACATAAATATATATCTATAATAATCTGGCCGAGATCGTGAACCCAGTGGGCAATGCTGTTTTCAACATGGATAACTTGAAGTCTCTTATGGAGACGATGCAAAGTGATTTGCAAGATAAAGTTACTGAATATAACAACGCTTTAACAAATCAAGCTATCCTTGATTACATTAAACAACAAACTACCATTGAAGAAGATGAGGATAAGGAGGAAGAAGAAGCAGAGAAGGAGGATGAATCCGAAGAAGGGCATAATGATGATGATGATGCCTCTCCTCCATCTCCACCTCTAGAAACTGGTACTAGTGGTACAGGGTCAACTGGAGAAAATCAGTCACAGGCAGACCAACCAGACCAGCATGAAGGGCAGCGGTCTAGTAATCAGCAGAGCTAGGAGAGCAACAACCCAGCAACACTGGAAATCCACCAGCACACCAGTCACAACACAACACGGATGCTAAAGCGAAAGGCAAAGCAGTGACTGAGGGACCAACAGGTGATGAGAAACATTCATTACAACTCATCACACTGAACAAGAGATTGAGACATCAGCAGGCTCCTATAACCAGGCGGTATCTGGAGGATGATGATCTTATCTCTGATCTGGAGTACTTTCAGCAACTGTATGTCAGCACCAGGGAAATGGTTGAGCGTTGGAAATCAGCGGCTTTCCATGATCAAGAGGCTTGCCAATTGCCTGCGCATCCCAGTACAATACAACTGTTAGAAAAGGTGCCTGAATGGATACTAATTGCTGAAGAGAGAGTAACCAATCCGCATTGGCAACGGCAGTCTACTGCAGATTGTCACTCTCTGGCCATGGAATTAGAGATTTTGCTAGGGAACAAGCCGACATACAAATTCATGAAGGATGTCAGGCATCAATTGAAAGAGGTCTTAGTGCAAATACAGATTTCTAGGGGAGTTTTGGATGAAAGGGTGAAAACTATTCTTGAAGACCAGATTGCCACCAGCAAGGGACCTCAAACTCAAAATGGCATTTGGAGAACAAGCAACTGCTCTCCGATGACGGTTTCAGTTGGTTAAAGTAACCAAAAATATGATGTAGCAAGAGAACCAGGATGGCCTTAACTTCTTGGAATTTGTGTCTGATTCGCCAGTTTTCTTGTATGCTTTACTAGCAAGAGAGGCAGAGTTGCCAATATTTTTTCTAGCACTCTATCCTCAACATCTAGAACCAACCGATCTGCTCACATATTTCAAGATTATTGATGATCTTCAGGATTGGTATGAGCGATCGACTGTGGAATGGAAAAACCTGGAAAACATTGTTCAACGACGCTCTCTAATTGAATGATCTCTAGGAGCTAAAAGATGAGGTGCAGAGAATCAAATTGTGTATGGGCCAGTGGAAAATTCAGATCAGAGGCCTCACTAAGATCACCAACCAACTGCTGCAACTCACTGTTGAGTCTCTAAACTGCCTAAAAAGGACATTACGACTAAACCAGGCCTAGGACCACAGTACAGAGAGATGGCTAAGATTCTTTTTGAAACTCGGATCAAAACCAATCAGCCTCTTCCAGAAGGATGGATTCATACAGCTTCGCATTGTCACAAACTAGCCAGAACTCGGCTCACCAAAGGCAAATGCACGCTCTATGATCCCAACACCAAAACTTATCATCCTCTCATGCCTTACGAAATCAAGATGACCACAGAAAGGCGGGATCATCTTGAGCAGGAGTTATTTACCGGCTCATTCAAAAGGAGAATGCTGGCACTGGGACTTCTCAGACGCCAGCCAAACCAAAGGGTAAATGGAAGCGGGTTCAGTGGAAGGATACTGGGTAGTTCCATCTTAGAATTTGGTTAAGGATTTTTTTCACTGGTCTTCAAATCAGACGGTGGATTTTTCCAACGGTTTCCACAGCAGACGCTAGATTTTTTCCACTCAAGGGTTGTGTCACTTGGCTGGACAACCCTTGGAATCACAATTATATGGGTGTCAAGCACTCAACAACCCAGCACTAGAAGAATCAGACGATGGATTTTTCTTCAATTCGACTTGGCTGGATGCCCATGGAACTACAACTATACGGATGTCAAGCACTCAACGAGAAAAATTCCAGAAGAATCAGAAGGTGGATTTTTCCTCAAAAATTTTGGAATCTTGCCAAAATTCAAGAAAGAAGGGAAGGATGTAGATGGCTAAGACAATCTCACTGGGTGGGAACCGGCTCCTGTGAGACGAACAGTGGATCAATCAGTAATTACCACGATAGTTACCACAGCAATTCCCAAGGCATATAAATAGGACCCATTACATTGTAATCGGGTTGGCATTTGTCGACTGTACTTTTGCTTAGCTTTTGATTCATAACCCTTAGTCCCGAGCTGTCTTGAGCTGCACCATCTTTCATCTATAATCCTAAATACAGCAGTCCAGTGTACTTCAGCCATACATACTTTGTACTCATTCTCTCTAAATCTGAATCTGAATCTGAATTTGAATATCATTCTCAGTACTTCAGTCTGTTTCTCATTTCAGTAGATGTATTCCAGTCCAATTTCTATCTCCTTTTCCAGTTCTACTACTTGAACTAACACGTCACCAGTAGCTGTAAACTTCTAATACTGGAATCAACCATCTAAAGAGATCAGCTCCAATTCCAGCTTGCACCACAATCCCTTCTACTATGGGTTTAAGTTTGAGCCCTCTAGCTAGCATATACAACTTTGGAACTCCCAATGAGCCAAAAACCTTATACAAAGTGAGTAGGATACATTATGCACATCCATAGCACATCTCCCGCTTGATACTACATAATGGTGTAGCCTGTGTTAGCCACTGCTAATATTCCCCCCTTCGTAATTTGGCACGTCCTCGTGTGTCAGTGAAGCAAAACATGGTGGCATGTTAGAAAGCAAGTCCATGGAAGAAAGGTTGAGCTGCAAAACATAAGAACAAGTAATGAACATCAAAGGTCAACACGGATAAAAAACATGAAGTACAGTGAACAATCATACAAAGTGAATTTTTTGCTTCTAAAAGATGGGTTAATCATAGTGAAAAACTAAACAACATAAAGCAAAAAAACACTCAAACTATCATGAAGATTAAACCACTTGAAATTTCAGTTTTATGCATGAAACACAAGCAATCAATTATGACCCTAGGCTAATGTAATTTCATAAACCTACTAGCCTAAAAACTATGTGACCAATATTAATAATGCATCCAAGTCTATCATATCTACCGGCTATATAAAAAAGCTCCTAATTATTAGTACATTGTCATAGCTTTTTTGAAGCTCATGGAAGTTTTGTTTTTGTCATTCATAGAAAAACGTAAAGCACAATATAAAGCTACCACTCCAAGGCAAGTCTAGCTACGACTCTGCTCCTTGAACCCTCAAGAAGGTGTTCCAAGAATCTACTAGCCTACCAAGGTGACGGATAACCCCTATCAGCCTAGGGCATTGGTTTAGGGCCTTGACCAAGCGAGCCAAGGTTATTCCCCTCGCCTGCTAAGTGCCAATAAGGTGCTAGGCCTCACAAGACACAACATAACATATAATTTTCTTTTCATGTGTCTAGTAGCATTTTTGCTAACTTTTCTTGACACTTTTTGCTTCATTGTTTCATTTATTAGCACTTTTTTATTGCTTCCAACATGACATGCTAATTAAAAATGGACTAAGGGACTAACACCTAATCATAACCCTAGGTCATGTTAAAAATGAATGGAGTATTAAGACTATCACTAAGAGTCTAGGACTAATGAGAAATGAACCTACATTAACCTAAGGTCAAGTGTCAATTACCTATGATTAGCACACATAAAACCTAGTTTTTTAATGAGTTAATATTCACAAAGCAAAGTATTGAAACTTTAGTATGCCTAGCTTTTGAACATGAAAGAACCATACCTTACAAGGAAAAATTACTAAAGCCAAGCATAGAGGATGGAGAGATGAACAAAGGAGCAAAATCATGGAAGGATTTCACCTATTCATGCTCTTTTGAACATCCTTAAGCAAGCATCCACTCTTTTGTAGAGAATTTTCTTGAATCGTTTATTTACAATCCAAGCTTTTTGAAGCTAAGTGTAAACACAAGCTACAAAAGTCATTTATTTGAAATCCAAAAGACACAAAAAAAACATTAATGAAATCTTAACGCTAGGGTCTTCAATACCCAAATATGCCAAAGGGAAAAAACCTAAGGGAAAAAAGTACCTTTGGTTATACACATGATTCTCTAAAGTAGCAAGTGTATGAATACATATAAAAAATGAGAGAGAAAAATGCTTCTTCATAAGCAAATTTTATGATTTAAAGTCTCTCATGTATGATTCAAAAGTTGATTAAGTGCTAGCTCAATTGAAATATGCAATTCAAAACAAGCCAAGAGCTAGAAATAATGCAATTTTTGAATGAATTTGAAGTGGATCTTGAAAGATGAATTTTACAATTTAAAACTCTCCAAAAAAGTTGGCTAACAACTAGCTCACAAGAAATTTTCAATTTCAGAGCAAGCTATGAGCTAGAGATGATTGCAACTCTTAATGGAATGAAAGTAAACGGCTCTCAACAGAAAACTTTTGCATTACAATTCAATTTTGTGCCCCTTAATAGGCATTTGGATCCTCAATCCGCTCTCAACCTGCCAATCGCCCCTTCTAAAACATGTTAGTGCACAAAAGCATTTTGCATACGTATTAAGCAATGCCAAGATCAAAATCTAGCTATAGTGCATGAAATCAAATGTCAATCATTATTGCTTCTTCTTGTTGATCTTCAATGTGCATCCGTGATGTAATTACAAGTCATGTAGTGGAGTCAAAACTAGGTGAATAGGGGGTTTTGTGGCTGCCAAAGGTCTCCCTTCACTTGATTCTGACTTTTGCTAATGAACGCCAGCTGCAGCAGCGGGGTCAAGACCAGGCGAATAGGGGGTTGAGTGGTTGCCCAACTTCTCCCTTAGCTTGGTTCTGACTTTTGCTAACGAATGCCAATTGCATCGGGGTCAAGACCAGGCGAATAGGGGGTTGAGTGCCTGCCCAAGGTCTCCCTTCACTTGGTTCTGACTTGTTCTAATGAACGCCAGTTGCAGTGGGGTCAAGACTAGGCAAATAGGGGTTGAGTGGCTGCCCAAGGTCTCTCTTTGCTTGGTTCTGACTTTTGCTAATGAATGCCAAATGCAGTAGAGTCAAGACCAGACGAATAGGGGGTTGAGTAGCTCCCCAAGGTCTCCTTTCGCTTGGTTCTGACTTTTTTTAATATGCCTTTTGGCTATCAAATAGGTTCAAATTTAGTGTTTTGCGTGGTTTTCACATTCAAATCAAGTACTAAAATATAACAAGCAATTCCAAGCCCAAATTCCCAACCAAGGATCAACTCATCCAATGTAGCTCTCACATGAAGCTCGCATGTATGCCCAAAACAAGTTTTGATTTAGTGGAATGAACACTTCTTTCAAACAAAGCACTAAAAGAATGCGTGTGCTAAAGCCGAAGTTCATTTATGCCAAGACTTTTTCACACAATTGTAGCACACAATCAATGCCTTTATTCTTGTTCTCATATGCCAAAGAAAAAAGAGAGCATAAGTGAAAGGCCAGCTCCCTCGAAGAATTAAAAACTTTCACTCGCCACCACGCCTTCATAAATCTCATTTGTCCATGCACAAAAGTATTTTGCATACACCTCAAGAATCAAAGATATTTTATGACTCTCAAATTTCAGTGCAGTCCATTCAAGAATTTCAATTCATGACACACTAGTTGCATGTAGATCAATGTTTATATGCTCTCATGTAAATACGCATACATAGCAAGAGAAAATGAGAGCTTATGATGACAAGAATTTTTCGAGTTAAGAAACTTTATTTGGTATCTTTGGCAAATCTCTCCATTTCAAAAATTATGAACAAAGTTTTTACATTTAAATCAAGCACAAAAATGATCAAGACCCTCACAACTTGTGCAATTTTTCAGAAAATTTATTCCAAAATTCTTCTCATTACTTGAGCATTTAGAAGTTTATATAGGTCGTGGTTAAGCTAAAAGCTGTTTTTTTATTGTCTTTTTGCTCGCTCAAGGTGAAGTTCCATTTAGCTCAAGGCGGAGAGAGAGGTGGGAAGGACCGGTTAATTTTTTTATTTTTATTTTCCAAGTTCCTGGAAAAAAACTTTCTTGATTGCCGGCTGCAGCAGTTGCGGGGCCGACTTTTAGTGCGGGGCCATGAGAGAGAGAGAGAGAGAGAGAGAGAGAGAGAGAGAGAGACAGAGAGAGAGAGAGGATTGGGAGCATGTGTGTGTGGGGACCTCGCGAGTAGTAGGTTGTGTGGTAGGGTCTGAGCCGTTGAAAGCAGTCAAGGTGCTAGAGAATCACGGATGAGAGCGTGCAGTTGGAAATTAGGTGTTTGTGTGCCTCGTTTATATATGACACGGGGTCCAACTCGTGGGATCGACGACAGGGCGTGTTCACGGCAGGGGCGCGCGATTTGGGCCGTCGGATCTCCGCAGCAGGGGGGGCAGGATTTATGTACGTCTGGAGTCGCATTATCTGCAGTAATGCGCGATAGGTGGGATGGATAGAGCTGCGGCGTGTGGTGGGGGAGGTCCTGGGTTGAAGGCACGACGGCCGGAAGGGAACCCTAATTTTTTGTCCACCTGGAGATTTAATCGACGGTGGATCTCGCCCCTGCCGTCGATCCCTCGAGTTGGCCCCGTGTGCTTTATGGACGAGGGTGTGTGTGTGTGTGTGTGTGTAGTCAAAGGCGGCAGAAAAGTGCTCATGTGTGTGTTAGAAGATTTGTCGCCAATGATGTAGTGTGGGGTTGCCATTGCGCTAATGCTGGTTCAAAGCAGTAGGTAGTGAGAGGGGATGTAGGGGGATATTAGCCGACCCTACAGGGGCGATAGGGCTCGGCATATGCAGGAGCTATAGGGACTATGGGCGCCCGCCACCGCTGAACACGCGGACATCACTCTGCTACACCCTGCCTTACCTCCATCACCGAATGCACAAGGCAGGTCATCCACCCATCAAGCAGGTAAATAGGCTTTAATGAATGACTGTATGTGTGTGTGGGTTTTTATTTGCTTGCACACACTTAGGAGCCAAAAGATGCGAGAGTGAGAATCGGGGGACTCGAGGCTCCGAACTTTTGAGGGAAGCTTGAGCCAGTGTGCTACGCTGTGTGTAGCAATACAATAGTACAATCCCAAAAGCGATGGGACTGTGCCAAATCAGGCACTACGATGGTCCATGGCAGCTTTTGTATGTGTGTGTGTTTGACAACTTGGCATGTAGTGACAACGCGACATGTGGGCGAGAAAGTCAGAGAGGGAGTGTGTTGATGAGTTACACCAAGCCATTGGGCAGCCTGCAAGTAGCACACGTGTGTGTGTGTGTGTGTGTGTGTGTGCGTTGTTTAGCCAGCGCCAAACTAGCCCAAGCATGCTCATCAATTTTTATTTTTTATTTTTTAAAATTTTATTAACCCCTTAAGAGGAGTTTCTCACAATCAACGAAGGTTGTGTGTGTGAGAGTGAACGAAGGTGTATTGGCACGAACGGATGTGTGTGGCGATTGTATATGGTGATCCCACTCAGTCGCAAAGAGAGATGCCCCTCTTGAACAACTTGGTGGTTAATTTCATTGACCATACACAAATTATCACCTTTTCTTTTGTATCAATGCAGCATTCCTTAGAATACAATGGATTTGTAAATAAATCCTCAATATTTTGAGTCAAAAAACCGTGCTTGATGTCATTCTCACACTAATGTAGGCTTGAAAATTATTGCTTTTCCATATGAAAATGATTTCAAAGCAAGAATTCTATGTTCACAATGTAGAAAAACATGCCTTTTCTTTGCAAAGCCATACTTCAAGCATCACAATTTTGATCGCTCATCTCGCAAGTTAGAACATAATCCAATCCAATTGGATGATTCTTTCGAGTTTACATGGCCCTACAATTGATTTACTGCATTTGCACGTGCACAAATCATTGAAGTTTTTGGAATTTTCAATCAAATTGGCACACCGGTCACAATGGTAATCACATAAATCATTTTCAATTGAGTACCAATTGAATCATTTAATTCAATCAATCATACACAAGCCAATTTTTTAGGTCTTTCAATCATCATATGGAAACCAAGACCAATCGTTCATCTTCAAGTTGGATATTGAATGCCATTGAGTAGGCACACACACACCCAAATTTAGACCAAAATTATATGCAAAAAACCATCTATTCCTCCTTGTAATGCACAAATTGCACACTTCATTAGGCATAAATGAATCCATGCATGCTCAATTCCTAAAAATTAACACTATTTTTACCCAATCAAGCAATGCACACACTCAAAAATTAAGCACAAAAATTCAATTTGGCTCAATTGGCAATACATTTAGCCTTATACCTAATGACTCCACACACTATTCATGCACATTTCACAATCAAAAAGCATTTGGTTGCCCCAATTTTGTGTTCTTTGTGGACCACCAAGCCTTATCGTACTTGGTCAACAAGCCATGCAACACACGAAGAATAGTGAGATGGTCCATCATTCTTTTGGAATTTGATTTCACTGTGGTTGTAAAAAAGGGCACCATGCTACAAGAGGCTATTCATATTAGCGACGCTCACACAGCGACGCTCAAAAAAAAATTTCCCGGCGTCGCTATGAGCGTCGCAAATTTACAAAGAAATTTGCGACGCTCATAGCGACGCCGGCTGGGCTAAAAAAATAACCGAGCGCGCCCAAAAACTCAGATCTCAGATCTGAGTTTTTCGGCGCCCTCAAGCAAGGAGCAGGTAACGCTCTCCCTCTCTCTCTCTCTCTCTCTCTCTCTTTTTCTTCTCCACACACACACACACACACACACACAAACGAGGAGAGGAAGGAGAGCCAGGTATGCTCCTTCCCTCTCCTCATTCTCATGTTCCCTTCCCCTCTTTCTCTCTCCCTCTCTCTCTCTCTCTTTTTCTTCTCCACACACACACACACACACACACACACGAGGAGAGGAAGGAGAGCCAGGTATGCTCCTTCCCTCTCCTCATTCTCATGTTCCCTTCGCCTCTTTCTCTCTCCCTCTCTCTCTCTCTCTCACACACACACATACACACACACATAGTGTTTTTGAGAGAGAGAGAGAGAGAGAGAGAGAGAGTACAAACAAAAACAAAAACGCACACACACATACATAAACAAAGAATGCACACACACATTGAGAGAGAAAAAGAGAGAGAGAGCATGCATAAACAAAAAATGCACGCATTGAGAGAGGAAAAGAGAGAGAGAACATGCATAAACAAAAAACGCACACATTGAGAGAGGAAAAGAGAGAGAAAACATGCATACGATCCAAAAAAACGCACACACATTGAGAGAGAAAGAGAGAGAAACTAATTTAACGTCGTAGGAAACTAATTAAACTTAAAAGAACTAAAGATCTAGCCGACGAGGAGTTGAACTCAAGACCTATTATTCAAGAGGGAAATGGCATAATCAATCTATCATACTTGGCATGGGTGATAGAAAGGTTATACCATTTATCTCTTTTTATTGGCACACACATCCACACACGCGCACACACACAAGAAGAAGAGAGTTATAACGTCGTAGAAAACTATCTTAAAAGACGTTAAAGATTAGGTTATATGTAGACTTACATTAAATTAGATTTAGGTTTATTTTTAACTAGATTTACGTTTATTTACGCTAGATTTAGATTTACGTTATATTAGATTAGATTTAGGTCTCCATAGACTGCGATGCCTGCATGAAGCGGGGGAAGAAAGCCCTCAATGGAATATAGGGTATTGCTGCCTTCACTCATGGTGGGCTCCGTTGATCCAAAAGTACTGGTGAAATGTCTTCAGAAGATAGGGAAGAAGGTGGATCTTCAGGGCGGCAAGAGTCACTACATCCCCGACACAATGACCGTCTAGACAACCTCTAGTCATTCAACAGCAACTTCAAAGTTAGTAACAAGAGCAAGAACGGTCTAAAGGGCCAATTGCTGTCGTCAGATGTGGATGGAGATGAGGCAGCGTCACCGTCGGAAGTTAACTCTCACATCTTTAGTGATGAGAATGCCAACTCTTGCCGAGTTATGTGAAAAATTATGTGTTAAATTAGTTTTAAGGTTCTTATAATCCCTGTTAGTTTAGTTCTTTGTTTTTAATATAACATAATTTACGTTAGATTTAGATTTATGTTATATTAGATTAGACTTAGGTTTATTTAGGTTTACCCACACACACACACACACACACACACACAAGAAGAAGAGAGTTTTAACGTCGTAGGAAACTATCCCAAAAGACGTTAAAGATTAGGTTAGATGTAGACTTATGTTAAATTAGATTTAGGTTTATTTTTAGTTAGATTTACGTTTATTTAGATTTACGCTTATTTACGTTAGATCGAGTCCATGCAAGAATTACTTACGGTTTAGGGTTTAGAGTTAGACGAACAGTGAAAAGATCTACTGTGAAAAGATGTTAAGATGCTGTGAAGTGCTACAGCTACAGAAGAGGCAAAGGGATTTTGTCCACTACATGCAGTATCATGTAGACGTGGGTGTGTAGATTTCTTGTACCCACAAATATAGGTATTGACCAATAAAGACGAGATTATAACCCGGTGGTTCTGATCTCCGTGCACCTCTAGACCGAGGTGTGCGGGGATTGGACATGACTAGAGAATGTGAGGTAAAGAGAGAGAGAGAGAGAGAGAGAGAGAGAGAGAGAGAGAGACAGAGAGAGAGATAAGACGAAGAATGCCAATAGAATATTAAATTTGTTGTCCAGGTTATAAGTTTTTTATCCTCATTATGAGTAGGGACGAGGATGTGGGACCGTCCAACCGAAACACCTATCTCTCAACGAGGGTCTTATGTCCTTGTAATCAATGCAAGCATGCTGTGCGACGGACAAGACGTGTTTCTTTGCAGCACGTTTGTGAATTTGGCGAGTTCGATCCATCTATTATAGATCGAGTTGTTGCCAATTATAACTCGTCGGACTCTGACGCTGGCCAACAAGCAGCAATCTTGCAACCCAATAGACGTGTTCGCAGGCGCTTTGGTCAAGCAGCATATGTGAGGCCACAAGATGTAGCCTCTGACAGCTCGGGGGATGATCATGCAGAGCACATTCCCAACGAGGCAATGTTTGAGCCCGAGATTGATGAAATGATCGAGACAATCATGGATTCAGAAAGGCTTATCTATGATGATATGAAAAGTGAAGCCGATACGCCATTGTATAATGGAGCACGTATGTCTAGATTGAAAGCACTCCTGGTTCTTCTCAACATGCAGGCAAAGTTTGGATGGAGTGACACTAGCGTCACAGCGCTTTTCAGGTGATCTATTACAATTAGTTTACTTTAATAAAACTCTAAATGTATAATGATCTGATAGATTTTTACACGACTGTATCATATTTTTATGTTGTGTAGATTGCTGAAAGAGCACATACTACCAGCTGACAATGTGATGCCAGATTCTCGAGATGAAGCAAGAAAGATTTTGCGAAACTTGGGGATGGATTACAATTCTATCCACGCTTGTCCTAATGACTGCATTCTTTTCAGAGGGGAATACATAGACATGGAGAAGTGTCCGAAATGTGATTCCGAAAGATATCGAGTAGATCTCCACGGGACAAAAATTCCACAAAAGGTTTTGCGACATTTCCCTCTGCTTCCTCGCATCAAGCATTTCTTCGAATGTAAGTCCATGGCCGCCCTAGCATCATGGCATGAGGAGAATAAATCTTCGGATGGTGTGCTACGAATTCCTGCAGATTGCGTAGCGTGGAAACATATAGATGGAACATGGTCGAATTTTGCCAGGGAAGCTCGAAATTTGCGCTTAGGCCTGGCTATGGATGGCGTAAATCCATTTGGTCAAAGATCAACATCTTACAGTGTATGGCCCGTTGTCATCGTCAACTACAACATTCCCCCGTGGTTGACTACGAAGAAGGGGCACCTATGGCTAAGCTTGATTGTGCCAGGGCGATATAAAGTGGGGAATATGGATGTGTATCTTCATCCACTATTGGAAGAGCTACAACAATTGTAGATTGGCATAGAGGTGGTGGATATGAGCCGACACACAGGACGATGGAATGCTTTGATCAGAGGCATTCTAATGTGGACCATGCATGACTATCCCGGGCTAACAGAATGCTCAGGTGATCTATTGACACTCCTCACTCAGACACTGTAAATCTTGTTTTTTCCCATAGTTGATCTATTATCATGTTTATACATGCAGGGCTTCAAACAAGCGGATACAGAGCATGTGTCACATGTGGATCTAGACTGAATGCACGTAGGGCACCCTCACTGAAGAAGCAAATCTACGAAGGTCATCAAGCATATCTTCCAGAGAATCATGTGTTATGCGACGGCTTTTTGGGAAGAGAGCCACCAAGGATGTCTGCACAAGCATGGTTAGAGCAGAAGGAGATGTGCGATGACGGATTGCCTCCAGGGATGAAGAGACTATCTCTATGGTACGAGTTACCATACTGGCCCCGACTCATGATCAATCACTTGCTAAACTAAATGCTGCGGAGCTTGTGTGCATGTTTGAGAAACATTTTCCTACTACAATGCTAACCATTCAGGTGCATCTTCTTGTTCACATAGTTGATGAGGTGGAAATAGCTAGCACAGTTCATTCCAGATGGATGTTCTTCTTAGAGCGTTTCATGAAAACGCTTAAGGGATATGTGCGTCAAAAGGCACGTCTGGAGGGTAGCATGGCAGAAGGTTGGTTGGTATCAGAGTCCCTAGTGTACATTGGAGAGTGGCTAGACGGATTTGATAAATCCCGGGACACGCTATGGCGAACCATAGATGATGAGCGCATATCTGGGATTGTCATGTGCAATCTCGGTGTTGAGAAGAAGATGACGGAAGATCTAGAGGCTAAAATCAACCGATTTTTCATGCTTCACAATCCAGTGATGCAAAAGTGGATTTCACAATATGAGGATGCAAAGCAAGAGCGACAAAGGGCACGAATCGAGTGGAGACGGGGAAGACGACCACCGATGCACTATCCAGCGGTTCTGGAGAGCCTACCAACCTTCATGAGCTTAAGATGGTTGCACAACCAATTGAAAAGCGCACAACAATGCGGTGACGAAGTGACTGAAGAAGAGTGGGAGTACTCTCGGGGTTGCACGACCAAGGTAAGTTTGCAATGTACGACTAGCAAGTGACTTTATTTATAAACGTTTGAACGGCCACTCATAATCTTTATTCGTTGTAGTATAAGTCATACACAGCAGCATGGTGTAAAGGTCGACATTTTAAGGTGGAACGAATCGACAAAAAGCGTTTTACTCAAGATTGTGGAATCATGGCAAAATTTGAACAGTCTAGTCGACGACGTTCCTCTGATGCAGATCCTGTGGTGGCGGAACTCACTTACTTCGTCACGCTGCAAGAGATTTTGAGGATCGATTACAGAGGATTTTTTGTCGACTTGTTCGACGTGCAATGGTTCAAGATAATCATGGAGGGTCGCAACGCTACTGTGCATAGAGGAGAGTCTGGTTTTCTTGAGGTGGATTCTACTAAGAAATGGACTGACCTAAGAGACACTTTTGTACTACCCGAGCATTGTGAACAAGTAAGTATGTAAATAGTTAACATCCCCCTTTTACAAGTTATGTGCTTGAAAGCTCTCATGTAAGTTATGTGGCTCTGGCAGGTAATATTTCATCTTACAAAGTCTACATCAAACTGGTGGTACGTCATAGAGGTAGCCCCTCGTAGTGCAAGGACGTATGAAGGCTACCATGTGCCAATCACAACGACATCAATGGAGGAGATCAAAGAAGATGCTCAATCAGAAGCCGCTGCGGTGGTGCTAGACGAGCATCAAGATGCTACTACTCTATATGGGGTGCATGCAGAGGAGCTACAAAATGAAACAGAGGATATGTGTTTAAACGGAGAGCTCTATATAGATATAGGAAGTTATGCTGAGTTATGCGAGGATGAGAGAGAGATCTCTTAAAGCCACAAATATTGTATTTGAACAATTTTGCTCCGTGTTGTAAAAGCTCTGGCTCTCTAAGTACCTTTCATGGTGTATAACGCTCTTTTCTACTCGCGCTCACATCTTTTGATTGAAAATTCTGAGTTTTCGACTTGCCTCTTCTATCACTCAATTCATTGCGTCATTGTATTTATATGCGTCATTACGTCATTGTATTTAATGGTCTTTGAGTCATTGTCTACTCTATTCATTCAATATTAAGTTTAAATATTCGTGTGTTTAATGCAGGTATGGATGATGAGGAGTTTCTTTCTTCTTTGTCACCGCAGCAGAGACAGTGGTACGTGGAGCGTCATCGCTTTGGTGCATCATCGCGCGTTCCTACTCCATCCGCATCTTCCTCTCTTTCGGAGCATTCGGTGCGCTCCGAAGCTTCGGCGTCGACGAGACGAGCTTCACACTCGTCTAGACACCGGCGCTCTAGTGGTGGCAGTGGCGGTTGTTGTGGGGATTCCGCCACCGATGCCTCCACACCGCCTCGTGTTCGACGAGGCTCTTTACCCTCCCCTTCTTTGCCCGCCCCCACACCAGCCACAGCATCGCCATCTACGCCAGGTTTTGCACGGCTGACTATTCCTAGAAGCTACACACCTCTACCTACTCCGCCAGGAGCCACCCCACTCGACACTCCTTGCTTCGGGGCCCAGACGCCGGTGGAGACACCTGACGTCCGTACCCCCATCGACACGCCGCTAGAGACCCCTGTCGGGACACCCAGGTTCACGTGTCACCGGCCAGAGGGCTTGCATTACTCCATCGACATCAGCGGCGGCATCATCATGGATGATGACGGCAAGAAGGTGATCTCGTGCATGCGTGGTCTTTGCTCTCAGCTGTTTAGACACTACATACTAAACAAATGGAGTGAAGTACCAAGTGATTTAAAAAACAGAGTCATCAGCATACTTCATGATGAGTTTCCCATTCCAACACGGGATCAGCGCTTCAATGAAGACCTGATGAAGATTCGAATGCGCGAATACTGCAAACACAAGCGTTCCGAAGTGCAAAAAGCAATCAAGAATGGGTGGAACAGGCTAGATTGGCTGGCCAAAGAAGATTGGAAGAATGCGAAGAAAGCAGCGCGTGAGAATCCCGACAAGTGGAAGCAACAAAAGGATGCAGCCAGAGCGCGAGTAGAGGCAGGGAGCTCGCACCACTTGGGGAGCGGTGGATGGGCATCATTTGAGGCCGATTTTGTAAGTGTTTTCACATTGCTCTTTATGTTCGATAGTTTAGGGTTTATGAGTTTTTTAATTCTAACATAATGAAATCTTTGTATGTTTTGACAGTGGTCGATGACAGGACGTGATCTCACACCGTACGAGCGCGAGTACGCAGGCAGGAAGGGCTTAAACGCCCTGATGGACATTCTCAGTTCTCGCGGCGGCATGGTTAGTATTAGGGTTTACTCTTTTTTATTTTTTGTATTGTTTTATAAATGTCGTTATATGTTTATACTTACTGAAAGCTGTCTTATTGTCTTTTTTTGAAGAATCCGACAGATACGCCGCTTGGACGCGATGAGACGTCTGACTAGACGACGTCAGTTTAGCCGTAGCTAGATAGCATTAGTTTAGGGTTTCTCATAGCTTATGTATCATGAGACGGATTTTATACGTCTTTTTGAACCATGTATATTATTACATTTGTCACCGCAGTTCCTTTTGCCAATCAATTCTTTATGCCTATGATGTTGTACAATTGTCATTATTACATTTGCCAATCAATTCATTTTGCCTATGATGTGTACAATTGTCAATTTTGCAAACAATGCGTCTTGTGGGTGACTATTTTGGGTCTATTATCTACCCTTGCACTTTTTTTAAAAAGTGAATCAAGTACAATATGGTTGATGGGTGGCAGGGCATTCAATGCCCTGCCACCAAAAAAAATTCTCTCGGGCGTCGCTATAAGCGTCGCTATTTATGGCTCTGTAGCATCGCTATGAGCGTCGCTATAGTCTTCTGTGTAAACGTCACTATAATCGTCGCTATGTGCGTCGCTATATAGCGACGCATATAGCGACGCCTATAGCGACGCATATAGCGACGCTCGTAGCAACGGTTTTAGCGACGCCGGGGGTTATAAAAACCCAGTGTATTTCCGTCGCTAACAGCGTCACAAGAGCACACAACCTCTTGTAGTGGCGCCACTCACCAAAGAGCAGTCATTTGTCAAGGGTTATTTCAGGAGAACAACAAAAAGGGGTAGACTATGATCTACCAGATTCATACTTATTCTCGGTGGAAATGATACCTGATGGTCGGAAAATATCATTTCATTGATGACCATAGCTCAAGTGGATTGGCAAATACCACTTCCTATTTCACCGGATTAATTGAGCAATCAGCTATGTATCAATTACTATTGTGAAGGCTATACAAAAAAAATCAAGATGGAATATTGCTTTTGTGTATTAATCCTCAGGAGAAAACCCAATACCTAATTCAAGCACATATTACCATGGTAGGACTTCACTTTGTGGAAGACCAAACTATGCAGGGGATCTTGAGACTTGGAATATTTTGACCAATCATGAGTAGTGATGTTCACTCATTTGTAAAAAAATGTCCTCAATGCCAAAAACAAGCACCCATACTTCATGTGAAATTGTTCCAAATATCACTTGTTCCTAAGTGGAGTAACTAGTTACTTACTTATCAAGCCAAACATTTCACTTCTTCCTAAGTGGAGTAACTAGTTACTTACTTATCAAGCCGAACATTTCACTTGTTCCTAAGTGGAGTAGCTAGTTACTTACTTATCAAGCCGAACATTTCTTGAGGATATGTGAATTGTTCCAAATATCACTTGTTCCTAAGTGGAGTAACTAGTTACTTACTTTATCAAGCTGAACATTTCTTGAGGATATGAGTAAACATCGCCAAAGAGCAATTGAAACTGAAGCGAGAGACTATGCTCTTATTGGGAACCAATTGTATCGAAGGGGTGCGTTTTTGTGCAAATGAAGACGAATATATTCCCATTATAGAATAAGCACATGCTGAATTAGTTGGAGGTTACTTTTCTAGTGAAACCTCAACTAAAGCAGGCATATGGTGGCCAACACTTTTTGCAGATGCCAAAGAATATGTTCAAAGGTTTGATGCATGTCAAAGAGCAAAAATGCCAACGCGTGTAGATAGCATGCCCTTAAGACCGATGATGGGGGCTATAGATTTTGCAAAGTGGGGCATATATTTTTGGGCCAATACGACCACCTGCTTATAGAACTCAAGCTCAATATATCATTGTAGCTACAGATTATTTGACCAAGTGGGTAGAGGCTAAGGCAACCCAAAGGAATGATGCCAGAACCACAGCCGCATTCTTATATAAAAATGTGCTCACAAGATATGGACTGCCAATGGAAATTTTTATTGATAGGAGAACTCATTTCCTCAATGAGGTAATTGAGTATTTTCTAAATGAAAATATGGTCATCCACAACAAATCGGCTCCCTATCACCCACAAGAAAATGGACAAGCTAAGCACACAAATAAAATTCTTAGCTTGGTATTGACTAAAGTGGTTAGTTCAAGATGGACTAATTGGGAAATGAATCTCCATGCCACTCTATGGGCTTATAGATTCTCATTCAAGATAGCTTTAAATGCTACATCCTTTAACCTTGTCTATGGTCTTGATGCCATACTGCCGATAGAATTTCTATTTTAGACACTAAGGGAGCTAAGGATCTTGAGTGGACTCGACATGAACTATCAGAGAGGCTTGAAGATTTAGAAAATCTTGATGAGCAAAGGCTAACAGCTATAGCTCACATCTATGCACGAAAGTGGAAACAAAAACAGTTTTTTGATTCCCATCTAGTCACAAAAATCTTCAAAAAAGGGGAGTTAGTTTTAGTCTACTCCGTTAAGCAACACATTCCCAAGTTTAAGAAAAAGAGAAACGGACCATTTATCATGGAAAATGTATCCCCAAGTGGAGCAGTTAAGTTGTCCACTTTAGATGGTGAACCAATGGCCAATTGGATTAGTGGATGCCGTTTAAAGAAGTACAATTTGCTACTAACCGCCGATGAATTGCTAGAGAAGATGCATGCAGCAAAGCAGAGAAAAGATGAAATGATAGCAGGTCATTGATGAAGCCCAAGAGGAAGCTCGGCTTTGAGTACTCAAAAGGAAAGCTACTCTCAAAAATCAACAAATCTCTATTCCCATCAACACTCTGGAACTAGATGAATGACTATGGGAATTACAGAAGGATGCAGTGTCAACAGATGATGAATGGTTAGATGAAATGGACCTTCACATCAAAGTACAGCTGAACAATCATAGCACAAATGTATTAATTGATACAAGAATTTGAGTAAATGTAGTCAGTTATTCCACGTACATAAAAGCAAAAAATTAGTCTTTGACATCGGGAATATCGACTTTCAAAGGATCAACAAGAACCCAACACCGGCATTGGGAGTGGTCAACTTAAATGTGATAGTACATGGATGTTCCTATCCTCATTAGTTTGTATACTTACCAGATGAATACATGAATGAAACAATGATTCTTGGAACTCATGGATGTGGACATACCATGCAGTACCAGATTTGGATACCAATCAACTCAAGCTATCACCTAAAGGAGGACAACTCATCGTTCCAATTGCACCAAGCAAAGAGACATGGAAAAGAGGTTACCAGCAAAAGAAACCAATCTTCTTCATCCTCTAGACAAGCAAATGCTACAAGTAGCATGTAAGGAGTCAGGCATATTTGGGTACCAAAAGCACAACTCAAGGACAAGCCGTCGCACAAATTTGGGTGCCCAAGACATCATCTAGCCGTATAGAAGAAGGTTCCAAAGTTAAAGACCCAAAGAAGAGCATCTTCGAGCAGGGAACCTAACACAAGATGGATTTGGAGGAAAAAAGAGTGCTTATCTTCTCCGCAAACTATAAAATTGATGAAGCAGTGGAGAGTTAAGTCTCAAAACACTCAACGACAACAGTTCATCAATGAAAAACCAAGATACCAGTTGGCGAGTTAAAACTCAACAACCGTCATCATTCATACTAACATCTAAGAAATTCAATGTGCCAAAGAATCTTGACGGTACAATAAAGCAAAGAGCACACAAGCTACAAGATTTGCTCTTTGGGAAACTGCAACAAGAAACCTTGACCACAAAAACCCTCAAGCTAAATACTCAAGACCCAACTCCTGCACAACATAATGGTTTGAATTGCATAGATCTTCAAAGCATGGTAGATCCAACCAAGGCTATGCATAGACACGATTGTTCAACCCATGCATAGAGTCATCCTGGAGTATGCCATCTAGGAGGGGTGGAAAGGAACTAAGTAATTAAGGGCATTGTTTGAAGAGGAAGGAAAAAGTTGGATGTTAACATGTGATTTTTGCAAAATTACCTAATAATGCCCTTAAAAAATCATCATTAGGGAAATCTACCTGATAACATCTCCTCGATTAGTGTAAATAGTGTATATACTATCAAAAAATATACCAAAAATAGTCTTTTTTGCTTATTTTTATCATTTTTAAAAATATTGGAGCGGAGAAATCCACCAAAAAACAATTAAGTAGTGTTTCTCAATGGATTTTATTAACTAAAGAATTTTCACTTTGTTGATGATCAGAAGCACAAGGCGGACAGGCACAAAAAATTTCAATCGAATCGACAGATGGAAGCGGAAAGCTTAAATTAGGTCGCCAAGGCCTACTTTCACAAATTCTTGCAAAATGAACTAACAAAATCCGATTGAAGAAATTTTTGAGTCTAACATAAACTTCACGGCCTAGTAGGACTAACAGAGAAATCTGGGGGAAAATAGTTTGAGAGCCCAAAATCACCTCATTTCCACTAGTCACTCTTGGCAGAGAGAGCTTTCTGCCTTGTTTGCGTGCGATTTTTGGAGTCTACAATCGTCCATTTACAACACCATTGTCAAGCCAAGGGCCGATAATTGAGTGGCTCACTGCGGCTAGGAAACGAGGGCCAGGCATAAGTTAAGGAATCCTACTTGCAAGGGCCAAGGGCTATAAGTAGGGAGGCTGGGAGGAGAATGTTATGCCAGTCTACTCGTTGGCCTTTCACTTGTATCAGAGCTCGGTGGAGGAGGGGGCTATGGAGGAAGGGGAAACTTGGCATGCCTTTGCAAGGCGTTGCATGTTCTCTCTCTCTCTCTCTCTCTCTCTCTCTCTCTCTCTCTCTCTCTCTCTCTCTCTCTCTCTCTCTCTCTCTCTCTCTCTCTCTCTCTCTCTCTCTCTCTCTCTCTCTCTCTCGTTAGGGAGGGCGTGGTCCTCAAGATTGGGAAGATTTTTGCATGTCTTGCATGGGGAGAGGAAGAAGCCACAACAGAACTGTGTGGGCATGGACGCTTAGCAGAAGACATGGAGCTCGAAGGTTTCGGCCCGTGTGCAAGGCCGCTTGCAGGGAGGGGGGGAAGGAATTCCACCCTGCATAAAGTGCCACGAAAGCATGCTTGACAGGTGCACGCCACCATGTCAGATAATTCCTGTCACAGGCTCGTAGCCCGACGAGCACCACATGGTGGTTTTCCCCGTTGCTACAGACTGTGCAGTTTCTCACTGAGACCGCCATCGCTGCAAGTGTTTTTCTTTTTTTCTTTTTCCATTTGAGGTCCGCCCATGGTCACAAGGTGGCCACTTTGTTAATGTTCCAAGGATGCATGCCCACCCCAGGCACACACCCCGCAACCGGAGCGTTCGCATCGCACACACCTCGCAGCTGCAGCTTTTGCATCGCCTGGCATGTGCACAACTATGGATGCAAAATAATTTTCAGACGCCACAGCCGTACCCGGCTTAGTCACATACATGGCATGGCACCACAAAGTGTTCAAATAATTTCCAAGGGAAAATCGACCACTACCTTGTTATCAAGATGCTCTGGGGGAGCAAGGTTTTAGGAAGAGAACCATAATTCAGGTTGAGCAATAGTACATGATAATTGAGACTAAGCAACAGTACATGTTTGAGATGTGTTTCATGTTTTTTTTAGGGTTTTATGGCTCTATGATAATTTTACATTGCAGGAGTTCTTTACGAGCTTTGCACAACTTACTCCTTGTGCAAGGTCACGATGGCAATAAATGTCGATGCATTGCAGGTAGACTCTACGTGCGAGATCCCAATGCCAATACCAAGATCGGGATGGGATCCTTTACAGATCTCTAGGTATGAGAAAAATTCAGAGTCTCTAAACACGAAAAATCCAAGGAATAGACCTTTACCATTGACAATGGCTTGGGTTTATAACCTTAGAAGAAGACCTAGTCCTGTCTCATAGCGGAAAGGGACAACATATTAAAAGTCCAAAACTATTTTGGCCCTATAACTTCCACAAGTTGAGCTAAGGTATCCTCAACCGACACTTTTTTCCCCCTAATAGATGTGAGGGCACAGCCGGTGGTGGACTCCTCTTCCAAGTGAAGAAGTTTTCTAAACGAATTTTTTGTGTGCAGGGATGGATAGTTACCTGACTAATCAAGTCCACCCGTCCATGATTGACAATCATAGTCAATCCCCACTTACCACCCTGCACTCACACATGATTCTTTTGTTTTCTAATTACTATCACATTGTTCTAACACTTAAAATAATAGTTTCTTTTAACTTTCCATCACAGTAATTTCCTAAAGACAACATTGAAAGCATTCTTTTAGAAAACAGACATCTTTAAACTTAAGACAGGGTACTGTCAATCAAAACATTGTCCATAATAATCATGACCATTACTCTTCTTGTCTCAAGACCACCTAAGGGTGAAAAAAACGACACCCATTCCTTATTCACAATCCGGAGTGGATAAACCCCCATGCAAGGTTCCAGGTGCCCATACACCAAACCAGTTTCCCATACAACCGGGCGGCTCCCCTAGGATAAAAAACAGTATCCTAACTTATGTACAAACATCAAGACATGACACGGAGTAGAAACTCATCGTTCATGGGGTAACCGACTTATCCGTGGCTAAAAAGCCAATCATTATCATTAATTTATACTAAGGAGTCGGAGGTGTCTTGAGACAAGCTGTTTTAAGGATGATCAACCATATCTTTCCTAATTCAACCAGTTTTAACCCAAACAATTCTTTTCTACATTATAAGCAAATGCACGTTGGAAGTTATCTTCCGTTTTTGGTCAATTATTCCTTTTCTGATTCTTACTCACTCCTTACGTATGCAATGCTAACTTATGAAAGAACTTAAACTATCAAAAGACTAAATTGAATAATGGGAAACCCATCTGGGACTGATCAACCATCTGCTGCTGCGTTGGCGCCTGAAGACTCTCCTCCGTAGGCCTACTACTAGGCCCAGCTTCATCGTCGTGTGACGCTCTAGTTCTTTTTAGAGCTCTCTCCTCATCATCAAATGTAGGATTGGCTCGGGTCCTTTTAGGTGTCATAACTTCTTATCCTTATAAAAAGGACGTCTAATCAATAGGTAAATTATCTAAAAGCTAGACTTAACCTTTGTATCCAATTTTACCCAAATCTAGGTTAAATTTATAGTTTTAATTGGTAAATTCTTGACCTAGTAATTTCATATTTTCCTACATAGACATGATAACGTTTTCCACAGCTTCCTTAAGGGTTTTCTAAGCTATCCTAATTTTCTTATAATTTTGTATACCTTTTTCTTAATTTTTCCATCGAATTTTAAGCTTGGACTCTGCTTATTTTGAGCTTAATATTTATTCTATTTATTTTGTCTCAAAGATTTTATTTTCTCAACTTTATATCATAGGTTTATACTTACTATAATTTTTCTAAAAACTTCTGACCACAAAGTCTATTTATTTTAATTAATCTTTTGCTAGAAATAGGACTTTTGGTCAATTATAATTTTCTATAATCACTAATTAACTATGGTATAATTATCAAAAGTAGATAAGGATGTTTTTGACCTCTGGTAGATATCTTTTAATTTTCAGCTAAAATTAGTATAATTTGACTTAGATAAATATCTATACTAATTTTCTAACCTTGACATAATTATTATGGCCTCTTTATCTTGTAATATAGCTCTCATAAATAGCATGTAATCATATAACATGATTTATTAATTTCCCCCTTTTGTTTTTAGCTAGAATTAGTATAATTTGACTAATCTAAATATCTATACTCAATCTCTAGCCTTGACATAATTATCACATCTCTCTTATGATGTAATATAGCTCTAAAAAATAGCATGTAATCATCAATCATGATTTACTAATTGTCTCCTTTACTTTTTAGCTTAAATTAGTATAATTTGACTCAAATAAATATCTACGCTAATCTTCTTATCTTGACATAATTATCACGGCATGTTTATCATGTATTCTAACAGTAAAAAATAGTATGTAATCATAAAACATGATCTATTGATTTTTCTCTTTAATTTCCCCTTAAAAATAGTGTTTTTTAGTTGAGATAATTAGATAAATTAATTATTTATAATTAAGATAATTATTACAAGTTTATTAGGATGTGCTTTACCTCTGATATTTATCTCAAAGCTTTTTAGATTAATTTTCTATTTTTCCCCTTTAATTTTACCTTAAAAATAGTGTTTTTTAAAAGATAATTAGGTAACTAATTATCTGTGGTTAACATAATTATCACGGATTTTTAAAGATGTATTTTACCTTTGATAATTATCTCAAAGCTTTTTAGATTAATTTGTTATTTTCTCCCTTTTATTTTTTCATAAAAATAGTGTTTTCTATTGAAGTAATTAGGTAAACTAATTATTTGTAGTTAAGATAATTATCACGTGTTTTCTAGGATAAATTTTACGTATGATAATTACCTCAAAGCTTTTTCGATTAATTTGCTTTTTTTTTCTTTTTTTTTTTCCTTTTACACAATGTTTTTTGCTAAGATAATTAGTTAAACTTATTATTCGTGGTTACAATAATTATTACGAGTTTCTTAAAATGTATTTTACCTTTGATAATTATCTCAAATCTTTTTAGATTAATTTGCTACTTCTCCCTTTTATTTACCTATAAAAACAGTGTGTTTCTACTGAGATAATTGGTTAAACTAATTATTTGTAGTTAAGATAATTATCATGGGTTTCTTAACACTAGAATGGTAACAGGACACTTTTATGTCCTTGGACACTTTTGTGTCCTGTTAAGTTACCATTTTGCTTGAATTATTTGAAGAGTATGAAAATGAATTTTTAGGTGCTATATATCCACAAAGTTTCCTTATGAGCTGAAAAAAACTTAGCATTTTTTTTGGAGTATCGATCTCACCATTAACCTTACTCTTGCACAACATTTTTGAACCTAAACTGTGTGAAAAAACGGGTCCTGTTTTTGTTTTTTTTTCAATTTTTGGCAACTATACCACTCTAAACTTCATGTTTGTGAGGTTTAGATGGCTAGAGATTAGGCCTTCATAGTTCTCAACATATTTTGATGCTTGTAGGGAGAGCTAAGTGTTAAAATTGAAAGTTATGACCAATTTACAAGAATTGCATAATCCTGTTTTTTGGCCAAATTAGCACTTTTATGATTTTTTTGGTGGCTTTCTTGATATCCAAATTCAATTTTGATTGTGTAAGTGTAATGTATAACATAAAGCTAATCTTCCTTGAGTTTTAGGGGACCTAATATGCTATATAGCATAGTATATGATGATGGTTGAGTTTTTTGATTGCTGAAGAATACGATACATTTTAGAGTAGCAATTATAACGTTCTCAATATTGCTAGTTTCTTAGGCCGATTGTGTGTATTTTGTAGGTAGTAACCATATCTAATCATAGACTACAAACTTGGCTAGATATTGAGTAGTTTCTATGGATTTCTAGAGGTTATACTGCTAAACCCAGTTTTTTCATGTTTGTTGTATTTAGCACTTTATCATTGCTCCCAAGGTTCCAATTGTAAGAGATCCATTATCATTTTGACATGCTCCATGGCTCCTTTTGAATCCAGAGGCCCAAAGGGAACTAAGAAAACATGTATATAGTATCTGTATTGAGCGTGACTATAGAAACTTTGATGATAGGTCAGCAGAATTTCAAAATTGAAACTTTTTTGTACCTATTTTTTTTGCCAAAAAAAAAAAATTAGTGAGGTAAAAACAACCATATGTTTTGGTCACCAACCCATTGAAGTTAACGGGGCATTTTATCTCATGTCCTACAAAAATCTCCACTCTTATTTATATGCAATCAACCGTAAGAAATTGCTGTTTTGGGCAAAATGCAGTGGTCCATCAACTTTGGAGGCTTGTAGTGACCAAGGGATGAGAAAAATTACAAGTTTCTCATTTTTTCCATATGTAGTAGTTATTGAACTATAAGCTCATGAAAGGATTTTTCAAAATGAGTGGATCTACTATGGTTTTGGAATTTTTTCCCAAAACCCTGAAAGGACACTTTTATGTCCTGTTAGGTTACCATTCTAGTGTTAATATGATTTTTACCTTTGATAATTATCTCAAAGCTTTTTGGATTAAGTTGCTATTTTCTTCCTTTTATTTTCTCATAAAAATAGTGTTTTTATTCTGAGACAATTAGTTAAACTAATTATTCTGTGTTTAAGATAATTATCACGGGTTTTTTAAGATTTATTTTACTTTTAATAATTATTTAAAATATTTTTGGATTAGTTTGATCATTTTTCCACTTACTTTTCTCTCAAAAACAGTGTAATTTTGCTTAAACAATTACAAAAATTATTCAAAAAATTAAAATATAATTTTCCTAGCATAATGACAAACTAATCTAAATTTAATTAATTTATGGTTAAAATGAGTAATTTTAGTCCTAATATAATATAATAATTAATTAGCTTAGTGTTCTAAAGCTTAATCTCAATAATCAGAAGAGAATTTTGAATTAGGAGAGAATTTTAGAGTATAAATAGGTTTAATCTTCAATTAATTAAAAAAAATGTAAATAGGTTAACGTATTTTTACTAATTAAAAAAATTAGTACTAATTATCGTTGAATAACCAACAAGAGCTTTGCTCTCTGGTGATTTCTGTTTAGAAGTCCCTCTAGATAAGAGAGAATTTTGCCAAGGCTCCGAGTTTGCCTGAAATTGTAAAGCAAGGGGTCCTATTTATTGGTTTTTGGCACTCACAAACTCTCATAGGCTGAGAAAGGCAATTGCTTGCAGCTCAAGATGGCACCCCCTGCTACTAATTTTGTCTTGGGCACGTTCATTATTGCCCCACACAGCCCCTCCCCAGCTCCTATTCGATTTTACTTAACTAATTAAATTCATAGTCTAACCTTTCAAAGCCCGTGACTTTTTCAGCTTTTATCAGAATTCGGTTCTGAAAAATTCTAACCCTAGTAAAGCTCTGGTTATGGTTCCAAAAATATCAATAGTTGGCATAGTTGGATCATTCTACAATTTTTTCTTAACAACCAAGTTAATTTGATCAGACTTTGTACAATTTCTAAGGTTTGAAAAACTGGAAACCTTACAATCACCCCAACTTAAGGAATTGAGATGTCCTCATCTCAACCAAATTTGGGGAAATCTTTGAGAAGAGAAATTCATCCTCCCAAGAGGCATCTTTGGTGGGATAATCTTTCCACTTTACCAAATGTTACTGATTCCTCAAAAGATTTCTTTCTAGTTTTTCAAGGATACACTCTGGTGAGAGTTTCTACACTTCCTTACTGATTACTTGCTACTCAATTTTATCCTAAGAAAATCTCAGTGTTGAGACCATCTTAAAAACCTTTACAAACCAGTTGTATCATCTCAAAAACCAGGTTAAATCAATTCCATAAAAGATCCATATATCCACCTTGTCAACATGAACGCGCTCGGTCTAACTGACCATTGAGAGTAATCAGCATTCGACAAGTATCATGTATTTTAGTTTTTCCAATATGAACGCGCTTGGCGTGTTCTTGCCATTCTGAGCAATCTGCGTTCGGCACAAGCTTCCACCATTGCACCAAAGGTACCCCCTCTGTGCTCAACATGGTTGACCGACAATATGTAAAGGGTTTTAAGAAGTATCATACCAAGAGTTCTTTTTGGCTTCCTATTAGTCTCATACATTATCTAGGTCATTTTTCAAGGAAGGTTATCGTGTGCATAAAGAATGCGAGTTGGTTTCTTAATAACTATCTCAGTTTCAAGATTCAAATTCTTTTCATACTATCGAGAACCTCTGTCTCATTTACTAGATCAATCCTTAATTTCTTGATTAAATGCTAATTTAACTTTAGATTCTTTAATTAATTTGGGAAAGAAAATGATGTATACCATTATATAAGTAACTCAAAGTTTTACATGATCGACTTATAGTGGTTTACAAAACTCTAGGATTGCTAATTGTGTCCAAGCGAGTGGCTCTTTTATCTTCCTCATTCATAAGGTGAATATTTACAAGGATAGCCTTACAAAGGAGGCTTAGGGTATCTCATACTAACTTGTTGTAAATTTTTGCGGTCTTTAAAGAATCCGCATAGCTGGCTCACTTGGAATATGGTGATACAAACGATGGGTGTTTGTAGTCAGATTTCTACAATCTTCTAACTGATTGGTATAATACTACAATCTTCTAACTGATTGGTATAATAGTTCTTATTGGAAATTGGAAAGTAAATTACAAGATCCAAGTTCTTAGGGGTATTCTGAGAAAAAGTTCTGATTCTTTGATATGGAATTATCTTCACCACTTTATCCCATACCCATTTTTTCAGGGGTTTCCCCATGCCTCCTGGATAAGTGGGAACAGTGATACTCGAGTTTGTACCTAGGAAGTAGTACAACTGAACCACTCTCAGTTTCTCAGTCCAACGTAGTTTCTTTAAATCTGTGGTAAGACATCTCAGCTTCCAAGCATTGATGTAATAAGTCTCACTTTCATTACTCCATTCGAGCTCCCAGTCTTTATCTATCCGAGTCGAATGAGGAGTGTGAGCCTTCATCAGTAGCTCCATCACGCTCCGTCGGAAAAAATAGTTTGGAGAACGACAAACACTCTCATAAATAAGCTCAAAGACTTGGAACTTGCGATACTCAACCACAAGATCTTCCTGAATTATCGATGCATAAGCCTTGGATTAGCTAAACAAATTATCTTGTTTTTAAAAAATTTAGACAGTACGAAATTTTTCCAAACTAACCTAGGCTCTGATACCACTTGTGAGATCCCAACCCGCCAATACCAAGATCGGGATGGGATCCTTGACAGGTCTCTAGGCCCGATAAAAATTCAAAGTCTCTAAACAAGAAAAGTCCAATGAATAGACCTTTACCATTGATGATGGCTTGGGTTTATAACCTTAGAAGAAGACCTAGTCCTGTCTCACAGTGGAAACGGGACAACATATTAAAAGTCCAAAACTATTTTGGCCCTATAACTTCCACAAGTTGAGCTAAGGTATCCTCAACCAACGCTTTTTCCCCCCTAACATATGTGAGGGCACAGCTGCCGCTGGTGGACTCCTCTTCCCAGTGAAGAAGTTTTCTAAACAATTTTTTTGTGCACAGGGATGGATAGTTACCTGACTAATCAGGTCCACCCGTCCATGATTAACAACCTTAGTCAATCCCCACTTACTACCCCGCACTTACACATGATTATTTTGTTTTTTAATTACTATCGCATTGTTCTAACACTTAAAATAATAGTTTCTTTTAACTTTCCTAAAGACAGCATTGAAAGCATTCTTTTAAAAAACAGACATCTTTAAACTTAAGACAGGGTACTGTTAATCAAAACATTGTCCATAATAACCATGACCAGTACTCTTCTTGTCTCAAGACCACCTAAGGGTGAAAAAAACGGCACCCATTCCTTATTCACAATCCGGAGTGGATAAACCCCTACCCAAGGTTCCTGGTTCCCATTAGCCTTTTTTGGTGCTCTTCCAAGGGGGATGTTGTAATTGATCAATGTTAGTAGCAAGCTAACTCGGATAACATTTTTCGGAGCTTTTGTTCTCAAAACACTTAGTATTTTGATGAATCGGGAATGTTGTAACTCCTACTTTCTAGATAAACATTGTAATTGATGAGCCGGGGCTACAAGCTACCAGATTGTATCAACTTGTCTTTAGTTAGATCTCCCAAATTATTAGTATTGACCACAAAAACCTTGGCTAAGGTATCAAAGCCAATTTTTGTAAGTTTTTGATAAGTTCTAGATAATATACAGAGTGTGAGCTAACGGCGCTCACTTGTCTCCTTCTCGCGCTTTCTAGTCCCTTCACGTTTATCACATTGCAATGATGTCTCTTGCGTTGCAACCGCAGGTAAGAGCTCTATGCATTGACATAAGCATTTCATGGTATTCCATAGCTTTTGGCGTCGTCGACCCGTGGACTAATTTCAAAGCTTCAAAATCATAAAATAGTATAAGCGGGGTATTGTCCCCAAAGAGTTGGTCTACCGGTAAGGCTTTGGCCTCTCAACCTACGGGTTGTGGGTTCAAATCCCCTGTTGGGTCACACTCTAGAGGGACACCTTGTGCTCACCTGGTGTTCACGTTGCTAGGGATCTTGCCCTTGGACACTCGAGTGCATCCTCCTCCTGGGGTGGGTCACCCGAGGAGGAGGTTCCTAGCTGGTTGCTACGAGTTCTCTCCATTGTTCCCAGCATGTGGTGCATCAATTAGGTGGCCATGGTGATGCCTACGCGTGGCTCTTGCCCGATGGTACGCGGCCCTTGCCCGACCATGTAACATGGCTAATATTTGGAAGGGATAAGCACCTCCCCCTGTGGGCCCTCTGGTGTGTCGAAAAAAAAAAAAAGTATAGGCGGTGTATTGGGTATCATTGCTAAGCATTTAGATGCATTCTGGGTAAAAAACAACTAGGTCAAAAAATCACTGCTATTAATAATCGTGATTTTTGCACTTAAGCTAAAGTGAGATTTGAGACCATAAGCATGTGTGCTTAGATCTTATAAACATGTCCTAGAAGTTTTGGAATGTTTGAATGTTGTTTGATGCTGTAACGGATGTGATTTGTTTGCCGATTGAGCGATTATCTTTTGGTGATTTCTGCCATTTGAGTGTAGCCTGAGTTAGATGCGAGTTGTTTGTTGTTTTCCAAGAGATTGAAAACCTCTTGTAGCCTCTATGCACTAGTTGAGTCAGCTTCGTCCCATGGATTAACAATTATATTCATGGTTCTCGCTATGTCTACAATAAGATAGGAGTGAGATTAGACACCCGTCCCACATTTGGCACCGTTGCCGCGGATTGAAGAGACCTAAACTAGGAAAAAACATGAGCGTCTTGTGAAGTTATCCTATAACTTCCTCTAAAATCACCTAGAGTCAAAACTTTCTTTTGAAAAACCACATAGCTTAAGATTGTCGTCTTTTGTTGTGTAGAGGTAGCTTGGAAGTAGGTTGTACTTGCTAAGTACCTTTTAGGATTGTAGGATTAGATTAGGAGTTTGATAATGATTGATGGACGAGAAAAGTCTTAAGATCAAGGCTCAGAAAATCATAAAAAACAAGAAGACAAGGCTCAGGTCTACGGCTAGAAATAGCACCAGAAGACTGTCCACCATTGAATCCAACTAGAGAGTATGCTTTAAAAGTTTTATGAACCAGTGGGTAAGCTAAAGGACGCATTTGAGGTAAAATTTCAAGAGTTTGCAAAAACTCAGATTATTTACTTTTTCTTGACATTTTAGGCCAAATTAAGTTTTGACTTGACTCAGAGGCTTAAAATAGCTCATGAAAAGACTTGCCAATGAAAAAGATGAAAAAAGTTCTTATTTTAGGCCTAAAGTAAATAATCATGATTATTTACTTTCAGCTAAAAAGTGACTAAGGTTGATACCAAAGACTTTATCCATGTGTACAAACATCTTTTGTAAAGGCCCATAGAATTTGGATCACCAAACTGACCAAAAATATGGTAAAATTTGAAATCTATACTGACTGTTGGAGAACTTGAGTATAAATTGAGAAAATTTTGTTCAAAATCATTGAAACTTGACTCCTAGGCTTATATTGATGTGTTCAACAAGTGAATCTGCTCAGTCGACCAAAAAGATGCAAAATTTTGTCAAAAGTAAATAATCGTGATTACTACTTTTCTTCCATTTTTCAACTTTTTTGACAGACCCAGCATGCCACTAGTTTTAGCATGTTATCTTAAGCCCACAAATCAAATTTGGTAAGATTTGACTCATTGGAGTGAAAATTGTGGCCAAATTTGCAAAGTCAGTATACAGACACAAAATTGTTGACCATTTGAACAAAAATTATCCAAACTTGATGAAACTTGGCTAGGGAGCTTAAGTTGAGCTACTTAACCAATCTGTGTCAAGATTGTGGCAAAAAATTGCATAAAAATAACAGGAGTAAATAGTCGTGATTATTTACATCTGCTACAAAACTAGACATTTTTGCACATTTGAGTATACCACAAGGTGAAGCATATCAAGTAGACCACACAAATCAAATTTGGTGAAATTTGGATTACAAAAGTGAGACTTAATCCAGATTCTTAAAAACTGAGTCTGCGGACACAAAACAGTTGATAACTTGAACAAATTTTGTTCAAACTTAGTGAAACTTGTCCAGAGACCTTAACATGTTGCACACTTGCCAAACAAGCCAAAAAGTGTAAAAATTTGAGAAAAGTAAATAATCACGATTATTTACTATTGATACATAGAGACATACTTTTTGACTTTTGAGGTTGTACGGTGTTAGATCAACATAATACAAGGCCACCATGCAGAATAGTCCTTTGGCTTTTTGCAAAAGTAGAATCTGAAAGTCTCAATTGCTGACTCACATAGCAACTTGAAGAGACCACATAGACCAATCACAATAATTAGCCAAAAAAAAATGTACAGTCTTTGTGAAAGATTAGCTAACTTGATTAAAACTGATATAGGAATCAAGTTGCAAATAATGAATTGAAAGCTTGATAGAAGTTGCCATCAAGTCAGGTGAAAGAAAGTGATAACAAGTCAATCTAACGGTAAGTACTCTATCCAGGGCTTCACAAGTCTATATGAACCTTAGATTTGGTTGTATACTAGCAAATCAAGGCATATTTGGAGAGACCGCTAGTAGAGTATCCACGGAAGAGAGTGAATCAAGGTGACCATTTGGACACTATCTTTGAATAAGTCTCAAACACGTTTTTAGAATCAACATCTGAAATGTCTTCCTATTCAACTCGTTCAAAAACCGGAACGACAGTGCATTATCCGGGGAGGTCACCTAATAAAAATATAACCTATCACGTGAGTTCAACAGAAGGGTATTTAAAGTTCTTGAAAATTACAAAAATATATATACAGAAGGGAATTATTTTTTCAAATATGAAAAAAAACTTACAGATTCTAAAAGAAAAGGGGTACATTATATTCCCAAAAAAATTCATAGATAAGGGATTTTACAAACATGTCTTGAACGCACGTGATATGGTAGTTTTACACATAGTGAACCCCCGAGGTGCATTATAAGCACATACTCACCTTTTATAAGACTAATTTCCATGGAGCTCACATCTACCTGGATCCTAATAAAGAGTATGCTATTTGCATTGATGACCATGAGATAGAGTTTGAAGAGGAAATCAAGGAGAACAAACAAGGAAATATGTATATGGATAAAAATGGGACTCGGTATTTACAAGTTGAAAACCCTGATGTGATAGACAAATGGGGTTTAGAAGTAAATACCTTAATTCCAAATATGGCAGCAAAAGAAGGACCACCGACTTTAGAATTTGAGGGATATGATCAAGTGGATTTGAAGCCCTTGAAACGGCTTAGCACGGATAATCCTAGGATCCGAGTCTATTGATGGGAGGATAGAAACGTCAAAGATCTTATATGGACTTCTCACGCCAAATCGGGACAACTAACGTCCATGAAGATCATCTATATCTTCAAAATCAAAGACAAGGGTTCACCAGATCTACCAACCTACCTATTTAGGGATTGTTATAACAATAAATTTTTTATGTGATGAATCCTGAGGAGGTGGAGCAAACCAAATATCATGGGTACTCCATAAGGGATTGGATATTGGGCCAAGGACCAGAAACTATTCCAAGAGACGAACTCCGCAAGAGATCTTCTGAGAGTAATGTTAAAAAACCAAAAACTACCTCATCATGAAGAAAATCGGATGACACTAAGGCTAGTCCAGGGCTACATGAGTCACTATTTCCAACAGACTGGTTTGAAGGACTCGGAATAGGACCAGTTGCCAGGAGACCGCAAGTTGAACCAAACAGACGTGTCAGACCAGTTGATTTTCAAAAATGGATCAAAAAATACAGTGGATCTGGAGATCCATATGACCACTTAGCAAGCTTTAAGCTAGTGCTAAGAGCTGAATGCATATTTGATTTCCATAGTGAATTTGAGGGATTTGGAATGACATTAGAAGGAAAATCATTGACCCTTCCAATGATATATAATGATATAGAAACCATGGCAATACTGGATAGTGAGGCAGGGATAGCCGTAGCCACAAAAGCAGTATGGGAATCATGGGGACAACAAGCCATTAGACAAATTTGAATGAAATTGCAATTGGATGATGGACACATCAAAAGACCCTTAGGACTGCTTGAAAAAGTAATAGTTAATTCTTGTGGGATTGATTATCAACACACTTTTACAATAGTGGATTTTGGAAAGAAACTCAACTATGAAATCATCTTGGGAAGACCTTTCATGCCACAAGTACAACTCATCCAGGATTGGGAAAACAATTATCTATACTTCAAGCAAGTGGAATGAATAACAAGGGTTAATCTAAAATATCACACTTATAGAGATGTCATGAAAACGCCCATACAAGAATTTGACTCGGTCTCTTTGACTGAAATAAAGCTTCCATCTTGGTTTAATAAAGATACACCTATTTGGATGTGCGGAGCCTTAAAAAATGAGAGTCTAAAATGAGAAGATTGTATCTTAGAAAGGGATTATATAGACGAAGCCTATGTACTTGAACCCTTTCCAGAGCATTTGTTTGAGCCATTTGAGTGGACTCAAATTTTAGCAACAATGGATGTATGTGTAGATACGTCTATGCCTACTCAATTTTACAATGAGGATGGCTATGACATAATTCCCATACAAATGATTTCAACCCTTCACATTGAAGAAGAAATTCAAGAATCCAAGGACTTGATGAAGGCTCAACACGTCTTTTCAGACCTCTACTATGATGCAACAGATGAGTTAGAAGAACATTCAGCTACCTCAGCTGAGTCGGGGTCGGAAAAAGAACATTCAAGAGCTAAACTACTCATGAAACGAGGGGAGGAAAATTTTTGACGTTCCAAACGAGAAACCTAGAAGAAAAAATGGTATAGAATAAAAAGAGACACGAGAAACTTGAAAGCTAGACCTATGCCATCAGTCTCCAGTAGAACACAGTTTCTGATGCAAATAGATGCACAGGATTGTGTCAAGAATAAAATCACTGATAGATATCCTTTAAATGGAAAGCATGAAATATCAAAATATTGAGAAAAATGAGAAAGGAAACTCAAGAAAAACCGAAATACCAGGACAAGGATTCAACCATGACACGAGTTGAACAAAGAAAGAAGTATCAAGAGTTGGAAAAAGCTCTAAAGGAGATATATACACCTGAAATGGAAACCACTGAGGAGGAAGGTAAAGATGTAATGAGTGTTCCATTCCATTACAAGAAATATACTCTCCAAGGCTGAAGAATCATAGTCAAGCAACCTGTCAAAGAACTACAGTCCTACAAAGGACCTAAAAACGCAAAAAAGATAGTTATAGCCAAACCAGGACAAGAGCCTAGACCTGCCTACATTGCAAACGACCGTACAAAAGAAGAAGAAGAGCTTTTGATAAGCTTACTAAAAGAATACCGAGATATCTTTGCTTGGTCTTATAAGGATCCCAAGGGTGTTGATCCAAAAATCTGTCAGCATACCATACCTATGAGAGATGATGCAAAACCAAGCAGACAAAGGCCATACACTTATAATGAGACATATGCCAAAAATATTAAAGAAGAGATAGAAAAGCTAAAGGAAGCCGAATTTATTTATAAAATTGAACACACAGATTGGGTGTCTCCAATTGTGGTAGTACCCAAGAAAAATGGAAAATTAAGGGCGTGTGTCAATCTCAAGAAAGTGAATGCAGCTACCGTTAGAGACAACTTTCCTCTTCCAATCACTGAGCATGTTTTAGAACGAGTTGCAGAAAAAGAATCTTACATCTTTTTAGATGTCTTTTCAAGATACAATCAACTTTTGGTTGATCCCAAAGATTAGCTTAAAACTGCTTTTGCAAGTGAATGGGTATTTTTGCCTATCAGGTAATGCCTTTTGGGTTAACCAATGCTCCTACCACCTTTCAAAGATTGATGACCCATGCTTTTAAAGAATACCTTTGGAATTTCTTGAAAGTATATATGGATGATCTATATGTACATTGATCAATTCGGGCTGATCATTTTGAACACCTCAAAAAGGTATTCAAAAAATATAGACTTTATAGGATTTTCTTTAATCCTAAAAGGTACACATTTATGGGTAGACAAGGAAAAACTCTTGGATATATAGTGTTTAAAAATGGCATAGCTACTGATATGGATAAAATTCATGTGATTTGTTGATTCTCCTAGACCGACAACAATCAAAGGGGTTCAAGCCTTCATGGGACAATGTTGATATTACAGATGATTCGTTTAGATGTACTCCATAATTGCAAGACCAATGTACAACTTGATTACACTCTTTGAATGGACTGATGAGTGTGAAGAATCCTTCATGAAGCTTAAGCAAGCTCTCACTTCAGCTCCAATATTGAAAGCACCAGATTGGAATAAGATATTCCACATACATGTAGATGCTTCCAATTTTGTCGTTGGGTGTATATTAGCTCAACCACGAGATGGGAAAATTGATTTTTCTATTTTTTATGCTAGTAGACAATTGAATATAGCAGAGAAAAACTATACAACCACCAAAAGGGAAGGATTAGGAATGGTCTATGCCGTAAAAAATTATAGGCATTATCTATTAGCTACTAACAAATTCATGTTCTTTGTGGACCACCAAGCCTTATTGTACTTGGTCAACAAGCTATGCAACACAGGAAGAATAGTGAGATGGTTCATCATTCTTTGGAATTTGATTTCACTGTAGTTGTGAAAAAGGGCACCACTCATCAAAGAGCATATCATTTATCATGTATTATATCAAGAGAACCACCAAAGGCAGTAGATGATGATCTACCAAATGCATATCTGTTCTCCGTGGAAATGATACCTCGATGATTGGAAAATATGGTATCCCTGATGACCATAGCTTGAGTTATAGAAGCTCAGGTAAATGCAGTCATTTATTCCGCGTACAAAAAAGCAACAAGTCAGTCTTTGACAAAACAAGAATATCGACTATTAAAGGATGCAACAAGAACCCAACACCGACATTGGGAGTAGTCAACTTAAATGTGATAGTACATGGATGTTCATGCCCTCATCATTTTGTATGCTTACCAGATGAACACATGAATGAAACAAAGATTCTTGGAATCTCATGGATGCAGACGTACAAGACAGTACCAGATTGGGATACCAATCAACTGAAGCTATCACCTAAAGGCGGACAACTCATTGTTCCGATTGCACCAAGCAAGGAGGAATGGAAAGGAGGTTACCAGAAGTGTAAACCACAAAGCAATCAATATTTTCCATCCTATAGACAAGTAAATGCTACAAGTAGCATGCAAGGAGTTAGGAAAATTTGGGTACCAAAAGCACAACTTAAGGACAAGCCATTTTAAATTTGGATGCCCAAAACATCATCGACAGTACCAAAGATGGTTCCAAAATTCAAAACACAAAGAGGAGCATCTCCGAGCAAGGAACCTAAAACAAAATGGATTTGGAGAAAAAAGGAGAACTTATCTTCTCTACAAACTGTACAATCGATCAAGCAGTGGAGAGTTAAGTCTCCAAACAATCAACCTCAACATTCTACCCAAGAGAAACCAAGATACCAGTGGCGAGTAAATGCTCGACATCCATCAATATTGATACCAACAACTCAAGAAATCAGTGTGCCAAAGCATCCTGATGGTACAATTAAGCAAAGTGCACACAAGCTACAAAATTTTCTCTTTAGGAAACAGCAAAATAAAACCTCGACCTTAGAAATCCTTGAGTTAATTACTCAAGACCCAACTCTTGCACAACATAATGGTTTGAATTGCATTGATCTTCAAAGCATGGTAGAGCCAACTAAGGCTATGCATAGACACGATTATTCAACCCATGCACACAGCCATCTCGAAGTACGCCATCTAGGAGGGGTGGAAGGGAACTAAGCAATTAAGGGCAATGTTTGAAGAGGGAGGAAAATTTTTGATGTTAAAGTGTGATTTTTTGAAAAATTACCTAGTAATTCCATTAACAAGTCATCAACAGGGAAAATTTAACTGATAACATCATGAGTGTAAATAGTGTATATACTATCAAAAAATCATCAAAAAATGGTCTTTTTTGGTTATTTTTATCATTTTTTCTTGGGACTTAGAAATGGATAAATTCACCAAAAAATAATAAAGCTATGTTTTACAATGTATTTTTCTAATTATTGGATTTTCACTTTGCTTTTTTAGCGCATTTTTTTATTTTCTTTGATTTTTTCAATAAGCAGGTCAAAAATTAGTAATAAATAGCAAATGAGCTCAATTGGAAAAATTGAAGATACGCTGACGATTAGAAGGACAAGGTGGATAGGCAAAAAAAAATCAATCAAATCGACAGATGGAAGCGGGAAGCCTAAATTAGGCTGCCAAGGCCTACTTTCGCAAATTCTTGTAGAATGAGCTACCGAAATCCGATTGAAGAAATTTTTGAGTCTAACATAGATTTCACGGCCTAGTAGAACTAACAGGGGAATTTGGGGAAAAATAGTTTGGGAAGTCCGAGTATAGATATCCAAGGTAGCCCAAAATCACCTCATTTCCACTAGTTAGTCTTGGAGGAGAGAGCTCTTTACCTTCTTCGCGCGTGATTTCCAGAGTCCACAGTCGCCCTTCTACAGCACCGTCTCACACAAGACATGAGGGATAAGTTCTAAGCTTATCAACGATCAATTCTATATGGCCAGGTAGCAAGTCTAGGCTCAGGAAAAAACCCTAGAAACCCATCAGTGCACAAAGTCATACGAACAAAAATTGACCATAGCGGCCTGTCAGCTCAACCAAATTGGCCAAGACTTGAATTGTAGCATGCCCCTATATAATAGAACGCTCCTATATCACCAGATGACCGTTCGGTAGGGGTGGAGGGGGATCCCAAGTAGAAAATCTAGGTTTTTTCCAGATGCCAAAATTGGCTTTTGACTCCACAAACAGCTTATAGACTGGGTCTATACACAATGTACATGGATGGTTTCATGAAAACAGTCAAGGCAAGCTCTCAAAAAGCAGAAAATAGTTCGAAGGCTACAAAGTGTCAAATTTGACATATGAAATCAAACTGACCCCAAATGGGCCAAAACTGGATGGGTAGCTTCATGACTATGTAGCGGACAAGTCCATAGCTTCAAAAGTGACTAACCAACTCCACAGGCCATCTAGTCACAAAAATTGGTGATTTCAGAGTCGATAAAGCACGAAGTGATGCCGACACGACAAAACTTTACCAAATTCAATTTAGAACTTGTTTTAGATGTATTGAATATGTATAGGTCAAAAATTCGTCAAGTCTTGCAAAACAATTAACAACTGTGAATAATCACGATTATTTACTTTTGTACTTTTTTGGCTTGAAAATGATTTCTTCACTTCACCTATCAATTGTACACATCTATTACATGCCACATTTCAAGTATGAGCCAAAATGATCAAGAAAAACTTGGAAATTGTCAAAAAATGCAAAGAAGTATTTCCAATCCAATTTTTGAGTTATCTGTCACATTTTTTGATCCAAATCACCCCATATCTCGTACATAGAGTCTACATCATGCCTAGAACCAAGTTGCACCAAAAAATCATTTTGATGAAAAAGTTAATAATCTCGCGATTATTTACTTTCTTACCAAGATGGGTGAAAATTGCAACTTTGACCTTAACAATAGAATGGTAACCTAGCAGAACATAAAAGTGTCCTTTCAGGGTTTTGGGAAAAAATTCCAAAACCATATTAGATCCACTCATTTTGAAAAATCCTTTCATGATCTTATAGTTCAATAACTACTACATATGGAAAAAATGAGAAACTTGTAATTTTTCTCATCCCTTGGTCACTACAAGCCTCCAAAGTTGATGGACCAATGCATTTTTCCCAAAACAACAATTTCTTATGGTTGATTGCATATAAATAAGAGTGGGGATTTTTTTAGGACATGAGATAAAATGCCCCGTTAACTTCAATGGGTTGGTGAGCAAAAAATATGGTTGCTTTTACCTCACTGATTTTTTTTTGGGCAAAAAAAAAAGGTACAAAAAAGTTGCATTTTTGCCATTCTGCGGACCTATCATCAAAGTTTCTATAGTCACGCTCAATACTGATATTATATACATGTTTTCTTAGTTACCTTTGGGCCTTTGGATTCAAAAGGAGCCATGGAGCATGTCAAAAGGATAATGGATCTCTTACAATTGGAACCTTGGGGGCAATGATAAAGTGCTAAATACAGCAAACATGAAAAAACCAGGTTTAGCATTATGACCTCTAGAAACCCATAGAAACTACTCAATATCTAGCCAAGTTTGTAGTCTATGATTAGATATGGTTACTACCTACAAAATACACACAATTGGCCTAAGAAAATAGCAATATTGAGAAAGTTATACTTGCTACTCTAAAATGTATCGTATTCTTCAGCAATCAAAAAACTCAACCATCATCATATACTATGCTATATAGCATATTAGGTCCCCCAAAACTCAAGGAAGATTAGCTTTATGTTATATATTACACTTACACAATCAAAATTGAATTTGGATATCAAGAAAGCCCCCAAAAAAATCATAAAAGTGCTAATTTTGGCCAAAAAACAGGATTATGCAATTCTTGTAAATTGGTCATAACTTTCAATTTTAACACTTAGCTCTCCCTAAAAGCATCAAAACATGTTGAGAACTATGAAGGCCTAACCTCTAGACATCTAAACCTCACAAACATGAAGTTTAGAGTGGTATAGTTGCCAAAAATTGAAAAAAAGCCAAAAACAGGACCTGTTTTTTCACACAATTTAGGTTCAAAAATGTTGTGCAAGAGTAAGGTTAATGGTGAGATCGATACTCCAAAAAAAATGCTAAGTTTTTTTCAGCTCATAAGGCAACTTTGTGGATATATAGCACCTAGAAATCCATTCTCATACTCTTCAAATAATTCAAGCAAAATGGTCACTTAACAGGACACAAAAGTGTCCAAGGATATAAAAGTGTCATGTTACCATTCTAGTGTTAAGGACCAAAGAACATGATGTCCCGAGTCCATTGACCAAATTTGAGTAAATTTGGATCTCAAAAACTCAAAATCTTAGTATATCTACTGTTTCAGAGACTAAAAGCCTAAATCTGGCACCATTTCCACCCAGTGCACTAAAATGAGCCCATACTTCACTCAGAGCACCTAAATACCATATTTTTCAAGATTATCATGTCAAAAATTGCAAAAAGTTGTAAAATACCCCCAGTTGTAAATAATCCTGATTATTTACTTTGGTTGCAAGTTTTTGCCTAAGATGTATGATTTTGATCTTTACATGTTTTTATGCATCTATGGATGCTCCAAAATTGATTTGAAGCAAATTGGACTCGATTTGTCAGAAATTCAGACTCAAGGCATTTCAGAGCGTAATTTGCAAAATTTTCTAACTTTGGCACCGTATTCCCTTAACAGGAGCAATGCAAGCTACCGAGAAGGCCAAGAAAAGGGTGTCCCAGAAGAGAATTTTGCAAGAGTTGCCACCCTACAACTGGACCCAAGTTCAATAAAGACGGCCAAGGCAACGTACTTGTCAAGAGAACAGCTTGAAGAAAACAACACCATAGTTTTCACTGGAAGGTTTAAGAGTGAAGGACACCAGGTAGAGCTGCAAATGCTACCAAGAGAGATATATGATATAGCTGCCAAGATAGACACCAAAGAAGCCAACAGAAGGCTGAGCCTCAGAGACTTCTACGACCAAGAACCATGCAGCGTATATTTCCAAAAAGCATATGAGCTACTGTCCATAATCAAAGAGGATGGGCCATCCCAAATCACCAACCCACAAGGGCAAAAATTTGAAGTAATAGTCACCAAAGATATTGTGGTCGAGGCACTGAAACTGCCGATTGAAGGTATGACAATATGGGCCCGAGACAGAAAGACAGCAGGCACATTCACCAAGGAGAATGCTGCTATAAATTTTTCCGACTTGATCCAAAGGCAAGTGGAAGAACCAACACACCTATACCATCAACACTTCCATTTCTTATCAAAGAGACCGCCACAGACACCACCCTAAACCATGTGGTTGCGACCACCTCCACACAAGTGTTGAAGTCGACAACCAGGCAGCCAATTGATCATACGTAGTATGTGCTAACAACGCTGAAAGGCACGAAGAAAGAAGGTAAAGTCACCTATCAGGGAGCCCCTGAAGTACTGATGAGGATAGCATATCATGCTATTGGCATGGCCAATAATTTTCCACTAGCCCCAAATCAGAATGCATGGATTGTTTCTACACAAGCTTTTCCCAATACCACACATTCATCAGATAGAGTATATAAGTCAGATGAAGAATCTGCAGAAAGCTCTCATGAAGCTCATGGCAGTGCGGGCTTGAAAAATGAGGAGAGAAGGTCCATAATTGAAGAGATGAAGAAGAAATCAGTAGCTGCACATCAAGAAGACTTACGAAAGGAGCTGTTAATCTGCAGGTGAAGACCCAAAAAGATGGGCTCCAAGAGAGATAAGGGGACCCAGAGCCAAAAACGCTGCAAGGAAAGAAGCAAAGGACCCCACAGACTTTCTTGAATGCATGTATGCAAAATCAGAAGCCCTAAAGTTGGAAGAAGATGAGAGGAAAGCAAGGGAAGATGCAACAAAGCAACAAAGAGAAATTAAGGCCACTGAAGAAAGTAAAACATATCATGACCATGAAGATGTGTCTCTGAAGCCCATCTCACTCGCTACGGAGCAAGAAGACCACCCAATACCAAGCCCGTTCCCTTCACCAACAGCTAAACCCAATGAGGGTGAGGAAGCCAAGGAAAAAGATCTTGGACATCAAGAACATGCAACTGCAAGTTTTGACCAGACCAAAGAAACCAAACAAACTAGAGTTGACCCTTCTACGACCACCCAACAAGAAACAGCTGAGGCAACCACAACGCCTCAAGGAGACCTCTAGACAGCCTACAGAACCTGAAGATTGGGAAACAAACAATTAAGTCATCATGCAAGTCAATGAATATGCGAAGCAGATGCAACAGATGACATAAAAAATGTGAACAACAGCACTTAGCCGCAGTGCTAAGGCTAGAGATCTTGAGCTAGTCATTGATGCTCTATAAGGAGAGTTAGATGACCAAATGAACATTATTTAGAGTTACAAAGACAGACGAAAGAGTTGAAAGATGAAGCAGAACAACACCACCTATCCAAAGAGAAGCAACAAAAAGAAATGGAGGAGCTGGGAGAGCTTCTAACCAAGTTATCTGATGCATGCAAGATTAAAGATCAACAGTTGACAGAGGTAACAAATGAACTCCTAACCACTACTCTGTCCGTACGAAAGATCCAAGTGCAGCTCAATGTAGCAAACACATCTCTGCAATACTCTGAGCAAAGGATCAATGATTAGGCAGCCTTTTTGAGACAGATAAGAGAAAATCCTGTTGTCGCATCAATCAAAGGTACAGATGAATTCTATAAGACTTTGGAAAAGAGAAACAAGGATCTCAAGATAGAGTTGAAGCTAGAGCAATCACAAAGAAGAAACCTTGCACTGATGAGGGTCCAAAGAGAAGAGAAACTTCTCAAGGAGATAGCTAAACTAAATAGAATCAATCAGCTAGCTGAGACAGGGACAACCAGAACATCATGAAGAAGCCGGTACCTCTGAGCAACCATTTCTTGACATTCCCTCAGTCTCTTTTTCTAAGATGGAAACACAATCGACGGAAGGGCTAGAAGGAAATGAGGATTGTCAAGTACCACTGACTGATGCTGAGAAAGTGCCCATGGTCTAGCTTTCTAAAGCTGAGAAAGATGCACTCAAAGAGCAGGTTGACCACGAAACAGATGCGGAATGGAAAGCAGCGATGGATTGGGAGTTGAGAGTTATTCACTCGGTCAATGTAACTCAACTCACTCCCAACCAAATCAATGCACACTGGCATTAGCAATCATCACCATACCCTTTGATCAAAGTAGAGCTACTACAGGTAAAAGAAAGATTATACGAAGATATGCAGGCAGAAGGCGGCTCAGAGGATATCCACCCCAAGTGGAGAAAGAGCTGGTTGAGGAAGAATCCAAGATATTTGATTCTGTTCACAAGAGCACCTACAGCCTTTCAAAAAGACCCAACATTCTATCATGTACCAAGAGTAAGGACCTAGCAGGCATATAAAGCACTAAGAAAGAAGAGGCATACATGGCTGAACTATCCACTTCTACCAGCTCCAGAGCAGGGACCGGAAATAGAGGAATACATGGTGAAAATGCTAATGGGCACCATGACTTTCTTCAAGATCTTCCCTGACCTATCACTTGCCATGTTATATAGGATTTCCAAAATTCTTCTCACATGTATTCAAGATTTTCAAGAGCCAGAGTAGGCAAGAGCGCCATGGATGTCTTTCCTCAAAGGCAATAAGGGTCTCTGTTATGACTTGAGTGGCCAGCCTTCCGAAAAAGTCATTTACGGCTTCTATGTCCAATGAATTTTTTTGCCCTCTAGCAATATGTTTGCGTTTGAGTAAGCATTCTATACAGGTTTCTTCACTTGCGAACGAGGATATTTGGACCAATGATTAGTAACCTTACATCCAGATTTGTTGTCTATTCAGCCATTGAGCTTAAAAACATATTCACCATGCAATTCTTGCATCTTCTTGACAAAGAGACCAGAATCAGATATGAGAAAGCATTACACGCACTTAAAGACCACCTTGCCAACCGTCAACCTGAAGACTACTTTAGTCCATGAAGCTTTGTCAAGGGACGACACAGTCGAGGAGGGGGGAATGTTAGCAACAAGCTAACTCGGATAACATTTTTTGGAGCTTTTATTATAAAAACACTTATTATTTTGATGAAATGAGAATGTTGTAACTCCTACTTTCTAGATAAACATTGTAATTGATGAGCCAAGGCTACAAGCTTCCAGATTGTATCAACCTGTCTTTAGTGAGCTCCCAAATTATTTGTTTTGACCACAAAAACCTTGGCTAAGCTATAAAAGCCAGCTTTTGATAAGTTTTGGATACACAACGTGAGCTAATGGCGCTCACTTCTCTCCTTCTCGCGCTTCCTACTCCCTTCCCATTCCAGTGCCGTTTGTTGCGTTGAAACCACAAAGTAAGAGCTCTACACATTTCATGGTATTCTGTAGCTTTGGGCGTCACCAACCCACAGCCTAATTCCATCATAAGAAGGAATTTAGGCTTCATAATCATAAAATAAGTATAGGCGGGGTATTGGGCATCGTTGCTAAGCATTTAGATGCATTTGGGTAAAAAACAACTAGGTCAAAAACTCACTGTGCTGTTAATAATAATCACAATTTTTACACTTGACCTAAAGTGAGATTTGAGACCATAAGAATGTGTGCTTAGGTCTTATAAACATGTCCTAGAAGTGTGGTTATGTTTGGATGTTGTTTGATGCTATAATGGCTGTGATTTGTTTGCCGATGAGAGATTAGCTTTTGGTGATTTCTGTCATTTTAGTGTAGCGTGAGTTAGATGCAAGTTGTTTGTTGTTTTCCAAGAGATTGAAAACCTCTTGTAGCCTCTATGCACTAGTCGAGTCAGCTTTGTCCCATGGATTGACAATTATATTCGTGGGTCTTGCTATGTTTACAATAGAATAGGAGTGAGGTTAGACACCTGTCCCACAATCAAGAGAACTAGCCATGTGCTCCTTGACGTACTGTTGGTGCCAAAAGGGTTGACACCGTCACTTGAAATGCCCAAACGAAGATATCATGGGTCTCCTTTGAACGTGAACCATTTTTCCTCCATGTGTTTCCATGTTTGTGAATCCGCTGGGACACATCTTATACCATCCACAGAGTGACTATCGGTATGACATGTAAGGAGTTTGTTGAAGGTGGTGGTCTTGAACATGTATTGGATACAAGGGATGAAGAAATGTCATAAAACTTTCCTTGGTACCAGGTGAGTCTTCTTTCTTTCCTCTGGATCAATGGGAAGGTCTTTGTATCTCTCTTCACCACACTTTGAACATTTCTTTAACCGATCATACTTGTTGCGGAAGAGAATGCAATCATTAACACATGCATGTATCTTTTTGTAGTCCATACCTAGCACATTAACAAATTTTACAAGCATTACGTCTATCTATCACATACTATGGAAGTAGCTTCGATAAACAGGCTACAAAAATCAAAGTTTAACTAACCATTAGTTGCAAAGTTTATTTATCAATTAGCTTTGAAAACAAGCTGTAAAAATCTAAGTTTATTTAACCTTAAAGGATGATTAATGCTTGTATTGCTCATTGCACACATGACCTGTAGATTCAAAATCTCAAAAAAAGCACGGATAATGAGAACAAAGCTCCGGGATATATAGGTGTCTTGCTTGTAGCCACAAGAGTATCCTCCTCCTTTTGTGTAGTCTCTTCACATCTACAATCGTCTTCGTTAAGCGGACCCTCCTCGTGAGCGAGAAGCTCATCAACCAAATTCTCCAAAACTGTAACCTCTCTCATAAAATATGATATCTAACTTTACCAAATGATTCTCTCATATTAAACTGATCATCTAATATGGGAAGACAAAAGGGAAACAAGAAATAGGATATAGATATGTGCTTCTAGACCTATGTCAACAGGGGACCAAAAGAGAAATGGTTGCACTGAATAGGGGTCCAAAAGGAGACGATCTACCAAAGAGCAATGTGTAGTGCTTCTAGATTTACCTTATTAAGGGACCAAGAGGAGAGATGGTTACATCTTAATAGGGGTCCAAAAGGAGGTAGTCTATCAAAGAGAAACGTGCATCTAATGGAGCTAAAAGACCTTAGGTTTAGCTTCATTAAAGACCTCCAAAAGTTAGTGTTAAAAAGTCCTTTGACCTTATGCAAGCTAGGGCTAACCTGAAGGTGGGAATCCTACCCAAGCATGAGGTGCTAAGATGCTTAAAGTGGTTATGGAAACCTTGCCCAAAGCTTGAGGTTATTTTTATGCTTAAATGACTAAGGTGTTTGAAATGTTAAATTCAAAGATAAATTCTCAAGAGGCATGAACGTCTCTATGATTGATTGACTAAGGCTTGAAGTATTCAACTCAAACCAAATGACTTAAGAAGCATAAAGGACACATGCTTGATTGACTAAGTGCTTAAAGTATTCAAATCAAAACAAATGACTTAAGAAGCATAAAAGAAACATGTTCAAAAAATTCTCCACATGTGACCCTCATGATGTGCTTGAATCCTATTGGATAGGCTTTAAAGGGGTCCAATGAGAATCTAGATGCATAAAAATGAATAGTTAAGTTCTTTTTCTCAAAGAGAAAAAAGAGGACACATGTCCCAAATGATATAATTAAATTAAGATAGAGAGAGAGAGAGAGAGAGAGAGATATGTGGACCAAGCATGAGAGGGGGGTATACTCTCCCACACACACACACACACACACATTCTCTCATTGTGTAGAGTGCAAAGTGCAAGAGCTCCATCTCCTTCACCAAGCTTGTTGACAAGTGGAGAGCCTACACCAACACTCTTGGTTATAGAATGCAAATTCAACCAAGAGCCATGCTTCAATGCTTAAGCTTGCCATCTTCTTCATCTTCATTACTATGCTGCTATGCTAAGCAAGAAGAGTGATGATAAGTGAGGAAATATTTATTTCTCCTATGAATGATTCTTCTTTCTCTTCCCTACCCTCATTCCCCGCTAGCTCTCTCCACCTTCGAAGGTGTTTGAGGCCTTGGGACTGAGGCTTGGGATAACTAATGATTTTTGCAAAGTTTATGTTATGCTCATGATGCATAAGGTTTTTCATCTTCATAGCATGATCATGGCCACAAGGAACACAAATATTGTATTGTACCAAGTCTCTCTTGATGGGAAAATCTATAATACAAATACCTTTTGGAGTGGGGACCGGCTCCAAGTAAATCCGGTCCTCAACTAGTGTCATGTTCTCTAATACTCTCTCTCTCTTGCAAAAGTATTGTTCATGCCAAGTTAATTAAGTACTATGTTTATGTCGCTACCATCAATTAAGCTCACCCTCTATGTTCTCAAAGTGATCTCACAAAAATGCTCACTCTAGTTCTCAATTCCGTTATTCTCAAAGTTCATAGTCCATTTCCATTACATTGGTATCAGAGAATTTGGTTTCTCTTTTCTTACTTAAGAAGAGTGGTCCTTAAGTAGCCTATTAATGGTTGATTTTGTTAATTATATTAGGGTAAGTGGGACTGGGATCTACTATCGGTTTTATTGAGCCCACTATGTGGGATATGGTGCACACCCCGGGAGCTTTGGTCTTAATAATGGGGTCTTTTTAGACTTGCCTATGGATTTACCATTATTGAGCCATAAGAAGTCCAAAATGAGCTATCCCTTGGCAATTTTGCTATGTTAGACCCACCCCACTACTCTCTATAATTAACCAATTTGAGCCGTGGGTGTATATACTTAAGTGCTTATTTTCAAAGGCTAAGAGGAGTAGCAAGTAAGGTTTTGAATTTCCAAAGGATACACTAAGTAAACACATAAGTATAATTAGCATAGCTGACAATAACCAAGGGAGTAGAATGAACATTGATAATTTTGATCATTGATAAACATGAAGCTACTAATGATGATGGCCCCATGTTTATCAATTATCTTGTTTCTAGGTTGCATCAAGCTATGGGCAACCCTACTTTGCAAGCCGAAGTTACCCAACAACTTCGTGCTTATGGGGTTTCCTTTCCTCTCCAAGAGGAGAGAGATTTTAGGAGGTCTCTTGATGAGACTACCAAAATAAGACTCTCTCTCATAAGAGAGGAGGAATCCAAAGAACGAGAAAGAATTGAATTCCTAAGTTCCTCTAAAGATGTGTCTCTATGGTGAAGACGACGATCTAGACTATCGCCAACTCGTCCCTAGAGGAAACAGTCAACCCATAGTCCTTCTCCTTGTCACTCCAAAAGGGAAGAGAGGAAACAAAGGAAAAAAAAGGCAAGAAAGAGGTCACCCTCTTCTCCTTCTTCTTCACCTTCCTCATCTTCCGATGAAAGAAATAGTTATTCTCCTAGAGAATACAAGAGGAGAGGCACCTTGCATGGTGAAGGTCCCAAAAGCTCAAGAAATTCAAAGAGGGAAGAAAGAGTATCTCTTTTCTCACCTGTGATGGCGCCTTTGGTGCCATCGACAAAGTATTGGCCTTCATCGAACAATTTGATGTGGCCTTTGGAGACGAGGGCTTAATGGAGTCCTGCAAGCTACACCATGTAGCTATGCACTTCCAAAAATCTACTCGTCAATGGTGGGCTAGCCTTCATGGCAGCGAAAAAGCCCCAAAGATATGGAAAACTCTACAAGTTTCCATAAGGAGCTTAATTCCTTGCAAGCGATGCCAAGGACAAAGTGCTCACCAAATGGCAGAGTTTGAAGCTACTCTTTAATGAGTCTATCCACAAATATGTAGACAAGGTTTGGGATTTACATCTCAAAGCTACAGTCTTTCAAAGGATAGAATTTGCCAAACAAAAGCAACAATTTTGTGTGGTATTACTTGAAGAAATGACCGAGTATGTCAACTCACAACAGCCTAGCGCTATCACCGAAGTCATCCACCACACTATGGTTGCTTCAAGGATCAATTTCCAACAAGGGGTGAAAGAAATTTCAAGCCCATGGAAAACAAGGATCAAAATGAAGCTAAAGGGAAGAGCAATGCTCAAAACTCTTCCCAAGGAAACACCAACACCAACAACAAGAAGGCCAAGAAGAAAGGAGCTTACAAAGGTAAAAATAAGCTCTCTCTCAAAGAATTAGAGGCCTTTCATAAAGACCATAAATGATTTAAGTGTGGGGAGCAGGGACATGTTTATCGTTCTTGCCCCAAAAGAAATGTACTCAATGACACTCGTAGAGCTTCCATGGTTGAAGCTCCAAAAGAGGATACTCATTGCAAAGTCTCATACCTCTCCTATGCTTGGGAAAAAGTAAGGGATCATGATGCCCTTATTCTCTTTGACACTGGCTCTACTCACAAATTTATGTCAACGGAGCTGGCCACTAAGTTGGGCAATCAAGCTTTCGAGATGGGAGATCCTGGAGCTACCAATGGAGCTTTCAAGGGATAGCAAGCCTTTGTTACTCCCTTAATTAGGAAGTTGAGGCCTCAGTTAAAGCTACGTCGACAAAAAAGACTTTTTTATCTCTCCTCTCAAACATGAGGATGTTATCCTAGGGGCACCATGGCTCAACCGTATGGCTGCCAACATGAAGTTCCTTGAAAGGAGAATCTATTTCACCTACAGGGAAAAGAGCATGTACATAGATGCTAATGAGTCAAGGAACACCATATCCCTAGCAAATACACTTTCTTATGATAAATCAATGAAAAGCTCTATTTTTGCATAAATGATTTTTGGTTAGAGAATCTGTAAACGATTCTACTGTTTTCACAAGTAGCAATAAAGGAAATAAAGAGGAATTAGAGTTGTCTAATTTCCTAATTGGATTCTAAGATATTTTCATTGATGTCATCCCTAGTGATCTACCTCCAAAATGAGGGGATGATGACCATGCAATAGAGCTTCTACTAGGAAGCTCACCGCCTAATAAACCTCCTTATTGAGTTTCACAAGCTCAACAAGAGGAGATCATGAGGCAAGTGCATGAATTGGTGGAAAAAGGGATGGTAAGGCCTAGCTCCTCTCCATTCTGTTCACCGGTAATTTTAGTGCAAAAGAAAGATGGCACATATCACATGTATATTGACTATAGAGCACTAAATTATAAGATCACTATAAAAAAAGGATTTCTTGTGCCGCAGGTAGATGATCTATTTGATAAGTTACAAGTTTTGGCTTGGAAAATGCTCCAGCCACATGCAAACTCGCGATGGAAAAAAATCTTCAGGCCACTCAAATTCTCTTGAGGAGTACAAGTGACACCTCCAGATAATCTTTCAAGTTGTAGAAAGAATAAGCTTTTCATTAATCAAAAGAAATGTGAATTTTTTCTACAAGAGATTCAACATTTAGGTCACACTATCTCTCAAGATGGTATATGTATGAATCCATCAAAGTTGGAGGTAATAAAAGCACGGCCTAATCCAAGGAATCTACATTAGCTAAGAGCCCTTATTGGTGTGCATACTATAGACACTTCATAGCAAAATTTTCTCAAATAGCAGGACCATTGCATGACTTAACAAAGTAACGTTAAGTACTCATGGATTGCTAAAGAACAAAATTCTTTTGACAAGCTCAAAGAGAAGCTTACCTCTCAACCAATCCTCATGCTTCCGGATCTCTCAAAGCCATTTGAGGTCCAATCTGATGCTTGTGGTGATTGCCTTGGAGCAGTTTTGCTTCAAGAAGGCATAGTATATGAGAGGCAAAGGCTCAATGCTGATGAACGGGTCTTGGGAATATATGAAAAAGAGATTTTAGCTATTCTACATTCCCTAAACACATGGAAGCACTATCTCTTGTGGAGAGAGAGAGAGAGAGAGAGAGAGAGAGAGAGTAGAGAGAGATAGATGGAGTACAGAAAGAGAGGGAGATATAGAGTAGAGAGGAAGAGATAGGATAGAGAGAGAGAGAGAGAGAGAGAGAGTGAGTGAGGGAGAGGGAGAGAGTAGAGAGAAATAGAGAGAGAGGGAGGGAGGGAATAGAGAAAGAGAGAGCAAGAAAAAGAGAAAGAGAGAGAGAGAGAGAGAGAGAGAGAGAGAGAGAGAGAGGGCGGGGGGGGGAAGAGAGAGGGAAGAAGAGATAGATAGAGGGAGCCCGGGGATTCACTCTATGTACAAAATGGGACGCCACCTTGCAAGCAAACGACTTTGATTAAACCCCTATAAACGACACATATAGGGAATGTGACCTCCCTTTCTATGCTTATACAATAATCAATGAAGAATTAGACGAGTAGCCAGAGTGTAGGATGACCGGGCATAGTTTGAAACTCAAACTAAGACACACTGAGGGTACATCTAGTTATCAACAAAACTGGTTAATTAGTATGTTGTCAGTCACTATGCTACACACTCTTTGACCAGTTTTAGTCAGTTAGATCATGTGAGACCTAATTTTTATATGGGCTTGATGCAAAATTTGATGTATGACCTGATAAAAAACTTTCCCAAAATTCATCTGAGTTTTAGTGCACACCGGTGACCAACCGTTACAAGTAATTAACCCGGGTTAGCCCCCCCTCCCCAAATATAATATCCCCCTCCCTTATTTTTAAGCTTGGGAGAAAATTATTGGGGGACTGCCCCTAGCTTATACGCTTATGTAATTTGTATGAAAAATAACCCTCCCCTGCACTTAAATGGTGTGGAAAGTTTTCCATTGTGAATCCCTTGAGAGAGGGACAAAGAAAGATATATATGTGTGTGTGTGTGTGTGTATGTATATATATATACATATGTGTGTATATATGTATATATAAATATATATATATATAGAGAGAGAGAGAGAGAGAGAGAAAGAGCATTAGAGAGTAGAGAGATAAGGGGAGAGATAGATAGGGCAGAGAAAGAGAGGGAGGGAGGGAGAATAGAGAGAGAGAGAGAGAGAGAGAGAGAGAGAGAGAGAGAGAGAGAGAGAGAGATGGAGTAGAGAAAGAGAGGGAGGGAGAAAGTGAGAGAGAGATAGAGAGTAGAAGAGAGAAAGAGATGGAGAGAAAGAAAGAGTAGAGTAGAGAGGGAGGGAGATAGACCTTCCCAATATCCCGTATAAATGTGTATATGTTTGTATATGTCCATATCTATGTGTAGATATCTATGCATATGTATATATATGTGTGTGTGTATATATGTAGACACTAAGCATGGGAACATAGCACCAATGGTTGAAAGCTTCCTCTTTGGTATAGTCCCTTTTTAATCATGGCATTGTGTTCTATGGTCCACTCATGTATGGATTACCACAACATACCCATATATGCACATACACATATATGTATATATATGTGTATGTGCATATATGTAGACACTAAGCAAGGGAACATAGCACCAATGGTTGAAATCTTCCTCTTTGGTATAGTCCCTTTTTAATCATGGCATTGTGTTCTATGGTCCACTCATGTATGGATTACCACAACATACCCTTGGTTTTACCAAGGTTGAGATTGTGATGATATCTAAAGAGGCACCACTAGACTATTGGCACTACTAGTCCCTACTTATGTCTAGGAGTATATATGTGTGTGAGTGTATCTATGTGTGTGAGTGTATCTATGTGAGTGAGTGTATGTATGTATCTATGTGAGGAAGAGAAAGAGCGGTATAGAGAGAGAGAGGATTGGGTGTAGATATATAGAGGCATGTAGATAAGCGCTAGGTCCTAATATTTATTTCCAACCTTTAATGTAGATGTCGGATGAGAGACCACCTATTGGAGAGAAACCCAATCATTCTTCTTTTGGTTGGTTCATGTCCCACATGGGCTCCCATCTAGGGTGAACGTTGCCTCCAATGGACCCGAGTCTTGAGATGGTAAGTCCAAGCAATGGATTTAAGCGTATTTGTAGTCATTGTTTTGGGAGAATGAGTGTAGATTTCTTTTTGTTATTAGCACGCATGGCCCTCTTACACCTACGAAGGTGTCGGCTCATCTATTCAAGTTCCCCCACCAGCGGTAGATCTAGACCTCCAGCGCACACTCTCTTTGCAAGATGAGTACCTCCGGTTCGACGGAGGGATTGTTTGGCTGCTACACTCCATAGCATCTTGCAGCCTCCATTATTTCTTGATAGACCACACCATGGGGGAGCCAAGGAAGAACTCCCTATGTCCAGAGCCTCATACCAATGGCACCTCCTTGTACAGGCCCTTCTTAGCAACCTACTCCCCTTCCATTGTAAGGCCCCACTCCCCTTCCATCACAGGGCCCCACACCATTCCACTCAACTCCTGCAGCACCCTATGAGAGGATGAGCGGTGGGGGATCTTGAAGCTTTGCTTATTTTGGTGGTGGAGGGGGGACTCAGTCCCCTATTTTAGAGTGTTCCACTCTAGGCACAGAGGATGAGGACACTGAGGGACCCATGCCAGACACGCTTGGACAATACTATAGAGTGAAGTATGGCAAAGAAGTCGACTTTGGTACTACACAAAGGGCACGATTTGAGATTGTTATACATTCAATGCCATCTTCAAATTCTTATACACTCGACGTATAAGAACTGTGTTGTAAAATTCAGAGACCAACAACCCATCGATCATGCACGCTACGTTGAGGGACGGTTGCACGCTCGATTTTCAAATTCCCGTAATGAGTGTTTCTTAGCACAGTGCTTGGAGGTTTATATCATTTTTATATAAAAAAAACAATCAATATACAACTCACAACGACCAACGATGTTGCAAATCCAAACAGGAACCATCGGTAGCAACATGGAATATGCGGGGTGCGAGTGGGTGGTGCAAAAAAGGGCGAACAAGCTACAATGGGCTCATCCTACAGTCAATAGTACGATGCACAGGCCATACAAACTCCCACATACTATGGTTCGAGAGGCAAAGTAGCTTGGAAGGACAAATATGTAAGTTTTTCTAAATTGGACCCTAAACCAATTCAGAAGACGTTTTAGTTTATGAATTTCTTTTGTTACTCTTAACTTAAGAAAATATCACTTTGAGTCGCCCAATCAAGTATCAAGAGTGGCACACAGAATCTTATACTTGGTGATGATTGTTGGAGAACCATCACATCTCTCGCGAGCAATTCGACTCAGCAGTCAGATCTCTATAGGAGCTAAGTGTGGACATATAATATTGCATTGAATGTTTTAAGTTATTAACTTGTTTAATTTTGTTTTGGTTATTGTAGAGTCAGGGTGATCAAAAGTCAGGACAAGGACTTGGACAGATAGATAACTTTTTGTAGTCCTCCTTTACAACTGCAAATGTGGCACAAAAAACTTTATGACCACATGTATATTGAATTCATTTAAAATTTTAATCTTATTTGTAATTTTTTAAAATTATTTCTCTCTTGTACTTTAAATTATCAAGGTAAGTTGTAATTTGGAATTTAAAAGTCTATTGTTTATTTTCTTCATGTACATTTTCCAAAATGCAATTGATGTGTCGTATATTTTATGCGGGTTAAAAATGAAGGTGCTCATTTGGGCCACTCAAAATTGTGTGGTCCAAATGAGCACCTTTATTTTTGAGAATCCATGTGGCGATAATATCCACGGTAATAGACACGATAATAAACATGATAATACTTGCGGATATATTTTACCAATCATCAACAACGTTTAATGTTGGGAAACCATTTCCGCACCAATTGCCACCTTTATTACAACAAACCCACAAAGTTTTCTTTCTCCATTTCCATTTTTTAATCCACATAGGCGGTTTTATTTTTTTTCTCTTATAGTGGAAAATTTGAATTCGACCTCAGCTCTGACATCGACTCTACAAAGGTGCGCAAGATGGAGGTACTCATGGATGCAAGGTTCTCTTCTAGCTTCCCAACATAGAACATTTCTTGTAGCTATATATCGTGATCAAATCTAGCTATTAAGCTCGACTTATAAACCAACCTGTTCTCATACTAAATTGAAGCACGCACATTCTTTACACAATCATTTTCAACAGTGAAATTCATGTTATAGACACCTTAGACATCACGACAAATTTTTACGATTGTGAAAAAAATTGAAGTGCATAAAAACATTGAAAAAACAAATCAAAATTACTATAATTTTTTTTTCTCATTTGAATAAAAACATGCCTCAAATATGGTGGATTCGTGATGAGGAACCTAATGCACCCTCCTTACTAGTAGAGCCATAATCTCCTTGTCTTCTAATGTGCCACTATACCTTGCTCTAAAGCTTCTGACGAATGAGAACTTTGAAAGGTTAGAGGCCACCTATTAGAAGTATTCATTCATCCCAAACAATGGAGGGGATTGAGTTAAAGCCACCACTACACATTGTCAACATTTATGTTCCTAATGATTCCAAAGGCAGGATGATGCTTCTAAATGAACTCTCCATGCTGCAAATAGAGGGAAATTCCTGCTGGGAGACTTTAACATGGTGTGCTCCAGACAAGTTCGATAGGGCCCTTCAAGTATTCTTGCTGGCAGTGAGCATAAGAAATGGTCTTCCCTAAAGGAAAAATGGGCTCTTGTTGACGCACGGAAGACTGGCCCTTGGAAGGATGACGTCGAGTTCACTTACCACTATCGTCTCGAGTCCACCATGTAGATTCAATTCTCATGCCTTCTAGACACATTCACAAACGACTTGCACTCAAAGATGTAGGTATGAAAGGTTCTAAAATCGACCTTTAGTACCCTTTCAATAGTCCCACAATTCTTGACCTCATCACTATGTGTGTCAAAGTTGCCCATGATGTCAGAATCTATGGTTGTTTGATGTTTGTCAATGTGGCATGTATGAAAATGTCTACCGGCCTTTGACCATATAGAGTTAAGGATAGACACATAGAGTAGAAGAAGATATACAATGAATTACAAAGATAAAATCAGGCAAAAACTACAATATGACTTAGGTGTATGAGTACTCTACCTTTGGCACGCAACCTTGTGCATACTCCAATTCTTTGTCAGTGATGTCCTCTACGCATGCCTTTGCTTCAGTCATTATCTCATGGATCCACTCAAGATTAATGAGATCTGACAACATGCAAGGTGTTGAGGAATGGGGGGTTCACTTTTGCTTCCATGAGCTTCTCCCATGCTTCCCTCTCTTGCAAACGTGTTGCCTTTTCCATTGAGATCGAATTAGCATGGTAAAGTGTTCATGTTCCTTAAGTCCATGGACAATAAGTGATAAATACCTTGTCCAAGTTGAAAATTGATAATTGAGGGAAACCTCGCTATTTTTTGGGAAATGTTGGAGGTCAAGAATGTGTGCGTGTGTTTCTTTCTTGGCACTCAAGAGTTACATTAATAGCATGCATCCCACTACGTCAGACTCGTTCCTTTCCTCGCTCATGAATAGAAACACACAGAGGCTCTCTCTCTCTATCTCTAACCCACACACACACACACAACTCTCTCTCTCTCTCACTCTCTCTCTCTATCTCTATCTCTATCTCTCTCTCTCTCTCTGTCTCTCTCTATCTCACACACACACACACACACACACACACACACACACACACACACACATTTTGGGAACATTTCTTCCCTTATTGGACGATTCAGAAGATGTTCATCATAGTAAAGGAGACTTTTGATGTTCAAGTAGCACTGGCTGAGCAAGTGACATATTCAATCAGACAGTATCAGGCTGAGAAGAAATGATTTTGGAGCATCTTGAGATTGCAAGGTTCACAAAGAACATACATCTAAAGTCTTCCCTTGTGTCTACACTTAGGAGCTCCATTATCAGCACAAAACACTCAAGATCAGATGAACAATTGGTAATGAAAAGGTGCAGCTTAGCATTACTCGTAATGCAATGCAAGGCCAAGATGGCCCCAATTTATGAAAGGTTGCAAGGATGTTGGATGTGCACAAGTGAAACTTGTAAGCAGTGATGAAAACTTTGGCTAATGTTGATGGTTGGTGAAGAATGTGTTTCTCTAGCTATGTTTAGAAGAAGGCAATGTTGTGATGATCTCTTAAATGATGTGATGCTCTCTTAAATGATGTGAGGGACATCATCCCTCAACCCATATGCATGTCTCACCCAATAAGAAGGATGTGATGTGCTTCAGTCTTGGTCCAAAACAGTACATTAAACATCCAATCCACTATCTTGATGAAATGCAAGTGAGTTCAATTTCAACTTCTAATTCAGGTTTTCATCTCATGTTCTAACTAAGTTTTCTATTTTATATGCCATTGTACTCATCACAATCTACTAATGTATCATATTTGTGATCAAATTATTTGCCTTAAGAATTCACAAAAATTTGGAGGTTCATGCTTAGGGCATGGTTTCAAGTTTTGTTTGGTTCTCATTGTTCTTAAAATGACATGAAATTCTTTAGTTCAATTAGAGTCTAGATTCCTCCTTTTGTCTAGTTTCATTGCTCAGAAGAATTAGTCCTCCAATTTCATATCATCTCTCAGGTGTACTATGTAAGAGTTGAGAAAGTGGTACCTTTACTATTAACATTTTGTATTGCTTATTGGAATGTTTGATTCTACTCCTTCTTTCTCCTTTCTACTGCTATATATTTGTAAATAAGACTATGTGACATTGATTAGTCTAAACTAGCATTATTGTAGTACTCTACATGTAGAAATGTTTCCTCTTAAAGATAATGTTACTCTATTTACCCGAAACTGTATAATTTTCTAAACTAGCATTGATAAGTCTAAACTAGCATTATTGTGGTACTCTACATGTAGAAATGTTGCCTCTTAATGATGATGTTACTCTATATACCCAAAACTGTGTAGTTGTAGCCACATTGCTCTCAACTATCACATTTAGTATATCTATTTGCATTGTTTGGCTATATTCCTATTATCTCCTTTATACTTCTCTATTGTGATGGATATATTCACTATACAAATATTGTTTCCTATCTTTGGCCATGGATATACATGATTTGTGTTTTATATAGCGTTGTGGAATTTTATCTAGTATTTATCCCAAAGGTTTGTTAAGATAGAATCTTACTTTTTATTTTCTTAATGTTGGTTTCCTACATTCATCATTTATGAACCATATAGTCGTGTCATTATCCTTGGAGTAAAGTTCTTTTCAAATTTATAGAGTAATATTTGGCACTATATAGAATAGTTTGCTTCTACATAGTGCATTTGTCCTCTCTAAAATTCTGGTTAGGTGAGAAAAGTGCTATTTATGCTTATGGAGTGCCTTTTGTACTTTGCATGGTCTTTTCCTTTATAGAAACTTCTTATATTGTGAAGTACTAGATGTAGTTGTGTGATACTATATAGATCTATACACAATCTATCACTATTTCATCTAATCTGTTTGCTGGGAACAATGGTTTAAGAGATCTTTTATTACGTCCAAGTGCTATATAACCTTTTTAGCTACTATTTATTGTTGATAGGTGCTATATAGTTCTTTGATTTTGTATGTATCTCCATGAAATACTATATAATTATGCAATGATACATACCTTTTTGCAAGTATAGCACTATACTACTATATAGAGATATAAAATTTTGCACCGCTATATAGCTTTTGTGTGCTATATAGCACTAGGTACTGCTACCAAGCTTCTATGAAACGTTATATAACTATTTAGCCATTTAGCACTATTTTATTAATTTTTGCAGCTAGAGAGGACCATGCTTATAGATATGTATATCACATGTAAGTCATGCAAAACAATAAGGTGGGAGATGTGTGTTTCAAAAAAAAAAGGAGTGCAACAACTTATGCACCGCTAAACTTTTTCGAATGGTGGAGCATAGCGATAAGAAGGAAAATCATCTTGAGTTGCAGCAACAGATGCCACTAGTCGGTGAGATGTTGAAGCTTTTAAAAGCACATCCAAAGAAGTTCATGTTACACAATTTTAGATACAAGTGGCAAGCATATCAATTTTGATGCTGCATCGATCACTTTTCCTATGGTGTTATTATGTCAATGGTTGACTTTGCTAAAAATTACTCTTTCAAATAGAAAAATGAAGTACATTCACAACATTGGCATACCAACCAATGCTCTATCTTGGTGCACATAACCTACCGTAGCAACAAAATAATTGGGTAGCTCATAAAGCAGTTACCTTTCTACATCTTAAATGATACCAAAAATCATATGCTATTTGTCCAACAGTGCTTCATGCTTCACTATAGGTTGATGAATGATGAAGGCATTAATGTTGGCTTTGATCACAACATAATAGCCATCGCTACTTTATTATCGGTGAGCTACAACTATGGACATCACAATATATATATATATATATGCACACAAAATTATATAGTCATGTAGGTCTATAGATGACCATACTACTACAATTTCCCACATAGCTTTGAGTTGTCATGTGCCACTATAAGTAAATTGTACTACCTTGGTTTGATCTAGAGAGCTTCTCAGTTTGGTAATGTTAGATCCTCCAACATCCAACTTGGCAAGCTCGAGGAAATCTCCTCTTGTAACTTCAGTGTCATGGGATCATTAGGCTCCATGGTCGAAAGAATGTCCTGGATGGTCTTTGCACACACTGTGAGCTCATACCTACCTCCTCTTTGACTACACTAAATTTCCTCAACCTCTCTTGATTGTCTTCAAGATGAGCTACCACCTTATTCAAATTTTCTCCAGCTCTTTCATGTAAATAGTACAACACTATCTTTTCATGGTCATTAGACTATAAGTGAGTAGGGACCACCTTGGACATGGATGATGCATGTTTTGCACTATGATTGGCAGCAGATTCCATCTTTGAGAAGGCACTCAAAAATCTACCTCTTTTTGCTTCGACCTCTCCTTTGGCCTCACAAGTACACATGACAATGGAATTCTCTCATGCCCAATTTACCTTCTATTGGCCGCTCTTTGTGGCCCCTATGTAGTATTCCCATAAAAAACCCAGCACATGGGACTATTTTTGGCTAGAATCCTACAACGTAGAGTTAAATAGACAATGAAGCACCTAGTTCTTCTCTCTCTCTCTCTCTCTCTCTCTCTCTCCCTCTTTGTGGGATTGTGACCCGAGGGTAAAACCTGTAGGTACAAGGCTTCTTGCTATATGGAGAAGCTCAAAAATAAAAAATGAGGGTAACACACAGTCATTCCATGCACGGAGCTGTACTGGTTGACATTGACGTGTGGCACATGTATGTGTAGCTATACTGAGTGGTGTGCATGCCCATGCAAAAAATAGTATACATGAAACCTACCTTCACCCCTTCTCAATATTATGTGACAAAGATAGTCTTGCCGTGTGGATTATTCTCTACATACATACTTAGCCTACACTTGAACAATGAGACAACAAAAAGTGAGGTATTAAAACAATCAAGAAAATGTTTTTTGATTTTAATTCTTGGGCTCCCTTTTATTTTTAAGAAGAACCTTGGCTTTTTCCTCTTATTTGCCTCCAAAAATTGTGACTCTATATCACACTCTCTCTCCCTTTACTTTTAAGAATCAGAAAGTGGGCCACCTTACTATGCAGCCACCCATTGTTCACAAGTCCACCCACTTGATCATAATCTTTGCATGAGGATGCAAAAAAATTGACCACTTGGCATATATCCATGTCCAAGCTAATTCAATTCCCTTTCCTTGTATCCTCCTCATTTGACCAGATGCAAGGAATAGAGGGATCAATAGAAAACAAATACTTTGAGATATATACCAATGATTCTTGCACTATCCATCCTTTGGCCATGAATGCCTCTAGTTGGTTGGGCCAATATTCGCACAAAATCTTTGGGAGTTTTTAAAAACTCTAGAAAGAACATCCATCGTGCATGCACTACTCCACATATAACTATCTCCTCAACTACATGAACCAAGAGGTGGACTTGACTAGCAAGAATGGATTGAGGAGATGCATCCTCAATGGCACTGTTGATGGCTAAAGATTGGAAAGACCATTTTCGTATAATTCAATTTGGCTGACTCCATTGTAATTATTTTTTGGGACTTGATCAAGTTTCTAGATTTTAATATACTAAATATGCGGATTAGCCAAAGCCATGTGTTAGCTGAGTCAACATTAGTTAACAGAAGCTTCTAAAGCTCGAAGACGTATGAATGCACATCAAAGATCAAAGTGAAGAAGCACTAAAGATTGGAGTTACACATTTTCTACGTTTTCCCAAAATGGTCACGTATTGTAAATTTCCCAATTATTTCAAGCCATTGTAATATTTTAATGTGTTACGGGCTCAATGGGAGTTCCAAGCTGTAAATAATAGGTCACTTACTGTGCCTAGGTTGCAGATTTTGTAAGTGGTGAGCCCTAAAGACCTTGGGAGCCTAGACATTGCATATTTTTATCCTAGGTATATAAGGAAGTGTGTAAAAGAAATTAGGGTTCTCAAGCTCATTTGTTGAGAGCACTCTTTGGTGAGAGATCTTGAGGTGTGTGGCTATAATGTCCTTGAGCTTCTCCTTGCTCATGAGACTTGATTAACACTAATCAATGATTCATTCTCTTTCACTATGCCTCTCTCATACTTCTTATGATTTCCTATGATGCTTAGATTAACTAGATCTTAACTAATTAGTGGTTAATCTCTCTCTCTAATCTTGTATGATTTCCCTCTTTTGCTTGTGTGTGCATGTAGGTTTGATTGGAGTGTGGTGCTAGATAGATCTATGTGTGTGTGCTTGCCATTAGAGTGTTGCATGATAGGATTAGTGTTGTGTGTGTCTTGCAATCGTAGTGTGTGTGATTGGGTTGATTGGAGGTGAAGAGAAGTGGATGTGGAGATTGACCTTCATTGTGGCTTAGCTCCTCCATAGACCGAGAAGCTCACCTTGTAGAGTTAACCATTTGTGTTGCCACAATTAGCTCACTAACCGTGTGAGTGTTTCCATGCCCTAGCCGGATAGCTCATCCCTCCGTATTGACAATTTTGTTGGTCACTGGAGCTATTGCAACGATGGAATCCCCAACATTTGGCACCGTTGCCGGGGACGATGGCCTACGCTAGTGTAATTGTGGCATAATCAAATGTGTTCCCTCACTAATTTCACTTGTGTGTTCATGTTTTTGTGGATTTTGAATGTGTGTGCATGAAGCAATGTGTTCATAATTCCCTAATGTGTGACCGTATCTTGCCAATTGTGTGTTTACACACTCTAATTTCACACTAACCCCTTGCTAATTTGATTAATTTTTGCTAACTTACTAATTTGCTATGAAGGATTGGAGCATTCGATCATTCAATTGATCTTCAATGGAAAGGTAATTAAAGTGGTATTCTCAACCTCCCTAGAATCTAAGGATGTGTAGAATTGTGTAGAAATCTCACCATGATGCAATGTAATGCTACGCTATGTTGATGCAATGCAATGTTGATGTTATGGATTGAAAACTTTGCGATTATTCATTTTCACGTCGTCGTAATGCCAAAATTTTTAAGAATTGGTGGCGCATGAATTTGACAAGTTTCAATTGCTAATTGGTGATTGTAGGTTGCTAAATGGGTGCCTAATTGAGTTAATTGCATGTTTGGATGGTCAATTTCAAGTGTGTGTGCATTGTAATTGAGTGTGTGTATGTCTAATTTTAGGTGTGTGTGCACTATTTTGCCCATGTTTGTGCACCTAAAAATCAATGTGTGCATTATGATTTTTCAATTGTGATGATTGATTTGTGTTGTGATCATGCCCAACTAATGATTTGTGAATTCATATTGCAAAACTAGACAGAATCGCCGCGATTTGATCTAGGAGCTAGATGTAAACGTGCATGCTAGAGATTGGCAAGTATAAACAATTGCATTGCAATTGAGCTTCCATGAATAAGAGCACGACTCATATGTAATTGCAGATTACGCTAGTACGAGCAGCAGAAATTCTACTAATCAATACCAGAATCTGTCAATTGAGCAGATTGAGCCAACATGGACTCAAATCGATCCGAGAGTTCAAGTACAGCAGGACAAGCCAATAGTAGTGGTAGCACAAGTGCAACTACAACCTACCAGATTTTACAACTTTATGGCTACAATGGAGGTAAAGTCTTATATGCAGATTTAGAAGGCCATAGATACTTGATGAGCAATAAAATCAACACAGGAGCCAAGATCCTATTGACCAGAGTAAAGCCAGATTCGGAGAACTCCCAGATGTTCACAGACTTCAGTGGAGCCAGGTATTGAAGGCTCAAAGACGAAGTGCAAATAGAAGCTTAAAAAGTCAACCCAAGTGTTTATCCAGAAATCTGCACAAGCCAGCAAAACATACAATTGGTGCATACACAATCAGGATCATTGTACATGGATTACAATGGTCAAATATATAGTCAAGAGCCAGAATTGAAAGATCCAACAGATCAACCAATAAAAGCCAATCTAATTGGAGAACCAAGCCAATATCACCAAAGGTTAAAAAGAATTTTAAGTTTGCAAATGGTTTTGCATCCACTTCCACAAGTGTGCAATCATTCATGATTCTAAGGGACACATCAAACAAAATGATGTTAGCTTTGTGTGGTACACATAATTCATATGCACACTATGTAGACCAAAAAGGAAAACTCTACAAAAAGGATCAACCAATGTTTGAACGGCCCACATACCAGCTCATAGAAGTGCGTCCAATGATAGATCAGAAAGGATGGTTCATTTCAAAGGAAAGAATCTATTATAGCCCATCCTCTCTAGAGTTGAAGGATATTACCCAAGTGAATCCATAAATTTGTTCAGAGCCAAACTCTCCTCCATCGAAAATCAAGCTTTGATGTTGTGACCAAACGAACATATACTTTGACCAAAACAGTCGTAGATATAGACGAGAGTCTAGCATCTATGATGCCTTGGGTCCTGAGTCCACAAAAGCTCATATCATAGGAGACCCATGGGATAGACAATATCAGGGCAAAGATGATGCCATCTACAGCTTGACTTGGGGAATAATTTGTCATGTTTCACGAAGATACATAGGAAACTATGCAGAAGGTTTGCAAATGTCAAACATCAACAGTGCTACCCAAAGTGTACCTTCAGAGTCCCAAAAGGTGAGACTAAACCAGATCTAAACAATTTTGAGCTCTTACAATGAAGCAGGTTATAGCGATCACCCTAGGAAGGGGGAGCTGCAAATCAATCAAGCTCAGCTTATGTACCAGGAAATGCTACACGAGTTAGAAGCCCTAGAGCTTCTAGCCAACAAACTTCTTTAAAGAAGAAACCATTGAAAGATCATATGGTTGTTGGAAGTTTCCAATTGACCCAAATTCCTTCAGAATCTGCAGACAAATGCCTCTATGAAGATCATCAAGGACAAAAGTTTCAGCTGATCTCCACAAGTCAAAGTCAAAAATCGACAAATCCAATAGTGTAAATAGCTACATGTGATCAAGCTCACATATGCATATCAAAATGCACATGGTAACAAATATCAACAAGATCATGATCTTGTACAAACCCCTACGGATGGCCCGACTAAAGTCAAAGACTCTCTGAAGATGATGCAAAGCCTCAAGCTGCCAGAACAGGTGACAAAAAAGTCAAAGTCAATGAAAGCTAAAGTCTAGAAAGCTAAGCAAAGGTCACCACCAAAATCTCCTCTGAAGAGACAGATTCTGCTAGAAAGTACAATGGATCTTCTAAGATCAAGGGTTACTCAGATGCAGGAGGACAATGCTCAACAATTGCAAAAAAGTGCAATATTACAGCCAATGGAGCCAACATCGATTGAAGCAGGTGGTCAAAGCAAAGAAAATGCAGATAAACTCAACCAAAGGACACTGCCACAACAAAAGCAGTCAATTCAGGCACGAATCCTAAGAAGATCAAGTGCAACATCACCAATGAAAACAAAGAAAAGCTATCAAGTGAAGTAAAGCTAGATTTTCAGCTAGACAAGAACCTCGTGTCCTTTCGCACTTGGAAAAGATATGGCCAACCACAACTAGAAGATCCTCTTGAAATTGTGAGCATACCAGGAAACAAACGAGAAGAATGCTGGGGAATAATCTCCACCACCATTGAAGTAAGTTCACAAATCATCATAGCTCAATTCTATGTGATCACAACAAAAGATATTCCAGAAGACATCATAATGGGAATTCCAATGGCTGAGAAGATGTCAAAGATACAGAGTTTAATGAAGATGTAGTCATCAAAGACAACAAATAATGAAGACCAAGACTGGTCACCCGCGGACGCAGCACAAAGTCCTCAAGCACAATTCAAATGGAAGATTGTTGGAGTCTCGCCATAGCATAGGCAATCTCCCACAAAATCTATCAATCCGGAGAGAGAGAGCATGACCCGGCTAGGGCTTGGAGGCATCACACAAAGAATGTGCGAGAGCGTCATTGGATGCAAAGATTGAGAGGATTCAAGAGCGTGCATCCTCCAATGCAAATAGAAATCATCCCAAACAACTAATGCTAATCGCACATCAAGCATCAATTCAAGCAATCATCTACATACATCAAGAAACGAAGTGAAACACACTAATCTTGGAATCTCTCAAGCACAACTCTAATTACATGCATTGACAATTAAGCACACAAGATCGCATTCAAGTCGGCCACCCCAACCATGCCAATCATGGTGTCAAAATCAAGTCACACATAATCAAATTAAGCTCAAGGCTTCTTAAACCTACAGACACACAAGCACACCATTAGAGGACAACTCTAATCCCTCAATTACGAGTACGCCCACTCCGCTTAATCGAGAGAGTTAGATAAGGACTCCACTAATCGGAGTAGCTTAGCATAAGTAAGAGTTAGATTAGAAAAGATCAACACTTCAAAACAATGAAGGAAAGTAGAGAAACATGATTGACAACATAATGAAGACTAGATTAATTAAGAGAGGATTACACTAATTACATGTGATTAGCACTAACCTTCTAAGCATGGGCATTAAGCTCAAAGGCTAGGCCATCAAGAGCTACTCTAGGGAGAGATTTCTCAAAAGTACCACTCAAGAATGACCTCTCATTAAGCATACGACTCTTTTATAGCTTTGGGCCTCAAACCCTTCAACTATGGGATAAAGTGAGCTCTCTAGCCTAAACTCATACAACTTTGGAGCTCCTAAATGATCCCAAGCCCTATACAATGATAAGTAAATATTGTGCACTATGGCACATCCACATCTTGGTGCATAATTGGTGTAGCCGTTAGCCGCTGCTAACACTCCCCCCTTCCTAATTTGGCGCACGTCCTCGTGTGCCGGTGAAGCAAGACACGGTGACATGGTAGAAAGCAAGTCCATGGAAGAAATGTTGAGCTGCAAAACATAAGATCAAGTAATGAGCATCAAAGGCCACCAAGAATGAATAAAGCATGAAGCATAAATGAACAATCATGCAAAGTGATTTTTTGCTTCTAAAAGATGGGTCAATCATAGTCAAAAACTAGACAACATAAAGAAAAAAAATACTCAAACTATTGTGAAGAATAAACCACTTGAAATTTCAGTTTTATGCATGAAACACAAGCAATCAATTATGACGCTAGGCTAATGCAAGTTAATAAACCTACTAGCCTAAAAACTATGTGAGCAATCTTAATAAATCATTCAAGTCTATCATGTATATGGGCTATGAAAAAGCTCCTAATCTTTTAGTACATTGTCAAAGCTTTTTGAAGCTCATGGAAGTTTTGATTTAGTCATTCATTGAAAAATTAAAGCACAATCACAAGGCTACCACCCCAAGGAAAGTCTAGGTGCGACTCTCAGCTCCTTGAACCCTCAAGAAGGTGTTCCAAAAGCCTACTAGCTTACCAAGGTGACGGCTAACCCCTATCAACCCAGGGCATCGGTTTAGGGCCTTGAACAAACGAGACAAGGTGATTCCCCTCGCCTACCAAGTGCCAACAAGGCGCTAGGCCTCACATAGGCACAACATAACATAGAATTTTTATTTTCATGTGCCTTAGTAGCATTTTTTCTACTTTCTTGGACACTTCTTTGCTTCATGGTTCATTTTTTAGCATATTTTTATTGCTTCCTTTATGAGATACTAATGGCAATTGGACTAAAAAAGACTAAAGCCTATTCATAGCTCTAGGTCATGACAAAAATGAGTGGAGTATTAAGACTATCACTAAGAATCTAGGACTAGCAAGAAATGAACCTACATTAACCTAAGTTCAAGGCCAATTACCTATGATTAGCATTCATAAAACCTAATTTTTTTATGAGTTAATTTTCACAAAGTAAAATGTTGAAACTTTAGGATGCCTAGCTTTCTAACATGAAAAAAACCATAGCTTAGAAGAAAAATTTCACTTAAACCAAGCAAGAGAATGGAGAGATGAACACAGAGCAAAATCATGGAAGGATTACACCTATTCATGCTCTTTGAGCATCCTTGAGCAAGCATCCTTTGTGTAGAGAAGCCTCTTGATCTTTTTATTTGCAAAAGAAGCCTTTTGAAGCTAAGTGTAAACACAAGCTACAAAAGCTAATTATTGAAAAGCCACACAAAAACATTAATGAAAACCTAAAGCTAGGGTCTTGCATACCCGAATTTTCCAAAGGGAAAAAATCCAAGGGAAAAAAAATTCCTTTGGTTATCCACATGATGCTCTAAAGTAGCAAATTTATGCATACACATCAACAATGAGAGATAAAATGCTTCTACATAAGAAAATTTTGCAATGTTTACCATCTCTAATGCATGATTCAAAAAGTCGATTAAGTGTTAGCTCACTTGAAATATGGAATTAAAAAAAACAAGCCAAGAGCTAAAAATAATGCAACTTTTGAATGAAATGAAGTGGCTCTCGATAGCCAAATTTTACAATTTAAGCTTTTCAAAAAGTTGGCTAACAACTAGCTCAATAAATTTTACAATTTTAGAGCACACTCGATGAGCTAGAGATGACTGCAACTTGATGAAATGAAAGTGAGTGGCTCTCGATAGCCAGATTTGTACTTTAAAAGCTCAAAAAGTTGACACTAGCTCAAATGAAAAAAATGCATTTCTAGACCAAGCTATGAGCTAGCGTTACAACTTTAATCCACATATTTGGAACGGCTCTAACTAGCCATATTTTGCAATGATGACCCCTTCTTGGATCATTTGGAATCACACACCTGCCACGTCCTTCAAAACAACGCAAATTATTAGTGCTCTTAAGAATTTGGAAATTCAACACAAGCACTAAAAACATGCTAAATCACAAGCCCAAAATTTTTGGTGCTCTCTAATGACCATCAAACAAGATCAATGTTAGTGTTATGCAAGGATTTTTCATTTAAATCAAATACTAAAAATGTTCAATCAATGCCAATCCCAACTTTCAATGCACACCCTCGATGATCACATCCAACTAGCACTCAAACGGCATGCATAGCAAGGGAAAAAAAGAAAGAGCATAAGATGAAGTAAATTGAAGCTCCCTCGAGGCATAAAAACCTTTTTTGTATCATTGGCCATCATCCCTTCAAAAAGATCATCGATTAGTGCTAAACATTCATATGGTCAACACAACTCAAGCACTAAAAATCATGTTCAATGCTATCTCATGGCCATTCAAGAAGCGCAGTGCTATGCAATGATTAAAATCAAGCACTAAAATGCACAAACAATACCCAGTTCAAGCTCAAAGTCTCAACCAAGCATCATTGTAATGTCAATGATATCTTCAAAAGGGAAGCTCTCATGCATGCCAAATTTCAAGTTTTTCTTTTAAAATTTTCAAAAATGAAGACAATTCTCAAGTAAAAAAGAATGCAAGGACTCCCTTCTCGTTTTGAAGTTCATAGTGGCTCAGTTAAGGTTAAGTCGCAATGTAGAAAGTGAGAGCTTAAAACCAATTCTTCATTACATCTTGCTCAAAGCTTCTGAACTAGAAATTGTCTTGGATTTGCTTCGATCATACTTAATTTGTTTTAATCTCTCATGATTTCCCAGGCTGCTCTTTATTGTGCATCCTATAAAGTTCCAAATGGGAAGAGGTGTGGGAACACCCTCTTGCCTCCCCTTTTCTTTTATAGGAAGAAAAATGTCTCTTGTTTTTTTATTTTGAAAAAAGGAAGCTTTTTCTTTTCTTGAGCTCGGCGGAAGCTCTTGGGAGATAGAGAGAGAGAAAAGCATTTCTTGCTTGCGCCCTCAGTGGCAGATCGCATGCAAGAGTGTAGGCACATGCATGACAAGGTGTGCACTTTCTTCAGCTTTGCAGAAGTCATAACATCAGCTGCCAAGATTTTCGTGACTGTGCCATCATTTGCAGATTGCAAGGAGCAGCAATCGTATGAGCAAGCAGGTGATCGCGTGGTCAAATGCAAACCCGACGAGCAAGGTACTGTGAGGGTTGAGAATTTGGACTGGTGTTTGGCCATGGAGCCGGGCAGTGTATGCATGCTACTTGATTGTGTGTGTGTGTCTGTGTGTGTTGTACTACATTCAATAGCAGGCTGCAGTGTTGTGATTGTGTATGTTATAGAGCCGCAAGACAGGCGAGCAAAGTAACAATGGACTGTGGCAATTGCACGCAGACTCTACCAAGGCTTATGATAGAACATGGCGGGACCAAGGTCACAATGACGGAAAGGCAATGAAGGCGGCCTTAGCTATAAAGGCCCGAGCATGTGTGTGTGTGTAGGGTCCGACGACCAGGGCGGGAGCCGCGGGACCATTAGAAAACTAGGACTCCAGAGCACAGCACGGGCCGCGCCAAAACGGGGCCAGGGTGTGTGTCTGCAATCGGCTGGTGCAAATTAGGCAGCCATAATCACGTGTGTATGTGTTGACGGAGTCTGGCTTGCAGCGATTTGTGATATGTATGAAGGTGTGTGTGTGTACGCGAGCCAGCGACTCAGCTTACGTGTGTGTGTGTCCAACTTTGAAGGCGGAAAATTGGGAGCATGGGTGCTTGCCATTCTCGGTAGCAACAAAAATGGTGCAGGGCTTTTAATCCGCGCATGTGTGTGTGTGTGTGTGTGTGTGTGTGTGTGTGTGTGTTTCGCCCAATCAGGAGCCAGATTCCATTGACAAGGGAGAAGCGACCCTTTTATGTGTGTGTGGTGCAGTGTAAGCCTCAGCCAAGTTCGAAAACGCCAAGCCAAGTGCGAGCTAAGTGTGGGAGCCCCTTTTATATATATATATATATATATATATAATTTTTTATTTTTTTCAAAATTTCCACTTGGGGGGCTTGTTCCCACGTGCAGCGAGCTCAATCAACACTCAAGGCAAGCAAACTTCTATCAACATTTTACTACTTTAATCCCTTATTATAATGATCTCATGGAGATTTTTAATACACACTAACACATGCTAGCTTGTAGTCTTGAAAACTCTCAAAGCCACTTGATTACGATTCTGAGTGTAAAATGATATAAACGATAACACACATATCAATTAATTATGTGTCAGTCTCACATCAAATTGACCTTAAAATTTGAAAAATTCTCACAAACACTCAAAGATTCCAATTTTTCAATTAATCTCAAAATTGTCACAAGCTCATAAAAACTATCCACATTTTGGTCTCAATTGCATTCCAATGCATAGTGCCCAAATAATTCAATTAGGACACACATTCTTCAATTGAATCATCATGCAAGCTCAAAAATTGGTCTTGTCGATTATGGATCAAGCATTGCATCCACAATGTAGCGCGAGACTTCTCTCAAATGCAAATGTGTATCCAATTTTCAATCATTGCAATTTTGAATTGCTCATATCCCATATAACAATCATCCAAACTTAAGTTGGTTTGTCATCACATTGCTACACACTTCCGATTTATATGGCATGCACAATTGACCATATCCACTTAGCATATATAGCAGTTGTAATTCATAAAATCACTTTCAATTGCGTCAATTGAATCATCTCAAGTCACACACCAACCTTTTAGGCCAAATTAATCATCATAATTGGTAAAAAATACCAATCATTCATTCACAATTTAGGCATAATTGGCCATTAATTCGGCACACTGGCCTAAATTTAGGCCGTCAATTTGTGCAAAAAATTCATTAAATACTCATTGCATTTCATCAATTGCACACTTGATCACACATACATGAGTATATACATACTAAATTAACTCAATTTTAATTGATCAAATCTTAACTCAATTTAGCATTGCACACACACAAAAATTAGGTGCACAAATCCAATTTTTTGCTCAATTAGCAACAAAATTAGGCCACTTCCTAATGCTTGCACACACATTTATTGCAAAATCATCAATCTACAAGCATTTAGGTGTTCACTTTGACCATAAATCTTCTCATGAAAGTTATTTAAAATGGGCACACACATTCAAAACTTGCCCTATTTTGGCAATTAGGCCTACTCCATGACCGGAATAGCCTCACATACACATCAATTTAGTGATTTGCACACACAATTTATGCAAAACTACCATTCCTCAAGCATCTAGGCATCCAATTTCATGAAATTAGGCATAAATTCCATCAATTAGGCACACACACCTAATTTTAGCAATGATTTAGCAACTCAATGGGATCAACTTAATCAATCAAATATTGAACGGAGTAGGTCAATCCACTTACAATTGATTACTTGCTCGCTTAATCCTTGCTCCTCGCGTAGACACTTCATTGCACACACATGTGTGCAACTCCGATTCGGTCCAAAATTGATCAAAAAATTGACCAAAATCAACACTCAATCACATGATTAGGCATAGATTAGAGCAATTAAGAGTGATTGTTGGACGGATACGCCACGACGGACGTCAGCACAGCGAGAACTCACCTAACAAGTAATGTCAGCTAAGGACGAAGTTCGACCCGCAGGCGCGTGGAAGCAAGCATAAGGTGTCAACCTACACTCGACCGACTCCTAACCAGTTCCTACTGAGGTCCCTACCAATTGTCTAAGTCAGAATCTTCAAAAGTGCAAAAGAGGAATCTTTCTACAACGCTTGTTAGAGCCGAACACCCATCAAACACTGTTGAAACACCATAGAACTTGAAGGAGACCCTACTAATACATATAGGCCGCTCTCCCTAAGGTCTATAAACCAAAATCACGACCCAAAACACCCTGTGCAGAAACACGTAGGATGTCTGGCCGAAATCTGCAGGTCTTTGTTTCCAAAATCTGAAGTGCCTAATGTGTAGCTCTACTCAATGTGAACGCGTGGATATGCTGCAATGCAAAATCAGATAACGTATGCTCACCCAAACAACCGATGAATCTCGTAGAAGGAACTCCCAAATCCGGACCGTACGTGCGCAATGTTGGCATCGGCTTGTAGCTCTAGTCGGGGGCAACACGCTGCACTTCTCCGCACTCGATTCCGACCACCGTAGCACACGTAGCGTCAAGATGAAGCTCACACTCTCTCTCACGTACACAGTACACTCACTCACAGACTTCAAACTTGTTTAAAATGACAAAAGGTCTTTCATTAAGGTCAAAAAGTGGTATATATACCTTACAACTTCTCAAACCCTAAAGTTCCAAAATCAACCATCTACTCAATCTAACTATCAAAATTGGGATACAATCTGCAAACTTCTGTAAGTCCCAATATGTACAATGTGAAAAATCGGGTTTTCCTCGATGAATGAATAATTACAAAAATAATGGTCCGCCGAGTAGTTAGATGCCGTGGGGTGTGTCCAGCTTCTAACATCCCCCCCCTCCTTGTTCATGTCGTCCCCGACATGGCCTTGATCCTTTGCTTCATCTTATGGTCTCCCGCATCTTTAGCAGTGATTCGTATTGTGCATGTAGATTTAGCATTGTTGGGCCAAAGATATCTGTATGCATGGTGAAGAACCCCGTGTAGAATGCTTCTTCAAAATCCTGGAGGTGATAGGATGGTAGAAACATAATTCTTTGATACAACGCATGTATCACTTCCTTGGAAGGCTGATCTGACGTATCATAAGCACATCTGTATGTATCCTGGAAGAAGAATATGCTGTCAGTCACCTGGCCTGGCTTGAAGGTCTCGAACACTGCTAGGATGGTTCTGCAGATCTTTCTCATCATAATGCATGTAAGGCAGGTGAGCCAGTGAACAACTTTATGGCGCCCGTTAGGGTTTTCACCATGTATTGTACACTTATTCTCTCACCTGCCTTCACACCCGGCAGCTTTGGGTAGTTCAGCCAAGTGGGTTGGCTTCTTTGTAAGATTTCTTGTGCTTTCCACGTCCTAACCCTTGGTAGAGGACAGAAGCTGAGGTTGTATCTGATGTGTTTAGGTGCCTCTACCAAGTGTATTAGGTATTGCGGGTACTTGGTAATCCAAGACTTCCTCCACTTTGGCTGAGAATCCACTATGAGCTTTACTCCTTCTGGCCTCGAGGTGTCTGCGTTGTAGAGAGGGACCATTGGCTCTTTTCTGATTCGCCTGTTTATTGTTGCCGCCTCATATTTCAGCAATGGATATGGGAGAGAGGGTTGAAGCCATTCACGCTTGAGATTGCTGGCGTCGATTTTTTGAATTGTCATAGATTTGAAAACCCTCTGTTCCCATTCCAAGGCTTCCTTTGTGCTTTCTCTGAGCTCTACCTCTATTTCTTTACGCAATTTTTCCTCCTCTTCTTGTGTTAGATCCTGTGGCTCTTGAGAGGGTCCTACTGTGCTTTCCTCTGGCATGGGTGTGTCCACAGGTTCTGCCACATTGTCGAGGTCGATGCCCTCATTGGCAGCTGGCCCTGAGCTTTCTGCTTCTGCTTGTTGTTGGCCTTTCAACTCCTCAATTTTCTTGAGAAGTGTCTGCTTTTCAGCTTCGGCTTCTCCGCCCATAGTTACGAGGAGGTCATTGAGTTCAGCGTTTACTTTTTCAGCTTCCTCAAGCTTTATCTTTATGCTCTCCAATTCTTCTTGTAGGGCTCTTTGGCTGTCCTCCATTCTGGTTTGCATTGCGATAGAACCTTCAGCCATCATCAACCTTTGCTTCTTCTCGAGTCAGCTCCTTTTGGAGTTCTTTCATCTGCTCTTCGTGTATTTGACTCTCGGAAATGATTTGTGTCGAGCTCGTAGCTCTAACTCTAGCGGGTGATGCTCGCAGCCTCTGGATGGTTTGATCTTTGACTTTTAATTGGTCCTTGAGCTCAAGGACTTCATCCAAGCTTGCTTCTTGTTCTATCTCCGCCTTTTCCTTGGCATTCCTCATGGCCTCTACTTCTTTAGTTTCTTCTGCTAGTTGGAGCGTCAGATTATCCCGTTCTTTTTCGGCATCTCGCAATGACTTACTGAGTTGCAAACACTCTTCTTCAGCTGCTTGTAATCTTTTTGCTGTTGCCTCATTTGCTTCTTCCTTTGCTTGGCAGTTTTGTAGAGCCGTTGCCAATCTGGCCTGGAGGTCAGCTTCTCTCTCTTTTTGTCCTTGGCTTTGTGCCTGCAGAGTATCCCTTTTCATCTTGGTCTTTTCTTCGGTGGCCTTTAGAGTTATCAATTCTTCATCTGATGCCACAGATTGTGCTCTTATTCCAGCTAGCATTGTCATCACCACGTCCCAATCATTAGAGGGCGGGTGCAGGTCTACCGTGTCGGTAGAAATTTCCTTTAGCTCAACTAGCCGGATGCCTGGAATCTGTTCTTTATGCCCTGTCCTCGCCAAGTCGAATGCGACTGTGGCGGCTTCTTCCCTTGTATAGCCTGCAGCTAGCAGGTCCAAAAATGCATAATATGCCTCCTCTAATTCTTTTTGCTCAGACGCAGGCTTGGCCTCTTCTTTCGGCTTAGGTTCTTGCCTTTGCTCTTGCTCCTCAGCCTGGTGTTCTTCTTGATTGTCCTCAGCCTCCTTATCTTCTGGTGGAGGGCTGCTAGGAGGTGGTGATGGTGGCGGTGATGGCTGTGGGCTGGGTTTAGGGCTACGTGGTAAAGCCGCAGGTTTGCCCATAAAGTCTCTGTCTGCTTTCGTTTTTCTTTCCCTTTCTTGGTTTTCTTGTTCATCTAGCAATGTCTGCCTTATCTGCTCCACTTCTTCCTCGGTGAAAGGGACATGGGGAATGTTTTCCGCTGCAGCATCAAGAATCTCGAAATTCTTGATATAGTCTTCAAAGCGGTCCCTCTGCACTCTTCAGGATGATCTGAACATAGAGTCGAGAGATGGCTTCCATAATTTGTTTAAATCACCCTTGAGGGATCTTTCTGCTCGGAAACTCTCCATCAGCCTCTCGAGTCTGGCCGCTTTTTGTGATCTTGTCTCTTTGGCCGGCACTTGAGCAGATTCCTTTTTTCCTTTCTTCTGCTCAGGTTGCTCCTCTGAAACTGGCTCTAGCCGTCTCTTCAACCTTGTAGCCACCCTTGGTGCTCATTGTGGCTCGTCTTCTTTGTCTTCCTTTACCCTTAGCCAATCATTCTGAGATGGGGGGTCAGGCCACCTTCCCTTGGCGTGTAGTGCTGCATAAATTACCTTGGTTATCATTTCTCCTGGCACTATGTAGGTTGGATTTTTGTTGCCCATTTTTACCAAGCTGTAATGTATGTATGCCGCATAGTTGATTATCTTTGGGGTGCCTTTTGTCATTTCCCAAGTAAACGTTGTGGCAATTGCACCTGGCGGCATCCTGTACTTCTGTGGCCTCTTCGTGCACATGTGGAAGTACTAGTTGTACAATTGGCTCATGATTGCCACCTTTGGGTTGGCGATGTCTTCAAAGGTGTAATTGGCCTTTTTCTCTTTGTACACCTTGACTTCATCCCTTCTTTTTGTCACACTGTCTCCCTGATTGGAGAGATCTAGTGCATGGGATACAACCCGCTCCGTGATAATGATCTTTGTATCGAGTCTACCGTGCAAATCTGTCACCTTGGCCACTCCATCCTCTTTTATGCTTGTTACAAACTCCCATACTCTTTTGACGTCCACCCCTGCTGGTATTGCTTCGAAATAGTTATGGAGGTCAATTTTCTCCAAGTAGCTGGCCATTTTGCTTTGGACAAATTCATTGAGCTCTCTTGGCAGCATTGGCAGCTCTATTACATTGCCTTCATTGTCTTTGAACACTCCCTGGTAGATCTTTAGGTCGTTTGACTCTAGCAGATCTTCCTGTATCCAGGTGCTGGTGGGCTTTAGTGTTCCCTCTGGAATTACAAAAGGGTCCACCTCGTCCAGATAATCTTTGATTGTCATTCTCTTCTTCTTTGCCGGTGACTTCGAGGCTACCATAGATCCTGTTGCACTTAGCAGTCCAAAGTTAGCGTTTTTTCCATATCAGCTGCTAAACTGAGTTTTACTTATCCAAATGACTTGAAAATTGAAATTATAGCTTAAAAGGAACTTGTGAAGCGATGCATGTGCTCACAGTGCAAATCTGGCCAAAAAATTCCATCTAGACATCCTACGCGTAGGATGTCTTTCTCTTCAGAATTGGTTCATACTTGACATGCAGGTAGTGTAAGGCTCATGGAACATGGTTATAAGCTTGGATTTGAATTTGGATGACAAAAAGTGGATTTTTGGGCTGATTTAGGCTTTAGGTCACAATTTGGGTAGATTGTCCATCATGGGTAGCAACTGATGTCCAAATGGGTTGAAAATTGGTATATGGGCTCAATGCATCATGGTATTGGCTCCTATGATGTCATTTATTGCACAGAAGGATAAATTTATGTTGAAGACATCCTACGCGTAGGATGTCTTTTTCATCAGAATTGCATGAAACTTGTTCTGTGGGTTGTCCTTGGCCTATGGAACATGGCCATGTTCTTGGATTTTGAATTTGGATAACATTTGATGCATGTAGGACTCTGTGAGGTGTTTTTGGGCTCAAAAAGTGTATCTTGAAGGTGTTGGGGGTCAAAAGTCATTAGAATGGCTTCAAACTTGACATATGGGCTCTTGCTGATGAGGTAATTACATCTGGAATGACAAAGCTTCCCTTCCATGACAAAAAGGTCCATTAGAAATCCTACGCGTAGGATGTCTAATTCATCATTTTTACTCCCTGACCACACAGATGGTTTGCTAATGTGTATGTGAATGTGTTGTGCAAGTTTCATGAGATTTGGACAAGATTTGGTAGGTTAATGGCCCATTATTTCCTCTATGCCCTAACTTTGCGTTTTTCCATGCATATGAGGTCAAATCTGGTTCAAATGTGATGAAACTTGGTGTAGGGCTTGCAAATGTCATTCAGAACATGTGCATAACAAAAATTGTTGGGTTTTCTGCCAAAAAGTGCCTTTGAGACATCCTACGCGTAGGATGTCTCCTGATGATTTTTTCAGTGTTAGTGTTCCCAGTGCTTGCCCTTTGCCCCCTTAAGTCCCTTTTGAGCCTAATTTCAACAAAAAAGTCAAATGGATAGAGTATAATTCCCTGTGTGGACTTCAGAGCCTCCGAGCCGTTTTTTGACTTTTGGAGTGCTTTTTGGCGATGAAATTTCTCGATGTTGGTCTCCGTAGCTTCCCGATCCCTTGGGGATCCTTGCCGTATGGTTTTTGTCGACTTTGGCTTTACCGGAGCTTCATTTGGCAATTTGTCGCTCTAGAAGCACCCGTGGTTGCATTTACATACCTTTGATGATTTGTGGTGGTCTACCACCATAGGACTTGGTTGTTGATGGTCTAGGAAAGCCGCTCGTGAAGTTTGGTGGCAAACGGACTTGCGGTTTGGCCGCAAGTGCATTTTGACGCTTTGTGTGTTTGATGCCGTTTCTGAGGTTTAGTGCCGCTTCGAGTCACTTTTTGGTCATGCGGGTCATATGAACTTGTCGAGCATGTCGAGATGCTCCTACCCATAAATTTTGGTAGCATTTGGTCGCCGATTCGCCGATTTCCCATTTGGTGGCCTTTTGCGGGTTTCTGGGAATTAGGGTTTTTCCCGATGGTTTTCCACTGCCTTTGGCTATCCAGGAATGGTCTCCTAGACTAGGGTAAGCTGCCGATGAAGTCTTGTTGCTTTCGGGTTAGCCGTTAGGCCGCCGTCTCTACTTGCAGGTCTCTACCGCTCGCTTTGTGTGTGACCTCTACGCTAGTTTTCGCGACATAATGATAAACATGCGCGAAAAGCTCAAGGTGGTGAGCCTACCTCTCATGTCTGGAGCTGGTCGGATAGACGTGCGCGTCGTAGAAGCTGCTGGAAGGTCGATCCGCTCTAGGTGGCAGAACCTCTCTCCACAAAGTCAATAGTGAGAATGAACTAAAAATGGGGTGGAAATTTCTTATAATGGAGGTCCCCGAACCATTTTTCATGAAATTTGATATGTGCTCCTATCTTTCTGCGAGATGCAGTTTAGGCTCAAAAATTTCTTGATTTGGACTCCAATTGCTCTTTTTACCAGAAATTTGTCATTTTGGTCAAAACCTAGCTAAAACACGCTTTCCGCTCCAGTCTCATAATTGCATCCCACTGTACCATAGGTTGTCCTTTAGTCACTGGTCATCCCCATATTTTTTGTTTTTCATTACGACTGTTTTTCACCTGCTTTTTGTATTTTTGAAGTTTTTCTGCCGAAATTAGTAAAATTAAAAGGAAAATAGCAAATCAAACCCAGAAAATCCCCAAAATTTATAATAGATCACAAACATCACCGCAACACATTATATACACTCACATGCAATTTTTATGGCCGGATTTCTCCGTTTTACCAATATTTTGCCTGAAAAATGGCTATTTCTACTTATATACACACACCTAGGGGCTTGATTTGGTGTTTGGCCCCCTATACCTGTAGCTTCATGCTATACAAGGGCATCTATACTTGGGTTACTCCAGAAAATTTCGCAATCAAACGTCAACCCTTAAAATAGTCAAAAATCATGCCCTTTTTTGCTGTTTCTGTTATTGGTTCCGCATTGAGAATGCCTCCCCCCCCTCCTAGCCGGAGTCCTCCCGGACTACTAGGTTTCGCGTCGGAGTATGTGCCGTGCATAGGTTGAAAAAGTTGTGCTAATGCCTGGCCGATTAATGTGTCCCTATTTTATGCATACTCGGTCAACGCATGGAAAAATTAATGCTATGCAAGATAAGGGAATAAGCAAGATGCTTATTGGCATTCGCCGTCGAGGCTTCCTGCTTTCTTTGCAAGTAGCAACTGTAACTCTACTGCTCTCTGTTTAATTGTCTTTTTGGCAAGAGGCAATTGCCTTGCCGACACGATTGATGGAGTCGTAGCTGTTTCTGAGGATAGAATTGGCTGGGATGTGATAGCTATTTGACTTATGGCCTTGGATTTCCATTGGTAGTTTGGTGTTGCCGACTTTTGTAGATGGTTTGGCACTTTCTTGTTTGCCACTGGTTTGTCTGTCATCGATATCCACATATATCTGTTCTCCTTGTTGACCTGCAGATGTCTGCTTTCCATTGGTGCTTGTACCGTAGGGATTTCCTTTGGCTTTTGCTTTGGTATCCAAATGTGAGTGATAGTTTGGTTATGGCTAAGCAGTTTCTTTGGGATCCATATCTGTTTGATGACCTTGTTTTTGGGTTGCACCGCGTGCTTTGTTGGAATCCGGTTGTTACATTGTTGTTTTTTTTTTCCGCCATTGCATTGCTATCCTTCCGCATCCATACTCATTTACCTTGTGTTGGTAGCCTAGATTTTTGCATTGTGGCTAGTGACTTCAGCTGTCTGTGATTAGCATGGTTGTCTTTTACCTGGTTGTTGGTCTCAGGTTTCATGGTGGTCTGTGATGGTATTTGTTCTCTTGTCTCTGTTGCCAGTGATTGCATGGCTTGCAATTCATCATGATGGTAGTGCTAAGCAAAAGCTATCACCTGTTGTTCATGTTCGTGCTAAATTTTGACCGCCTTTGCTTTCTAGTCTATCTGGACATTGTATGCTTTTTGCCAAGGTTGCCCTAGCATCATTGGGTGTTGTGTGCTTTCATCTGTGACCACATAGAATTTGTGTGGGTAAATATATTGATGTAGCTGTACATGCAATATAGTCCATCCTAATGTTTTCAATGGGTGTGATGTGCTACTTTCCAACACTTGGGGGGTAGGATGAAGTTGATCTGTGACTTTGAGTTGTTGGTATAATCCGTAAGAGATCAAATTTGCTTGAGCACCCGAATTAAACAAGGCTGTTGATTCAACTTGATTGTTGCCCACTTTGACTGTAATTATTGGCTCTATTGTTTCCTCCTCCAAGTTCATCAGTCGAATGGCATTGATTCTCAATGGTGGTTTACTTTGTTGTTGTTGTCGCAGAAGCTGTCTTTTTGCAATGCGTTCTTGTGCTTCGGCTTGAGCTTCCTTTCGTACTCTCTCTTTTTCCTTCATTCTTTGCTTTCCTTGATGAATTTGTTGGAGTATCTCCTGTGTGAGGGGTAGAAGATATCTCCTCAGTCGACACCCACTAATCCAGTTTGGCATTTCTTCACCTGCTAATGTAGCAAGCTTGACAGCTCCACTTTGTGATAGATCATGAATCACAAATGGTCCCATCCCTCGCTTTTTAAGTTTCTTTGCATGGTGCTTCAAGGTATAAACAAGTACGTAATCACCTGTTTTGAACTCTTTGGTACACACATGTTTGTCAAAAAATTCCTTTTGTCTTCTCTTTTTAGCATAGATTGAAGCGACAGCTCGTAAGCGGAGTTCATCTAGCTTTTCAAGATCATTAATTCTTGAAGAGAGTTCATGCCCTGTCCATTCCAAGCTTGTTGCTACTCGTAGAGTTGGGATTAAAAACTCCATGGGTAGTATAGCATTTAGCCCAAACACCATGTTGTATGGTGTTGTTCCTATTGATGTTTTGTAAGCTACCCTGTATGCCCATAGTGTTGAGTGTAGCTGCTGATCCCAATCGGTTCTTGATTCTGACACTATTTTAGTGAGAACCGTGCATAGTGTTTTATTTGTGGCCTCAGCTTGCCCATTGGCCTGTGGATGGTATGGTGCTGATTTCCTATGTATGACCATGAATTCCTCTAGTAGATATTCAATGACTTCATTGAGGAAGTGTGTTCCACGGTCACAGACAATTTCTATTGGTAACCCGTAAAACATTCTCATACAAAAATTGAGTCGTGGTGCGTGCATCAGCTTTTTGTGTTGCTTTGGCTTCGACCCATTTTGTGAGATAGTCCGTAGCCACAATGATATATTGGGTATGGGTGCGATATGCAGGGGGTGATATAGGTCCCACAAAATCAATGCCCCATTTTGCAAATGCTCTTGCCCCCATCATTGGCCATAATGGCATCTCATCTCTTTTTATTGGTATCTTGGTGCGTTGACATGCATCACAACGCTTTACAAACTCATCGGCATCCATGTGCAATGTAGGCCACCAAATTCCTGCGGTTAAGACAATTTTTGTTGTCTTATCGCCCGAAAAATGGCCTCCACTTACTCCGCTATGTGCATGTTCTAGAATTAGCAGGTATTCACTTTCACTTGCACAGATTCTAAGTTGATTGTCCTTTTCCCGCTTATAGAGTTGATTTCCAATTAACTGAAAGTCATGAGCTTCCAGCTCTATAGCTTTTTCCCGTGCTCTTGTAATGTTCTCAGGGAACGTTCTAGTGGTTAGAAAGTCAATGATATATTGACTCCATGCAGGTGCTATGTTCACCCGAAACAAAGTTGCGTGATCCACTGGTCGTTTGGCACTACATACTGTACAATTGGTAACATAAGAATGTGTATCCGCATACATAGTTGGCCAATAAACCCCTAACTGTTTCAGTCTCTGGTGTGTTTTCATTGTCGAACAATGAAGTGCACAACCCTGGACATGTGCCTCTTCAAGGTAGCACTCGAATTCTTCTGGATTTATACATAATCGTAGGATTAGGTCAGATTCCAGATGATACAGCCATCCTGCTATCAACTGGAAGTTTTTTGTTTGTCGAATTGTTTGCTGTTTGGATCTACATTCTGTATTATCAAACTCACTTCCGAAGGAGAGAATGCTAACTATTTCCTGAGACCATTTGGGTACCATTTCAATGTTGAAAAGATAAGCATCTGGTATGTCATCATCTACCCCTTGAGGAGCTTCCCCGTTGTGTATTCTTGAAAGATGATCAGCTCGCAGATGGGTTTTACCCTTTTTGACCACCACTGTGAAGTCAAATTCTAGCAATATAATAAACCAGCGTACGATTCTCCCTATATTGCACGGTTTATTTACTAGGTATAAAAGAGCTTGATGATCTGTGAAGAACACAAATTTGTTTGCAAGCAAATAATGCCGAAATTTCTTTACATCATAAATCATTCCTAACCCTTCCCTCTCGGTGGTTGTGTAGTTCTTTTCTGCACTATTTAACTGTCAGCTCGCATAGCAAACCGGAAAATCCATTGTTCCGTCTCCAGGTTGAGCTAGAATACTTCCAATGGCATATGCTGAAGCATCAATGTGCACATGGAATATCTTTTCCCAATCTGGTGCCTTTAGTACAGGTGCTGATATAAGGTTTTCCCTCAGCCTTTGGAATGAGGTTTCACACTCCTTGGTCCATTCGAAATTGACTAGCAAACGATACAGAGGTTGTGCGATAACCGCATACATGTATATGAATCTTCGATAATATCCGCAGTGCCCCATGAAGGATTGCACTTGTTTCACATTAGTAGGTCTGGGCAGGTCTACAATGACTTTGACTTTGTCTAGGTCTGTGGTTATGCCGTTTCTTGAGACAATGTGTCCTAAGATTCGTCCTTGCTTAACCATAAATACACACTAATTTGGGTTTAGACAGATTCGATATGTTCTGCACTTTTCAAAGACCTTTTGCAAATGGTCAATATGTTCCTCTCGCAGAAGAGAGTGTACACACAGGTCATCCATGTAAATTTCTAAGAATATTCTTAGGTATTCCTTGAAAGCGTGAGTCATTAACCTCTAGAAAGTGGCTGGTGCATTTGTTAAGCCAAATGGCATAACTCGATATGCATAAATCCCCCATTCTATGGCAAACGCTGTTTTGTGTTGATCCTCCCTTGCTATTGCCAGTTGGTTGTATCCTGAAAACCCATCCAGAAAGGAATAAGCCCGTTTCCCGGCCACTCGCTCAAGGACATGTTCTGTAATTGGCAAGGGATAATTATCCCTTATGGTTGCTACATTCACCTTTTTGAGGTTTACACACACCCGCAGTTTTCCATTCTTCTTGGGAACTACCACAATGGGTGACACCCAATCTGTATGTTCAATCTCATAGATGAACTCCGCTTCCATCAGTTTGTCAATCTCTTCTTTGATTCGTTTGGCAAATGTGTCATTATATGTATAAGGACGTTGTTTGCTAGGTTTTGCGTCCGATTTCAAAGGAATTGTATGTTGGCATATCAATGGATCAACTCCTTTGAGGTCTTTATAGGACCAAGCAAACACATCTTTATACTTCGTGAGAAGTTGTGTTAGCTGTGCTTCCTCCTCAGGTTCTAAATCGTTAGCTATATAGACCGGCTGAGGCTTTTCACTTGGTTCTGCGAGGTCTATTCTCTTTGCATTTTCAGGCCCATCGTAAGATTCTTGGTTGGTCCTCTCCCTGATTGGTGGTGTCATGATGATTTTTCTATCTTGGATAGTAAATTTCCGATAGTGTGTTGGTACGTTCATGTTGCCCTTTTCTGACTCCCCTTTAACATCACTATCTTCTTCAGTAGTCCATATCTCTCTCAAAGACCTTTTCAGTTCTTGGTGTTTCTGTTTACGCTCCAGTTTGGTCCACTCTTGGTCTTTTGTTGTTTCTTTTTTTTATTTTTCAGATTTTTGTGATTTTGTTTCGGTTTTAACTTTTCTTACCTATTTTATTTCTTCTTGCGTTCGTTCTTTTCGATTTTTTGAGAATTTCCCTGATATTTGATCTTTCACACAATACTCTCCTTTTACAAGCATCAAATAGTGAGTTTTACCTTTTATCCTGGGCATCAAGTTCTCTCTCGCTTTCTTTCCTGCTCTTTTCCTCCTATAGCGTTCTTGGCGTCTAGGGTGTTGATTAGCAAAATCATAAAACTTGATATTCTCGGCTTCATTCCCACGCTCACTTGAGGTGTCTGAACACTCATTATCTGCCTCATCATTTACTTCCAATTGTTCAGAGGATTTGTAAAACTCTTCTTGTTCTGGAGGTTCTACCGTCTCTTTCTCTGGTATAACGCTTACCATGTAATAGGGTAGCACGTCGTAGCCATCCTTATCGCAAAATTTTGTTGTTGGACTGTCGGTAATGGTACAGACATCTAATGTTGTCAGTATGTGTTCCCATTCTAGAGGTTCCAAGGCATCTTCAAGGAAAGGTTCCAGAATATACTCCTTGTCCTCAATTGCTCTTTCTAAGACGCATTCCTCTTTTCTTAAGCTTCCACAATGTGAAGCTTCACACATCCATAGCTCTTTTGGTTGCCCTAACCATGCTGGTAGTTCCGATCCTGCTATTGTCGTCGAATCAAACTCTTCCACTGGTGTTTGGTTCACATCTTTGTAACTATGGTCTTTCAGGTGTATTTTAGTTGTCGTCTCGCCATGTCTGAGGTATATGTGGTCATAACCCCCATCTTGGACCATCTTCAGTTGTTGCATGAATGGTCGTCCCAAGATTATCTCATAATTGTTCTTTTTGTCAAAATCGACTATTGCAAATGTATGCTCGTACTCGATTCCGCACGAAGTGACAATTACTTTTCTAAGAGTCCTAAAGGCTTCTCCATGAACCCATTTGCCAACTGCAGCTTCATTCTGGTAGCCCTCAAAGCTGGTTTTCCCCATTTTTTCCAGATTTCCTTGGTGGTGATAGCAACTCCTGCTCCACTGTCAAGAATAGCTTTGGAAACTACTCCTTGGAATTCTACCGGTAGCGTCGTGTTTCCGTCTTCTCCCTCGCAATATTCCCCAACCTTATTCAATGGTACCGGCCTAGTGTTCAGGTTAGGTCTGTCCAACTCCCTGATTCCTTCTTGTAGCTTCAAGGTGGGGTCTTTCACTCCAAATTTTTCTAGGCATTTTCCTATTGTGGTCCACATGTTTGGACTTAACCTTAGGAGTTCTGCTAACGTGATTGTGCATGCCACCGGGGTGGATAACAGCTCAATCAATCCTTGTGAATCCATCACCTTGTTAGAAGAAAGTCTTTGAGATGGGATTTCTCTCACTTCCGACTTAGCTTCATATTCTCCCAGGTAAGAGGGTAAAGTTCTCAAAGAGTCTGGTTGGCTGTGCCACGAACTAATAGATCCTTGGTCTCCCTCTTGTGAATGTATCTCAAAGTTCACCTGTGATCTTGCCTCGAATTCTTCAATAGGAGGTAAGATCACGTTCTTTTCTTTTCTCGTGCTATTCATGTGGTGACTCATCCTATTAGCCTCGTTGGCCTCCTTGATTTGCTTCCATAGATCATCTAGACCGTTACCATCCTTTCCCATTTCTGCCAATATTTTAGGATGGACCCCGTCACTTGCCTCATTGGTGGTATTTGGCACTATGATAGGCTCTCCTCTGGACTCATAATCATTAGTGAGTCTTTCCTTTTTTTCTTCATGTTTCTCTAACATTGGTTGGATAGGGGTTGGAGCTAGTGCGTCATGACAATTTTTCGGTTTACCCAACGGGTCTTCCATCAATGATTGAGCCGTCTCGATCATCTTTTTACACATATCCAACCTTTGTTTTTCTATTTTTGCATATGGATAAGTCATCCACCTTTGCTCCTGGGTTTGGTTTTTTCTAAGTCAAGCTTCATAAGCTTTTAGAAGCGCATCCAGCTCCTCGTTTACCTTGTCTGCCAGTACAGATCCTCCTGATCCTGCACTTTTGGGCTCTGCTATTTCCTTGGGTGCTATGGCTGCTGTGGTGTGTGAGCTTAAGCTAGCTAGATCTTCTAACCGCTCCAATCTATTCTTTGTATGTTTCAACTCATCGGATAGGGATGTTTGCTCTAGTTCTTTCCTGGCTTCCTACGTGCCTTTCTCGCTTTCCAAGTGCTTCTCTGATTTTTCGTTTTTGAACCTTGGGCATCTGTTTTTGGTTCTTCTATTATGGGTTCGTTTATCCTTCTTTGGGCTTGTGCTCGTGTTACCGCCTGAATAGGTATGATTGTTTCATTTTCCAATCCTCCACTGGAAGGTACTGTTTCCAACAAGTTCAAGGTGGTTTTTGCTCCTTTGCTCGGGTTTTTAGGGCAATCGAGAATCAAATGAGTAATCCCACATTCTGGACAATACGCATTGACTCTAATGATTTCATCATGAGGACAATCTCTCAGCCAATGGTCTCCGTCACACTTGTAACAGGGGCCCTTGGGCTGTTGAGGTGCTCCTTGAGCCCCTTGTTGTTGGTAAGCCTGTCTCTGTCCGCCCATGCCTCCATTGGCTATGAACAACAATGTTCGTTCATCTAAGCTATATCTTCCTTCTCCTGCAGCCTGTGCAGCAGTTGGAGGTCCTTGATTCCCTATCATGCTCCATAGTTCTGGTGTCGAGGGTTCTTCCGGTGGATAATAGACAGGGTTTGCCGCATATCCATTGGGATCTTCATAATATGCATGCATAGGCACCAAAGTCTTTTCTTCTGATTCCGTTATCATTGGTGTGTATCTTATACCAACTAGTCGTAAACCTGGTAGGGGTGGTTGTTGCCCCAACACCGGTTGTGATCTTTCTACACCTACAAGTCCTGGTAAGTTGCCTGCTTGATATCTAGGAATCAGTGGAACTTGAGGGGAAGCTACTGGAGCTTAGGGAGCATAAGGCCTCTCCCTCACATATCCCTTGTTATAGTAACATTCCTCGGTCCCATGATTTGTCCATTTTTGTTCAATAGCACACCACTTGGGCTGTTTAGCCTGGGGTTTGGCGTACAAGTTGATCTTTTTTAGCACTTCATCTACGAGCTGCTCCTGGTTTACTGCTATTTCTCCTTTCAGTGTTGTCTTGGAAGACTTGCTCCCACTTTGCTGTGAAGATGAATCGTCATCAAGGTCCTTAAACTCCCCTTCTTTGTAGATCGCACAATTGTCCACAAGGTACAGAGCCTCCTTGGTCAACTCATTCAACGTCGCTCTCCTCTTCATATGTAAGTCTTTCTGGAGATCTGCATTCCTTAGTCCTTGGATGAATATCAACATACGTCTGGACTGAGTTGGTAGTTCTTCAACAGGAAAGAACTTAACATATCTTTTTAGTCGTAGGGCTGCCTTCTGTACAGATTCTCCATCTTTTTGTTTGAATTTATGGATTTGTGTGACGGTATTATGAGCTATTCCCCTTTGAGAGAATTCCTCAATAAACTCGTCAAACACTTCCTCCATCGACTCAAAGTCTCTACGCTCCACAGAGTCAAACCAAGTTGCAGCATCATCCTCTAGGGTTAGTCCAAACCCTACAAGTTGGGTAGGAAAATCTAACACCTCTTCGGCTCTAATTACACGCACAAAGGCTGCTACATGATCTCTTGGGTCTCTGTTTCCTGTGTATTTCTTGTTTATCCATTTTTGCACTTGAGAAGGTCTAATTCTGCGTTGGTCTACAAACCTCATCATTGGATCAGTCCGTCCAAGTCTATACACCTCCTTAGGCCTTTTGTAATAGGTTGGTTCCTCTCCCAATGGTGCTCCTAAGCCATAATTTCTAATGGTTCTCGCTGGAGGTGGTTCTTCTCTTCGAACTCGTTCGATGGGTGGTCCTCCAAGCTTGGTCGACCCTTGTGTCTTTGGCTTACTCTCTGCTTGATACCTTGAATAGTGTGGTGGTTCTTGCAAATCCCTGAGCCCTCGTGCAACTGGATAACCATCTCGGTTTCGGTCTAGTTCCATTGTTGCACTCTGCCGAAGCCATGTCTGCAATGATGGCTGGTTTGCTGGTTGGTCTTGGTTGTTGAATGCTTGTGGTCTGGTGGAATGTGAGGTAGTGTCATACTCATCTGAAAATGGATTCGTTGACTTGCTTGGGGTGTGGACGGCTCTCGGCATTTCCTCAAGGGCATATGGTGATGCTCCTGGACCTGTTGCTCTTTCCACTTCCTCTGGGAGAATACGTTGGTATTCTTGCCCGTATCTATCAACAAAAACTATGCCCTTCCCCGTAGCAGTTTCATAAGAGAATAAGTAAAGAACCTTGTCTTTGCTTAGTTCGTTTACGTATGGTTCTTTGCTGCGAAAGTAAGAGACAATACCCTCGCTCTCGTGTTTGTAGATTCCCACATTCTCGTTATAAGTTGGAATCCTGATTGTTTTCTTATCGTACATAAAAATAGCTCCGTGCCGATCAATGTTTGGTGGCGGCTTTTGAGTTTCTAAAACCATTTTCCCTTTAGCCACGTTATCTCCATATCTATTGTAATCTTCAGGGTTGCTAACTATTAAATAGTGGTTCCCCTTTTCGTCTCGGAATCTATCTCCATCATCATACACGCAGATTATCTTCAATCTTTGTGCTGGCCTCTCTTCGATACAAATGCACTTGCGGCCTCGATAGTCAGAATAGACTAGGGCTCCTCTTGAGTTTGTTCCCTCTAAGAACATCAACGTAAGCCTGGAATCATTCAAAGGATTTTGGGAGGTGCTTCCTCCTCGCATAGGTCCATTTTAGGTGAAACCTCCTGGCTGTTGACTACCCATCATGAAGAAAGATTTTTCTGAAGAAGTGTCAGTATCACTACCTTCCTCAATAATCGGTGCTAGCGGATCTAGCCTTGCCTGAGTTACACTCTCTTCGGTGGACACCAAGCTACCTTGGTCACCTGCCACCTTCTGGTTTCTAACAATGTATCTTCCTGATCTTAAATTCATCAAACTTATCAATGCAATTTAGCACAAATTCAACCACTCACCTGGCAACGGGTCAGTTTCTGCACAACTTCTTGCCTTGTTGCTGAATGTACCTGTACACAAGAGTTTTAATTTCGGCAATTGAATCAAAGCATTTATCTGCTAGAGGTTATATTAGTAATGATTGGTATAACTGGAGAGTTAATCTCAACCACTACTATATTTTATACACTGCTGATGTTCTGGATTAGGTTGCTATTCTGAAACAATTCTTCCTTCTAATGTTGGCCAATTTACGCGAAAAAGTCTGAATTCAGTCTTTGCTTTGTCAAATGGGCAACCAACGTCCAAATTCACTTCTAAAAGAAGTTCTGGAACCCTTAAGCCAAATGGAACCTCACTGTCTAGGCCAGGTCAAATTTTCTCTGCAGTATGCCCCAATAGACATCCTACGCGTAGGATATCTCCTGTTGTTTTTTTGCCTGGATTTTTGCACTGTTGTTTCCCTTTGTTGTGCTAAGCTTATAGCTGCTTTTACTTTTGATTTGGACTTCTATAAGGTGGTCAATGAGTCAAAAATCTGTTCCGACGGCATGTTGATGGTCTTGATCAGTCTAATCAACTCCAAATTGGACCAAAATTGACTAGCAAGCTTGCCTTAGACCATATAACACCTTACAATGCTCAAAGTCAAATTCTGGCTTTATTTGCTTGTATTAGACATCCTACGCGTAGGATGTCTTTTTCTTCAGAATGGCTTCAAACTAAAGGCTCAAGCTCCCCTTGAGTTGCTGATAACCTTGGTATACTCAGATTTCAGTTTTGAGTCCCAAATCACTCAGAAGACATCCTACGCGTAGGATGTCTTTTTGGCCTGTTTGACCCCAGATTTGTTCCACAGCTTCCCCTTGATGTCAGTATCCTAGTGGTATGCTTAGATTTTGATTTGGATGTCAAAAGTCCCAAACTTCAGCTGTTTTTTGCTTTTTCAGTCAAAAGTGCTACAGTCCACTTTGAACCCAATTTTCTTGCCCAAACAGTGAGGTGAAACCCCTTTCAGTCACTCAATATATCATGCAAGACACACTCATGCAGCCATCTTATGGTTTTGGTCTCAAGTTAATGTTTTGGCACTATTTGGGTAGGATGTCTAGCAATTTCAGTCTATCTGGCCTTATCCCATCAAGAGATGGCCAAATTTTCACTTTCCAGTTGAAATTAGGGTAAACCCTACCTCCTGAACACACTGGTCAACTCAAAATCCCTAAATTCCTCCCAGATTGCCCTGTAGAAATTCTATGCGTAGGATGTCTCCTGGCTTAAAATTAATTTTTTTTCTGATAGGAATGCCCCTGATGCTCTGTAGACGTATCAGAAACACTCACAGTAACTTTTGAACTTCAATTAGGGTTTCAACCACACTTTTGCGTCTTTTACAAACTTGTAATGATTCTAACAAGCAAGTGTACATGCATGAAATGCTCTAGATCTGAATCATGATGTCCTACTTACTCTACTCCTACCTATCATGAAGAAATGGTGATAATGGTGTTATTGGTTGCTTTTTGGCCTCTCCGGACTCTCAAGCTCTCCTCTCACCGCTCCTACCACTCCAACTCCTACTCTAGAACTCGACTATTACCTAAAACTACCTAAGTCTACCTCCTATACCTAAGTCGAAGGATCTAGGCCAGACACACGCTTCCTAGACTCCCTCTAAGACCTAGAGAGTCCTCCACCCTCTGATCCTGTCTAAATGTAAAGAAAGACTCTTGGCAAGCAAGAAAATCCCAATCATCAAGGATTAGTCTCGGTCACCTACCTAAGGTTTTCGTCCCCGGCAACGGCGCCAATGTTGGACGGATACGCCGCGACGGACGCCAGCACAGCGAGAACTCACCTAACAAGTAATGTCAGCTAAGGACGAAGTTCGACCTGCAGGCGCGTGGAAGCAAGCATAAGGTGTCAACCTACACTCGACTGACTCCTAACCAATTCCTACTGAGGTCCCTACCAATTGTCTAAGTCACAATCTTCAAAAGTGCAAAAGAGGAATCTTTCTACAACGCTTGTTAGAGCCGAACACCCATCAAACACTGTCGAAACACCATATAACTTGAAGGAGACCCTACTAATACATATAGGCCGCTCTCCCTAAGGTCTATAAACCAAAATCACGACCCAAAACACCCGGTGCAGAAACACGTAGGATGTTTGGCCGAAATCTGTAGGTCTTTGTTTCCGAAATCTAAAGTGCCTAATGTGTAGCTCTACTCAATGTGAATGCGTGGATATGCTGCAATGCGAAATCAGATAACGTATGCTCACCCAAACAACCGATGAAGCTCGTAGAAGGAGCTCCCAAAGCCGGATCGTACGTGCGCAATGTTGGTATCGGCTTGTAGCTCTAGTCGGGGGCAACACGCTGCACTTCTTCGCACTCAATTCCGACCACCGTAGCACACGTAGCGTCAAGACGAAGCTCACACTCTCTCTCACGTACACAGTACGCTCACTCACAGAGTTCAAACTTGTTTAAAATGACAAAAGGTCTCTCATTAAGGTCAAAAAGTGGTATATCTACCTTACAACTTCTCAAACCCTAAAGTTCCAAAATCAACCATCTACTCAATCTAACTTTCAAAACTGGGATACAATCTGGAAACTTCTGTAAGTCCCAATATGTACAATGTGAAAAATCGGGTTTTCCTCAATGAATGAATAATTACAAAAATAATGGTCCGTCGAGTAGTTAGATGTCGTGGGGTGTGTCCAGCTTCTAACAGTGATGATCCTCCTCAATTAAGGGGATTTAGCATACATTCCAAATCAAAATTAGTGGTTAGGTTAGCACAATCAGCATGAAATTAGCATGGAATTAGTACAATTAGCACGAAATTAGCATGAATGGGAATCAAAATTAGTGAAGGTTAGTGAAAAATTAGCAAAATCAAAAGAGAATTTAGGGGTTTTTGGGGTGAAATGACTCTATACAAATCCAATTAAACCTAATTACACTACACACAAATCAAATCCTACCTAATTACAAGAAATTAGTAATCAAATTACTCTTATCTTTTGCAACCTCAACTCCACTAGCGTAGGCAACCTGTCCCCGAAAACGGCACCAATGTTGGAGGCTCGCCATAGCATAGGCAATCTCCCACAAAATCTATCAATCCGGAGAGAGAGAGCATGACCCGGCTAGGGCTTGGAGGCATCACACAAAGAATGTGCGAGAGCGTCATCAAATGCAAATATTGAGAGGATTCAAGAGCGTGCATCCTCCAATGCAAATAGAAATCATCCCAAACAACTAATGCTAATCACACATCAAGCATCAATTCAAGCAATCATCTACACACATCAAGAAACGAAGTGAAACACACTAATCTTGGAATCTCTCAAGCACAACTCTAATTACATGCATTGACGATTAAGCACACAAGATTGCATTCAAGTCGGCCACCCCAACCATGCCAATCATGGTGTCCAAATCAAGTCACACATAATCAAATTAAGCTCAAGGCTTCTTAAACCTACACACACACAAGCACACCATTAGAGGACAACTCTAATCCCTCAATCACGAGTACACCCACTCCGCTTAATTGAGAGAGTTAGATAAGGACTCCACTAATCGGAGTAGCTTAGCATAAGTAAGAGTTAGATTAGAGAAGATCAACACTTCAAAACAATGAAGGAAAGTAGATAAATATGATTGACAACATAATGAAGACTAGATTAGATAAGAGAGGATTACACTAATTACATGTGATTAGCACTAGCCTTCTAAGCATGGGCATTAAGCTCAAAGGCTAGGCCATCAAGACCTCCTCTAGGGAGAGAGTTCTCAAAAGGACCACTCAAGAATGACCTCTCGTTAAGCATAGGGCACTTTTATAGCTTTGGGCCTCAAACCCTTCAACTATGGGATAAAGTGAGCTCTCTAGCCTAAACTCATACAACTTTGGAACTCCTAAATGAGCCCAAGCCCTATACAATGAAAAGTAAATATTGTGCACTATGGCACATCCACATCTTGGTGCATAATTGGTGTAGCCATTAGCCGCTGCTAACAAAGATCTTATTGAAGATGATTCATGTAACATTTAATGGTCTAGTAACTTGTGTGTAGCGGAAAATAGCATGAACATAGTGAGCATTTCATTAGAATAACTTCCTAATGAGAATAACAAGAGTGCTTGGCTGGAGAGAGAAACAAAAATCATAACACCTAGTTAGATAGCATGAACAATACTTCAAAAGAGAGATAAATTAAGCAATTGACAACAGTTGAGGACTGGATTTTCATGAAGCCGGTCCTCCCTCCAAAAGGCTTTGTATTATGGTTTCTCCCATTAAGAGAGACATTTTACAATACAAATATTTGTGTTTCTTCGATACTAGCTAGTGCAATGAAGATGGAAACTTCATGCACTAAGCAAAACACTTATCAAACACAACATCAATTCCCTCACCGTCTCAGACCCAAGACCTCACACACCTTCGAAGATGGTGAGACCTAGCGGGGTATGAGAGTAGATTGAGAGGAAGAAGGAGTATTCTTAGAAGAAATATGTACATCTCCTCACATAATCACTCATATTAGCATAGCTTATCTTAGTAATTAGCATGGTAGAGGAGATGAGCATGCATTGAAGCTTGGCTCTTGGTTGGATTTGCATGACAAAGCCAAGAGTTGTTGGTGTAGGCCTTCCTTCTCACAAGCTTGGAGTAGGTGATAAGCTTTCCATTAAAGCTTGAGAAGGAGAGAAAGTCTTCTTACTCCACACATGAGCTAGTGTGAGTGTGTAGGTGATAATGCCTTTGAAAAATCGGCCCCCTCTATCTCTTGGTCGACCCCTCTTGCTATTTGCTCTTGCTAGCATCCTATTGGACCTCCCAGGCTTAGCCAATGGTAATTTAGCAGCATAAGTGATAGCCTTCTGAAATGTGTCCCCCTTTCCCCTTTTTTGAGAGCTTTAGGTAATTAATAAATGCAACTAAAGTTTCATTGGACCTCTTTGCCTCCTGGCCAATAGGAATTAGGCAAGCCATTGGGCTACTGAATGCTCATTGGACCCCTTGGGAGACTGTCCAATAGTCTTCTAGAGAGCTTAATTCCCATTGGTTCTTTTGTTAAGTGTTTTTTAAATTAATTAAACTAGATTTACTCTAGCCTAATTCTCATTGGTCCACCTCCAAGGCCATCCAATAGGATTTGAGTACACCTTGTGGGCATCTGGGCTAGGGAGTTGGCTCCCTTTACACAAGCTCCCTTTGTGTAAAGGGATCTTGTGTGTGTGTGTGTGATTTTGTCTCTCATCCCCTACTTGCAAGGCTCGCCCCCTCCTATGTAGGGATGGATGAAGACTTTTGGGGCACACACAAAGAATCCAATTTCCCTCATGTTTGACCTTTGGACACGACCTTTGAATTTTGGAACCTTAGCATTTTGGAGGTCTTAATGGGCTGAACCTTAGGGTCTTTTAAGCCCATTGGTGAACATAGCTCTTTTGCAGATGGCCTCCCCTTTGGATCCCTATTTTCCCTCCTTTGGATCCCTACTGTGGCCGGTCTGCTAACTTAACCAATATTCTAGCTTTTTCTCCCCTGGCACTTCCCCATATTAAATGATCAGTTTAACATGAGAAAATCATTTAGGAGAATTAGATATTGATTATTATGATATTACGTCTCTCTTGAAATCATAGACGTCCTTGACTATGGGGTAGAGAAGATAAAGCATATTCATTAGTCCTTAGCGGGTAGAGGATCCCTATGTTACCCTACGACATCGTTCCACAATGGATGACTAGTCCATTTGGCGCTTGAGAGCCTGAGGCTGCTGCAAGCATGGCTGCACATTAATCCTATCATCTTCCATAGTAGAGTGACAAGTTCTACTTGGTGTTTGGGAGATGTCGTCCCCGCCGCAAACTTGATCTAAGCATGCATACTACTTCATTTTCGTGCACAATAAAGAAAAAGAGAGTCTTATAAGACAAAAATTTATTCATTTTTAACATTTGTACATTTGCTTACTCTTGGGAAGCATTGTAAGCATTGACAAGGTTTAGGTTATCCTTTAATTGTATGTCTTGCATCCATCTAGCATCTTCAAAAGGATAATTCTTAAACTTAATAAGATATCGTCGGATAGTCTTACTGCCTCTTAGTACCTTGCCTTCATGTTGGAGAATGGACTCGAGCTGCAACACCTCTTCTTGGTCCTCGATCTCCTGTGGGTCTTCCGTAGTTGGTTCTTGAGGTGGCTCTCCTTTGTAAGGCTTCAATAGGCTCATATGGAAAGCATTGTGTATGAGTCAGTGATTAGGCAACTTGAGTTGATAGCCATCTCATTGATTGGCTTAAAAATATGGAAGGGATCATAGTACCTTTTTGCTAACTTAGCATAGTACTTGTGGTGTCTCGTAGGATTCTTGCATGTCGTGTGCCTTAATCGAGCCTTGGGAAATTTTAGTAAGACCCAATCATTTTATTTAAAGGCTTGGGCTCTTCTGTGCTTGTCAGCAGCAGCAGCCTTTTGCCTTTGTTGTGAGATAGAGATAGCATCCTTAATCTTTTGAAAAGATTCTTGTAGGTCTCGGCTATACTCATCTGCAACAAAGATCTTCCCGTGTACCTTAAGTAGCAAGGGACTTTTTGATCTTCCCTCAATTACCTCAAAAGGTGCTTTTCTCATGGAAGTATGTACACTTTTATTGTAGGCATACTCTACTAAGGGTAACTACTTCTCCCATTTGGATCTTTCATCTACTTCCGTTACATAGGCTTTTAGTAGATTGAGAATTGTTATAGCTATTTCACTTTAGCCATCCGTTTGCGGGTGATAGGCCGAAGAGAAGTTTAGCCTTGTTCCTAAATTCTCAAAGAGACCCTTCCAAAAATTATTGGTCATTCTAGGATCTCTATCCGACACTATGGACATTGGCAAGCCATGGTACTTGAAGATTTGTGAAATGAAGAGGGTTGCCATTTGATGGGCTTTGATAGTCTTTTTGACAAGTATAAAATGAGCTTATTTACTGAACCTATCTACTATTGTCCATATTCTCGTATTCCCATGGATAGACTTAGGCAATCCAAAGATAAAATCCATGGATATGCTCTCGCATGGTGAATTAGGGATTGGCAAAGGTTGAAACAATCCAAGTTGCTTCCCTCTATCAAACTTCATCTTTTGGCATACCACACATTTAGAAACATACTCTTGTATGTTTGCTTTCATGGTAGGCCAATAGAAATACGTTCCAATCCCCTTTAGGGTAGACTGAATCCCTCTATGCCCTGCATAAGGAGGAGCATGGGTTTGATCATTACTTTCTCACGTAGTGAGCTAGTAACACATAGTCTATTGCCATAGAGACGATAACCATTTTGTAAAGTAAATGGTTTCTCTTTCTTCCCTAGTGCAAGGGCTGAAATCACATCTCTAAAGTTGGGATCAATAGCATACTCATCTATCATAGAAGATAGATCATTGTGAGTTGCTATGGAAACTGCATTTACTCTCGGTCATCTTGAGATTGCATCGGCTACTTGATTATGCTTGCCAGTAATATGAGCAATATGAAAATGAAATTGCAAAAGGAAATTTTCCCACCTCATTTGTTTGTCGGAGATTTTGGTCTACGTCATGAAGTACTTAAGACTTTGGTGATCCGTTCGCAGAATGAGAGGAGTCCCCAATAAATATTGCTTCCATGAGTATAAGGCATGTAGAACTGCGGGAGGTCCTTTTCATATATTCCTAGAGTGTGCCCTTCTTGAAGCAAAACAGCTCCAAGGCAATCACCACAAGCATCACATTGGACCTCAATTGGCTTTGAGAGGTCCGGTAGTGTAAGCACAGGTTGAGAGATAAGCTTTTTGAAAGCATTGTTCTCCTTGGCAGACCATGTGTACCTAACGTTTTTCTTTGCTATGTCATGTAATGGTCCTGCTATTAGTGAGATTTTTTCTTTGAAGCGTCTATAGTATGCACACATACCTATAAAGATTCTTAATTCATGAAGATTCCTTGGTTTAGGAAATCCTTTTATTACCTCTAACTTTGATGGATCCATTTGGATGCCATCTTGAGAGATAATGTGACCTAAATACTGAATCTCTTGAAAGAAAAAATCACTTTTCTTTCGATTAACATAAAGTTTATTCTCTCTAGAACTTGAAATATTACCTGGAGGTGTTGCTTGTGTTCATCTAATGAATTAGAGTAATTGATGATATCATCAAAGAACACTCTAGTAAAGGTTTGGTGAGGCCTGAATAGCTTCTCCATCAAGAGCTTGAATGTGGCTGGTGCATTGGTCAAGACAAAAGGCATGACAATGTATTCATAAAGACCAAATGTAGTACAAAATGTGGTCTTTACAATGTCTTGATCAACTATCCTTATTTGATGATAGCCACATTTATATCAATCTTACTGAAGTAGGTAGACCCTTGTAGCTTATCAAATAGGTCTTCTACCCGTGGAACGGGAAACCTATTCTTGATAGTGATCCTATTTAGTTCTCTATAGTCGACACACATATGATATGTGCCGTCTTTCTTTTGCACTAGTAGCACAAGAGAACAAAATGGAGATGAGCTTGGACTAACCATGCCCTTCTCAACTAACTCATGCACTTGCTGCATAATCTCCTCTTGTTGATCTTGAGAAACTCTATAAGGAGGTTTGTTAGGCGGTGAACTTCCTAGAAGAAGTTCAATTGCATGGTCATCATTGCCTCATATAGGAGGTAGCTCACAAGGGATGTTGTCAATAAAGACATCTTGAAACCCCTTGAGAAAATTGGATAACTCTAATTCCTTTTGATTGTGTATATTTTCTTTTGCTAAAATATTAGGTTCATTTTGGGAATCTTTAACAAAAATCATGTACACAAAAATAGAGCTCTTTATTGATTTGTTGAAAGCTTGTGTATGTGCAATGGGTATAGTGTTACCCATTTCCTTAGCATCTATATACATATCCTTTTCCTTGAACTTAAAGGAGATTCTTCTTTCAGGGAATTTAACATTGGCAGCCATGCGATCAAACCATGGTGCCCCTAGGATTACATCCTCATGCTTGAGAGGAGAGATAAAGAAGTCCTCTTTGTCCACATAGCTTTGGACATAGAGCCTCAATTTCCTAATTAAGGGAGTGACTGAAGCTTCTTGCCCCTTGAAAGCACTGTCTGTGGGTAGGACATCTCCCATCTCGTAGGCTTGTATGCCTAGCTTGGTGTCCAACTCTATAGATATAAAATTGTGAGTAGAACCAGGGTCAGAAAATAAAATCATGATGTTCTCTTACCTTTCCCCAAGCATAGCATAGAGGAGATTCTATGTGGTGAGTTTTCTCCTCTTGGATTTCGACCAAGGTAGCTCTAGGAGGATCATGGCGGTTGTTCTTTTGGGGACAAGCGCGGTATGAATGTCCTTGTTTGCCGCACTTGAAACACCGGTTATCCTTGCGATAACACTCAAGATCTTTAGGAGAGAGTTTATTTTTGCCTTTGTAAACTCCCTTCTCCTTAGCTTTGTTGGAATTGCCCTTAGGAGACTTTTGGACATTGTCCTTCCCCTTAGGCTCATTGGAACCCTTGTTTCTAGGGGGCCTAGAATTCCTCTTAGTCCCTGTTTGGAAATTGATTCAAGAGGCCACTATAGTATGATGTATTACCACCAATATGGTGCATGGCCTTTGGGAGTTGACATACTCCACCATTTCTTCAGTTAAGCCCGCACAAAATTGTTGCTTTTGCTCTCCAAAATCCAACTTTTTGAAGACAGTGGCTTTGAGTTGTAGGTCCCAAAACTTGTCTACATATTTGTGGATGTATTCATAGGGAGAGAGCTTCAAGCTTCACCATTCGGTGAGTACTTTGTCTTTGGCATCGGTGGCCAAAACTGCTTCATAATGGAAGCTCCTAAAGATTTCCATGTTCGTGGAGCTTCACCGTTGGCCTGTAGGCTAGACCACCATTGTCTAGCGGAATTTTTGAAAGTGCATAGCTACATGGCGTAGCTTAGAGGACTCCATGAAGCCCTCATCTCCGAACGCTGCATCAGATTGTTGGATAAAGGCCAAGACTTTGTTCGTAGCACCAAAAGTGCCATTGTAGGTAAGGAAAGAGATGCTCTTCCCTCCCTCTTTGAACTTCTTGAGCTTGGATGACCTCTTCCATGTGGCATAGGATTTCCTATGGCCTATTCTTTATGATGGCTCAAAGGTTGCACCATCACTTTCTTCAGAAGATGAAGGATTTGAGGAAGATGGAGAAGAGGGTGACCTCTTTCTCGCCTTTTTCTTGCCTTGATCTTCGTTGTCTTCATCATCACTTTCATAAGAGGAAGAGGATGAAGAAGATGGAGAAGAGGGTGTCCTCTTTCTTGCCTTTTTCTTCTCTTGCTTTTTGCCATCCCTCTTGAAGTATGGTGTGGAGCAGTATGTGATGGTCTTCTCCGTTTTGGAGGTGATGGAGAGCGTTTAGCCCGCCGTCTTCGTGGAGCCATCTCTGTTGAGGTGGCGGGAGACTCACTTCTTTCTTGTTCCTTTGGTGGAGACTCTTGAGTTCTCCTTTGAAAAGGAGATGCGTCATCAAAGAGAAAATTTCCGAGCCCTTCATAGGGATCCTCTTCTTCTTCCCGAATTAGAGAGAGACCTCTTTTGGAAGTCTTGCAAAGAGGCTTCCTAGGTGCTCTCTCATCATGGTGGGGAGCTTGGAGAATCCCATGAGCATGGAGATGCCGTTGCACTTCACTTTGGAGGGATGGTTTGCCCATGGCTTGTTGAAGCCTAGAAATAAGATAGTTAACAAGCATCAGGGCATCATTAGTAGCTTGCTCATTAGCAAAATCAAAGTTATCAACATTAAATTCACTCTCTTTACTATTGTCATCCATTCTAACAACTTTTAGGTGTAAACTTTTTAGGTGTACTTTGGCACTTCAAGCCCTGGTTGTTGCTGCTCCTCTTTACCCCTTTAGAAAAAGCACTCAAGCTACTGTACCTGTGGCTCGAATACCATTAATTGCAAGGAATAGAAGAGAGGGTCATTCAACACCAAAATAGCACCGGCTCCTATCAAGCTTCTAATAGCTCAATAGTGGTTAAGCCGTAGGCAACAAGCCCCGTAGGACTCCACTATTAAGACCATAGCTCTCGACGGTGATGCCCCGTTAACTGCACAAAGGCAGGTGCACTGCAAGGCTAAAAAATCCCTATTCTACTTACTCACATGCAATTAATAGTACCAACCATTTATATCTAGCTTGAGGACCTCCCTTCTTGAGCAAGAAAAGAGAAACCTTGTGCTCTGATACCAATGTAACAGCTCTAATTACATGCATTGATGATTAAGCACACAAGATCGCATTCAAGTCGGCCACCCCAACCATGCCAATCATGGTGTCCAAATCAAGTCACACATAATCAAATTAAGCTCAAGGCTTCTTAAACCTACACACACACAAGCACACCATTAGAGGACAACTCTAATCCCTCAATCACGAGTACACCCACTCCGCTTAATTGAGAGAGTTAGATAAGGACTCCACTAATCGGAGTAGCTTAGCATAAGTAAGAGTTAGATTAGAGAAGATCAACACTTCAAAACAATGAAGGAAAGTAGATAAATATGATTGACAACATAATGAAGACTAGATTAGATAAGAGAGGATTACACTAATTACATGTGATTAGCACTAGCCTTCTAAGCATGGGCATTAAGCTCAAAGGCTAGGCCATCAAGACCTCCTCTAGGGAGAGAGTTCTCAAAAGGACCACTCAAGAATGACCTCTCATTAAGCATAGGGCTCAAACCCTTCAACTATGGGATAAAGTGAGCTCTCTAGCCTAAACTCATACAACTTTGGAACTCCTAAATGAGCCCAAGCCCTATACAATGAAAAGTAAATATTGTGCACTATGGCACATCCACATCTTGGTGCATAATTGGTGTAGCCATTAGCCGCTGCTAACAAAGATCTTATTGAAGATGATTCATGTAACATTTAATGGTCTAGTAACTTGTGTGTAGTGGAAAATAGCATGAACATAGTGAGCATTTCATTAGAATAACTTCCTAATGAGAATAACAAGAGTGCTTGGCTAGAGAGAGAAACAAAAATCATAACACCTAGTTAGATAGCATGAACAATACTTCAAAAGAGAGATAAATTAAGCAATTGACAACAGTTGAGGACTGGATTTTCATGAAGCCGGTCCTCCCTCCAAAAGGCTTTGTATTATGGTTTCTCCCATTAAGAGAGACATTTTACAATACAAATATTTGTGTTTCTTCAATACTAGCTAGTGCAATGAAGATGGAAACTTCATGCACTAAGCAAAACACTTATCAAACACAACATCAATTCCCTCACGGTCTCAGACCCAAGACCTCACACACCTTCAAAGATGGTGAGAGCTAGCAGGGTATGAGAGTAGATTGAGAGGAAGAAGGAGTATTCTTACGAGAAATATGTACATCTCCTCACATAATCACTCATATTAGCATAGATTAGCTTAGTAATTAGCATGGTAGAGGAGATGAGCATGCATTGAAGCTTGGATCTTGGTTGGATTTGCATCACAAAGCCAAGAGTTGTTGGTGTAGGCCTTCCTTCTCACAAGCTTGGAGTAGGTGATAAGCTTTCCATAAAAACTTGAGAAGGAGAGAGAGTCTTCTTACTCCACATGTGAGCTAGTGTGAGTGAGTAGGTGATAATGCCTTTGAAAAATCAGTCCCCCTCTCTCTCTTGGTCGACCCCTCTTGCTATTTTCTCTTGCTAGCATCCTATTGGACCTCCCCAGGCTTAGCCAATGGTAATTTAGCAGCATAAGTGATAGCCTTCTGAAATGTGTCCCCATCTCCCCTTTTGTGAGAGCTTTAGGTAGTTAATAAATTCAACTAAACTCTTATTGGACCTCTTTGCCTCCTGGACAATACGAATCAGGCAAGCCATTGGGCTGCTGAATGCTCATTGGACCCCTTGGGAGAATGTCCAATATTCTTCTAGAGAGCTTAATTCCCATTGGTTCTTTTGTTAAGTGTTTTTTAAATTAATTAAACTAGATTTACTCTAGCCTAATTCTCATTGGTCCACCTCCAAGACCATCCAATAGGATTTGAATACACCTTGTGGGAATCTGGGCTAGGGAGTTAACATGTGTCCCTCATTCCCTTTGTGTAGAGGGAGCTTGTGTGTGTGTGTGTGTGTGTGTGTGTGTGTGATTTTCTCTCTCATCCCCTACTTGCAAGGCTCACCCCCTCCTATGTAGGGATGGATGAATACTTTTGAGGCACACACAAAGCATCCAATTTTCCGAACGTTTGACCTTTGGATACAACCTTTGAATTTTGGAACCTTAGCATTTTGGAAGTCTTAATGGGCTGAACCTTAGGGTCTTTTAAGCCCATTGGTGCACATAGCTCTTTTGTAGATGGCCCCCCCTTTGGATCCCTATTGTGGCCGGTCTGCTAACTTAAGCAATATTCTAGCTTTTTCTCCACTGGCACTTCCCCATATTAAATGATCAGTTTAACATGAGAAAATCATTTAGAGAATTAGATATTGATTACTATGACAATTCATCTCCATCAAACATAACTTTAGACGAGCTTAAAGCAAATCAGGCAATAAGAAAGGCAGATCAAATAGAACAAAGAGCAACCACGATAGCTCATGAGAATGCCATCAAAGCCTGAAGTAAAGAAGAATGAGGCTGTAGACAACCAGGAAGAAATAGGAAGTCCAAAGATCAATCACTCATTGCCAGTCAACTCAGCCAATGTAAGTCAGAGTGGAACACAAAGTCTCAAGTCACTCTCCATAGAGCCACTGTTAGATCAAGATGAGACCAAGGCAAATGCAGGATAGAGATATTCAATAGAATCAACAATGAGAATAGGTGTAGTTCTCAACAGTACAAAAGGAGCAAGTGTCAGATGCAATACTCTACTGGATAAAGAAGCAAATTGCAATATGGTTGCAGATAACATTCAGAGAATTCTAGAGATTAATCAGGTTAAGCCAGGTAACAGAGACATCATGGGTAAGTCTACAAGTCAAAAAGAAATGGTTGCTACACTTAGAATCCAAAATCATGAAGAGCAGGAAAAGTTTCAGGTGAAGCCTTCAAAGGAAATGCTTGCAGATGTCATCCTTGGACATCAGTGGTTAGACCAACACAAGGCTTACAAAGAAGATACAATGCTAATACTCTCTTTTCCAAGAGGTAACAAGCAACAGTTTACACGTACCATTAATGCTAGATTCAAAGTTGCAAAAGTCACAAGATCAAAGACAAATCATGTAGACAAAGGTAAAGCTAAAGTGGAACCTCCACCAATTAGCAAAGAAGGTGTGACAGCATATGCCTCTACATCAAAGAACCCTCATGGATTAGCTTTTTCAAGAAAGTCACGCTTTCAAAGTTTCAAGTCAATTGTTGACCCAACAAAAACCTCTAAGGAGACACCCAGGAAAGCAAAGGTATATCAGCTAAAGTACTTAAGAAAGCAAAGGAAAGTCAAGCAAGTGTTTGTTCCAAGCAGTTTAGTCAAAGTCAATGATCCGGTTTGGATTAAGGACAGGAAATGATGTTGGGCATAAAAGAACACATTTGAAAGAGATCTGGATGAGAAAACAACAAATTTTTAGCTGCAGACATCATACGCATATGATGTCTTAGGGCCTAGCAAGAGACCAAATTTTTCAAAACAGATTACACCAGAGTGTTCTAAAGGGGTGTTTTACCCTAAGTACACCTTGAGACTAAAGCTTTGACCAACAATTGGTCCCCAAAAGACAAAAGTCGTATGTAAAAATGGAAAAATAGGAAACTTGTGATTTTGAGCATATTTTTGCATGGAAAATTGGTAAAGTACTTGGGAAGCAATGTTGAATATTTGTGGATACTTGTGCATGAATTTTGGACAAAACCTCACCAGTAGACATCATATGTGTATGATGTTTCAAGGGTAGATCTGGCACTCAAACTCAACTTTTGAGTTGATACCCATAGTCGGCATATTGTATGGAGCACATACAACAAGTTTCATCTCATTTAGGAAAATAAATTGAGTATTGAGAGTGTTTTATTATTTTTGGCAAGTTCCTTGGCAAAAAGGGGTGATAAGGTGCAAAGTTTTTTGTGAGCACATGTGCATGCTACACACATCAAGGGGCACCTTGGGAAGAAACATCACTTCATTCTGACAACCTAGACATCATATGCATATGATGTCTGAGAGGTCAAATTTTGGGTTAGGAGGCACATTTTTGTGATCCATTGTGATTAAGAGCATCTAAGAAATAAATAGACCAAGTCCCATTGAATTTGAAGCAATTTAAGGCTGGTAGAGACCAAGAGATATATTTGAGCAAAGTGAATGCTTGATTTGACCATATATAGCACAATAGGTGTTGAAATTGCATTTTGTAAGTGGCAGTGAGTAGCAAGTGTGTTGGAGGATCTCCGGAGTGAATTCACCTTGTTTTGGCCAAATAGACAACATACGCGTATGATGTCTCAAGGACATTTCTAGAAACCAAAGCTCACAATAGAGTTCACAAGGGTGTTTAACACCCCAAATTAAGCTTAAAGACCAAATTTCACCCAATTTGGATGATTATTTGATTAGTTAACCTCTTGGAGAATCTGGTAGTGACCAAGGCCTACATAGGAGAGATTGACCTATCTACAAGGGTTAGAACTTCAAGGTAAGCCTAGATTTAGAGTATGAACAACAAGGAGAGTGCATGGTTCATGTTTGAGTCAATTTTGAGAAATTAGACATCATACATGTATGATGTCTATAGGCCATTTTTAGGGCTCAGATTGAGAATTTTTTGCTCGAAAAGTCTTTCCTTTGATCCTAGCATTCCACGTGTCTTATCAGGTTAGGGCTTGATACTCATGTGTGGGTCCTATCCCTATATATAGTAGTAAGTGAGAATTACTGATTTGACAAAGAATTATAGACTTAAAGTTTTGTATAGATAGCCAAAACCAAGGAACCGACAAGTGGGTGATAAGCTAGAATTGCAAAGTATTCTACTAGTGTGAAAAGAAGCTTGGAAGAAATGCATGACAAAGGAGCAACTGCAAGCAGACTTCACAATTTTCTACTAGGTATAGAGACTCCTTGGTCAACTCATTTAGAGTTGAGCTCTTCTTCATATGCAAATACTTTTGAATCTCCGCAGTCCTCAATCCTTGAATAAATATCAACATAAGTCAGGATTGAGTTGGTAACTCCTCCACTGAGCATAATTTGATGTAGTGTTTCAACCTTAGGAATGTTTTCTCCTTCTTTCTGCTTGAACCTATGGATCTACAAAAGTATACTAGAGGATATCCCTCTTTGAGAAAATTCCTCGATAAACTCGTTGAATAGCTCCTCCATTAACTCAAAATCCCTACGTTTAATCGAGTCGAACCACGTGACAACATCCTCCTCTAGAGTTAACGCAAATGCCACAAATTGTGTGGAAAAGTCTAGTACTTCCTCAGCCCTTATGACATGCACAAAGACACCCACATTATCCCTCGGATCTCTATTTTTAGAATATTTCTTATTGACCCATTTTTGGACTTGAGAAGGTATTATCCTCCGGTGATATGTCATTCTAAACAACGGATCCTCCATTCCTCCTATATGAGCTCTTTCTGGCCTAGGATATAGTGCACGTTCCTCCCCTAGAGGTGCTCCTAATCCATAATTCCTAATTGGTCTAGCAAGTGATCATACCTTTGCTTGGCCTCTTTTTTCTTGTTCTTGTTCATTATGTGAAGCTTCAGTCTTTGGTTGGAAACATCCAAAAAGAGATTTGTAGACTTGCTTGGGTTTCTAACATGGTCTTGGTGAATTGGCTAGTATTCTCATATGTACTTATCAACAATAGTAATATGGTTTCCCATTCAAATCATACAAAAATAAGTACATGACTTTGTCCATGCTTGACTCATTCACAATGGGTTCCATGTACCGGTAGTGTAACATTTAATGGCCTAATAACTTATGTGTAGCGGAAATTAGCATGAACATAGTGGGCATTTCATTAGAATAGATTACTAATGAGAATTACAAGAGTGCTTGGGTGGAGAGAGCAACAAAAAGCATAACACCTAGCTAGATAGCATCAACAATACTTTCAAAAGAGAGAGAAATTAAGCTATTGACAACAGTTGAGGACCGGATTTGCATGGAGCCGGTCCCCCCTCCAAAAGGCTTTGTATTATGGTTTCTCCCATCAAGAGAGACATTGTACAATACAATTCTTTGTGTTCCTTCAAGACTAGCTAGTGCAATGAAGATGGAAGCTTCATGCACCAAGCAAAACACTTAATCAAACACAACTTGAATTATCCCCGTTCTCAGACCCAAGACCTCACACACCTTCGAAGATGGTGAGAGCTAGCAGGGTATGAGAGTAGATTGAGAGGAAGAAGGAGTATCTTACGAGAAAGATGTACATCTCCTCACATAATCACTCATATTAGCATAGCTTAGCTTAGTAATTAGCTTGGGAGAGAAGATGAGCATGCATTGAAGCTTGGCTCTTGGTTGGATTTGCATCCACATGCCAAGAGAGTGTTGATGTAGGCTTCTATCTCACAAGCTTTGAGTAGGTGATGAGCTCTCCATTAAAGCTTGGGAGGAGATAGAGTATTCTTTCCTCACACATGGTCAAGTCTGAGTGTGTGTGTGTCAATACCAAGCAAAAATCAGCCCCCCCTCTCTCTTGGGCGAGCCCTTCCTGCTAAATTGGTCTGGATTTTGCCTCATTGGACCTCCCCAAGTCAAGCCAATGGGTGTTAAGCAGCATAAGTGATAGCCTTCTGACATGTGTCCCCCTTTCCCCTTTTATGAGAGATTTAGGTAATTAAATAATTAAACTAAACTCTCATTGGACCCCTTTGTCTCCTGGCCAATAGGAATCAGGCAAGCCATTGGGCTCCTGAATGCTCATTGGACCCCTTGGGAGACTGCCCAATAGTCTTCTAGGAGACTTAATTCTCATTGGTTTCTTTTATTAAATGTTTTTAAATTAATTAAACTAGATTTACTCTAGCTTAATTCTCATTGGTCCACTTCAAGGGTCTTCCAATAGGAATTGGGCACACCTTGTGGGCATCTGGCCTAGGGAGCTGACATGTGTCCCTAATTCCCTTTGTGTAAAGGGAGCCTGTGTGTGTGTGTGTGGCTTTCTCTCTCATCCCCTACTAAATGGGCTCGCCCCCTCCTTTGTAGGCTTTGAAGAAGACTTTTGTACACACAAAACATCCAATGTTCCCTATGGTTGACCTTTTGGACACAACCTTTGAATTTTGGAACCTTAACATTTTGGAAGTCTTAATGGGCTGAACCTTAGGGTCTTTTTAGCCCATTGTTGCACATGGATCTTTTGCAGATGGCCCCCCCTTTGGATCCCTATTTTCCCTCCTTTGGATCCCTACTGTGGCCGGTCTGCTAGCTTAACCAATATTCTAGCTTTTTCTCCCCTGGCCTTCCCCACATTAAATGATCAGTTTAATATGAGAAAATCATTTAGGAGAATTAGATATTGATTATTATGATAGGTAGTAAGTGGTGACTCTTCCTTCCTTGTACTTGTAAATCCCCATATTCTCCTGAATCATCTCTATTCTCTCCACTCTCTTGTCATTAATGTAGTAGGCTTTGGAAAGATTGATTTTAGGAAGTATTTATTGGGTATCCATAACCATCTTCCCTTTTTCTACATTGTCTCCATACCGATTGTAAATTTCTCAATCTTTGACAATGAGATAGTGGGTTCTCTCCTCTTTGTGAAGTCTATCCCCATCGTCAATTACCATGATTACTGCTAACCCTCAAACATCAATACTTCAGGGCCCCATGATCATTGGTTCCCATAAGAAAAGTTGCACTGTATTTTGGCATGTTTAAGGGTTTTTGAGAAGTGCTACCCCCCATGGCCCCTTGCTACTGGAAACCTCCAAGTTGTTGGTTAGCCATCCACCACTGATATGATCCTTCGGAAGAGGTGTCAAGATCACTGCCCTCTTCTATGATTGGTGCTAAAGGTTCTATCCTTGCTTGGTTTACACTCTTTTTTGTTGACACTAAGCTAACTTGATCCCTGGGCACTCTCCGTTCTCTTTGAATACACCTTCCGATCTCAAATTCATCAAATTCTCCATGTAAACAACTATCAACCCAAACCTCTTACCTAGTCGTCTACAAAAAAGGTGACTATAGGGACTTGGATGATAACTCATCATCATAGCAAAGTGGATCTAAGTCTACAAAGTCAGCACAAAAAGAGAGGTAACGGTAAATTAGGAGAGATTTATCAAAAAAGTACTCAAAAGGATAAGCCCGTGTTCTAAGCCACAACGAAGCAACTTAGGTGGTGTGCCATTGAGCAAAAATGGATGAATCATGTTACAGAAGATTAATACTACAACAATGGACATGTGAGAGAGTGACAATATGCTCCACCACATTAGGAAGAGAATTGAGTCTAGGAGGGCCTCTTTATTTGGCAGTTTAACGGAGTCAAACCTTTAGTATTAAGAAAGCAATCAAAGGAGAACTTTTGAATTCAAACAGTTAAAATGGCTAGTTTATTTGAATTCAAATATTCCCCCAAAATAAAATTTAAAATCTAGCGGGCAAAGGTATATCATGTAATATATCTATGGAAAAAGCTCACTGTGTAGATTCTAGATCGAAAATCTCCACTCAAATCGGAAATCATATGTAGGAGTTATGGAAGGCCGAAAATCATAAATTTACACTCCCCCTTTTTGGGGGAAAAAGTACATCCTTTGACCTCTCTTACACACCCACCATTCTTGCACACATGGCATGTATCTATTAGTCCAAATGTTAATCACCTCTATAATTTTATGGCAAATATAGAGGCCCTCCTAGACCCCATCCTCTTCCTAATAAGCCCAAGTAGCACCATGTTAGGTACCACTAGTAGCAATAAATTTTCCAAGACTAGCGGGGGTTGAACGACCATAGCCGGGGACGGCCACAACCGGTGGTTCTGGGACAACAGCCACCTCTACCGGGAACGAGACCAATGGGTATTAGGTATGCACTCACTGTAGAGGAATCGAGGAACAAGTCCTGGTATATGTGCTTGTATAATACGAAGAACCAAGTGAATATGGGACTAGTTTAGCATACTACCCACCCAAAGAACCAAAAGCATCAAAACCTTGGAGCATGATTGGTAAAGTTGGACCATCGACAGTACTACAAGAGAAGGTTGATATAGTTTGGATGAATGCACATTGTTGTTCATAGCCAACGGAGGGTAATCAGAACAAAGACCTGCCTATTAGGAGAGAGCGGCTCCAGGAGCTCCATGCCAACCTTTAGGACCATGCTATAAATGTGGTGGTGACCACCTTATGAAAGAATGTCCTCATACAAAGATCATTAGAGTGAATGTATACTATACAAATTGCGGCATTACTCGTTTGATCAGTGACTATCCTAAAACCCCAAATAAAACATTGAAAACAATGTTAAACATTTTGAGTGCAATGACGTCAAGTAGCGGTTCTAAAAATGAAACGGTGATACCTATACAGGTTGTCACAAGAGTGCAAGCTCAAAAAACAAGGAAAAAAAAGCAAGGAAATAATTGATAATGGAGGAACCCAAAACAGATGTACCAAGTTATGAATGAAAAAGTTGACAACACCTAGAAGGTTAGGAAGGCACGCATGAAAGCTAGGAAGAAACTTGAATAGGTACCCATAGAGAAGGAGTTAAAACAAACTAGGGACAGGTTAGAGAGATTAGAGAATCAAACTAATCTTGAATTTCAAATCTAGAGGTCAAAAAACCTAATGAGAAAAAGAGACCAAAAAGTGCAAGTTTTGGAGGATGTTGAAAAGGTGAACAAACCTCCAGACACACTTATGAAAGCCTACTAAGCGCGGCTCCAAACTAACCAAAACCAAGAACAAAAATGGATGATGTATTTTTACGTTGAGTTAGAAAAGCAAAGATTGGAGATGTGTCAAAAAATGATCCAAACTGCCCAAGCTTTGCTAGAGCCACTGGCCGGTAATCCAAAGGGCTAGATAGAAGTTCTAGCTCCAACAACGATAATCCCACCGAGGCATGAACTTGAAGAAACACTCGAAAAGCCCACAGCTAAATTAGAAAATTTCTCCAAACACGACCAAACATGTGGGCTATAGTTGGAAAATGTCTAGAGAAGTTTGGAGTAAGAGATCCAACACTGTAGATAAGACAAGGAATTTGGGCACTAGAAAAACCTCAAATGAACACAAGACCGTACGATTGAACAAGGTAGGAGATTATTGCAAGGGTGAAGATGGAAATACTACAGTTCCAGTAGAGTTCCAAGGTGTGACAACTTTGGCAATTCTTGATAGAGCGAAGCTCATGAGCCATCACCACCTAGGAAATTTGGAAAAATGGGGAAAACCTGCCTTGAGAGAAACCATGATGAAATTGCAACTAGTTGATTGGTATACAGAGAGACCCCTAGGACTGCTAGAGAAAGTGATTGGTACTTCTTGCAGCATCAAATATGAGCATACCCTTTGCTATAGTGAATTTTGGCAAGAGGAACAACTACAACATAATACTTGGATGGCCATTTATGCAACAACTTAAGATGGTCCAAGACTGGGGGTATGATTTCATATATATCATACACATGGAAACCACAATGCACATAAACCTTAAAGACCATAGCTATAGAGATGTAAACTAGACCCTAGTTGAGGAATTTAATTCAACTTTAGTAGCAAGATCTGAGCTTCCAGCTTGGTTAGGCAAGCTGAAGGAGCTATGGATGTGTGGAGCCTCACATTGTGGGAGCTTGAAACGAGAAGAGTGTATTCTCGAAACAGCTACTATTAAAGATAAGGAATGCATTCTTAAAACCTTCCCCAAAGAAGCTCTAGAGCCATTCAAATGGACTCGTATCCTCCCAAGCCTAGATGTGTATGCTATTTCGGATGGCCCCACAATTTTTTTTGTGTGACAAAGATGGATATGACGTGGTTCCATACTATATGGTTAATATAGTAAATGAAAATGATGAGAAATTAGAATTGGAAAAAACCAAAGATGATCAAACGATAAAAAGAGAGGACAAAGAGTTTTATGACTCTCCAAAGCATTTTGAATGTGAGCATGACGCCGATAATGAATTTTTGACAACCCCAGTGAACAAAACAAAAACTAATGGATGCCATGTTTTATGATTTTTCGAATCAAAAACCTAGACGCCAAGAGAATTACAAGAAAAAGAGCTGAAGATAAACCCAGAGAGAACCCTTTGCTAAGGAATAGAGCACAATTTGATTCTTATATAGGCTGAAGATTGTGTTGAGGACAAGTTATCGAGAAGGTTCACTAAAACTCAAGATGCAAAAACAAAAGAGAACATACAAGACCTAAGAAAACCAACCAAAAGGTCACAATATGAAACAAAACTCAAACAAACAAAATAACCAGGGATGAGCGAGTTTGGAGAAACTAAATGGACCAAGGTGGAGAGAAAGAAGAGGTACCAAGAGCTTAAGATAAATCTCAGGGAAGTATGCACAATGGAACTAGAAAGTGAGGAAGAAGAAGATTAGAAAAATGTGGACAAAATGAGTGTGCCATTACACTAGAAAAAGTTCACTATCTAGCATGAAATGATAGTGATGATGGGCCTGAGGATGCAAAGAAGATAGACTTAGCAAGATCTAGAGAAGATCCATGGCTAGCCTACATAGCAATAGATCTAAGCTTGGAGGAGGAGAAGAAGCTCATAAGTCTTCTTAAGGAGTACAAGGATGTGTTTGCTTGGTCATATAAAGACATGAAGGGAGTAGATCCTACGATATGCCATCACACAATCCCATTAAAATCCAATGCAAAGCCTAGCCTCTGAATGAGACATTTGCTAAGCGCATCAAGGAGGAGATTGATGAATTAAAAGAGGTTGATCTACGAGATAGAACACACTAAGTGGGTATCTCCCATTGTGGTAGTGCCTAAGAATAATGGTAAACTACAAGTGTGTGTGAATCTAAAGAAGGTTAATTTTGCCAGGATAAGGGATAATTATCCCTTATCCATCACTGACCATGTCCTGGAACGAGTGGTCGATAAGCGGGCATACTCCTTTTTAGATGGGTTCTTAGGATATAATCAGCTCACCATTGCTCCTGAAGATCAATACAAGATAGTGTTTTCCACAGAATGGGGTATATATACATATAGAGTGATGACTTTTGGCATGAATAATGCCCCAGTTTCCTTTTAGATATTGATGGCACATGCCTTTAAATAATACTTGAGGATATTCTTGGAAATCTACATGGATGACTTATGTGTGCACTCTCTCTTGAGAGATGAACATATAGATCACCTCAGAAAAGTATTTCAGCATCTGTCTTGACCCCAAAAAGTGCATCTTTATGGTTAGACAAGGTAGAATCCTGGGAGATATTGTCTCAGAAAATGGCATATCTACCGATTTAGAAAAGATAAAAGGAAGTGTAGAGATGCCTAGACCAAAGAAATGCAAAGCAAGTACAATGCTTTATGGGACACTGTGGTTACTACAGGAGGTTTATACACATGTATGCAATCATTTCCCAGCCCCTATACAGACTTATAGTACCCTTTGGGTGGACAAATGAGTGTGACAAATCCTTTGAAAAATTAAAAAAATCACTCATATCTGCTCCAGTATTGAAAGCACCAGATTGGGAGAAGATCTTTCATGTTCATAGCAATGCTTCAACATTTTTCATTGGTTAAATCTTGGCCCAGCCAAGAGAAGGAAACATGGATTTCCCAGTTTTCTATGCAAGTAGGCCACTTAATAGTGTTGAAAAGAACTACACAACCATGAAGAGAGAGGGACTGGATGATATATGCTATTAAGAAATTTCAGCATTATCTGCTTGCAAACAAATTCTTGTTTTTCATTGATCATCAAGCCATCTTATACCTCGTAAACAAACCCTGCAATACCGGAAGGATTGTATGATGGTTTATCATATTGCTAGAGTTTGATTTTATTGTCGTGGTAAAAATAGAAAAGATGCATTTACGAGTAGATCACCTTTCTAAATTGAAAAATGGAGAAGCTCCAAAAGGGATAGACGATGACATCCTTGATGCTTATCTTTTCAACATTGAAATGACACCCAAATGGTCCCAAGAGATAGTCAACTTACTATCTTATGGAGGTGACTTTGATAGAATGGGGTAGGAAATTAACAAACAAATGGTTTGAGAATCAAGATAATTCCAATTACTTGGCATACGTTTGTATCATTTTTGCTCATACAACATTGTACAATTATGCATAAGTCTGAAAGATCACAACTGCTATCTTTTGGAATCACATGTTTAGTACTTATCATTTTATTTCTCTCAAATGAAAACATACGAGCGCTTGCAATAGTTAGGAGTTTATTGGCCAAAATATGCACATTGATGTTCATGAGTACTTTACTAATTGTGCAACCTGCAGATCTAAACCACTGGTAGAACATGCGACGTTGTTCCAAGTAGCACTTGCACCAAAATGGAGCCAATACATAATTGACTACCTGGCGGGCGAGGAATTTCTTGAAAACACCTCCTAGATCCCAGCAAAGGGCCATAGAAATAGAGGTTTGGGATTTTGCACTAATTGAAAATCAACTTTACAAGAGAGGAAGGGACAATCAACTCACAATGTGTGCATCTGAAAGCAAATATTTTCCAATCCTATAGCAAGTACATGAAGGACTTAGTTAAGGCCATTTCTCAGGGGATAAGATGGCCAAAATTGTCTCAAGCATAGGAATATGGTGGCCTACATTACACATGGATGCGGACAAATACGTTAAGAGATGTGATTCTTGTTAGCGTACCAAAGTACCAATAAGAAGAGATGAAATTTTTGTAAGACCAATGATGGGAGCCAGAGCTTTTGCTAGTGGGGTATAGATTTTGTTGGACCAACTTCACCCCCCGCTTATAGAATTCATGCCCAATATACCATTGTGGCTATGGACTATCTTACAAAATGGGTTGAAGCTAATGTTACACAAAAAGTAAATGCAAGAACCACTACACAGTTTCTATACAAAATATATTTGTTAGATATGGTCTACCCATAGAAATTGTTAGTGATCATGGCACGCATTTGATTAATGAAGTTATTGATCTTTTCGAAGAATTCATGGTAGTTCACAGGAAGTCTACTCCATACCATCCACAGGCTAATGGACAGGCTGAAGCTACAAATAAGACTCTATGCACTATCTTGAAAAAAATAGTATCAAATTTGTGAGAAAATTGGGACCCACAGTTACACTCTACACTATGGGATTATAGGGTAGCTTAGAAAAGATCTATTGGAAAAACACCGTACAATATGGTGTTTGATATTAATGTGATCTTTGTAGGGTTAAGGAGGATGTGTTAATGTGCCATTCATGGCATAAGCATGCTTGGAGAGGTTAGTGTAGAGCTAATTGAGAGAGAAACCATTGCATAAGAGAGACAAACTATTGCACAATACAATATAGAGTATAATTGCAAATGATAAAGCTTAATATTATTCAACAGAACTTGCCTCTATATAGGCTTTACAAATAGGCAGCCTTTTGACACATGAGCACAAAAGGTGGCTGCCAATGCACAATACAAGTGGCTTTCTCTTTACAAAGGTTGCAAGAGGCTTTTCACATGGCTTGACACATAAGGCTTTTCTAGGTGGAAGAGACTATTCACATAAGAGGTGCAACAAAACTCGCATCCCAACAAAAGGCTGCCTATTTGTAAAGCCTATATAGAGGCAGGTTCTGCTCAATAATATTAAGCTTTATCATTTGTAATCATACTCTATATTGTATTGTGCAATAGTTTCTCTCTCAATTAGCTCTACACTAACCTCTCCAAGCATGCTTATGCCATGAATGGCACATTAACACATCCTCCTTAACCCTACAACTGGTATCAGAGCAAAGCACAACAACTTTTGCAATTTGTGCGGGGGAGAAAATCCTCCAAAAACAACAAACGACATGCGCTATGAGGATTATCTCTCTTGTGTACCTTACCCTCTATTTGTGCCAAGGGAGGCTTGTGTGTGCCTACACCCTGATGTTTTGTGTGCCTGCACCCTTTGTGTCTAGGGGAGGCAACTTTGTGCTCAAGGGGAGGCTTGTGAATTGTGTGCCTCACCCTAGTGTGTTTTGAGGGGAGGATTGTGTGAGTGATATGCAACCAAAACCCACATATGGGAGGATTGTTGGGATGCGATTTTTGTTGCATCTCTTATGTGAGTAGTCTCTTCCACCTAGAAAAGCCTTATGTGTCAAGCCATGTGAAAATCCTCTTGCAACCTTTGTAAAGAGAAAGCCACTTGTATTGTGCATTGGCAGCCACCTTTTGTGCTCATGTGTCAAAAGGTGGCTGCCAATGCACATTACAAGTGGCTTTCTCTTTACAAAGGTTGCAAGAGGCTTTTCACATGGCTTGACACATAAGGCTTTTCTAGGTGGAAGAGACTATTCACATAAAAGATGCAACAAAACTTGCATCCCAACAATCTTGCCTATGAAATTCTTGATCCCAACACTAAGATTGCAAATTAAACTCAATATCTCTATCCACATAGGTTATATGTGGTAGAAGATAGGCCAACCCAGCATCCCTTATTTCTCTGTCAGCCATGGTAGGGAAAGTAAAATGTACAGGTTGATGGAGCTGTGATACAGTCAACATTTAGCATGCAAAAGAAAATTGAGTGGTTCCATTTGCGGAAAAACCAAACCCATTAATAGCGGACTTAAAATCTAAGGGAAAAAAAACCTTCCCTACACCAAATCAGCAAAGGATTCCAGAGAACAAAGGAAAGGGGTTACTACTGCAGAGTTGAGCACCGAGAATAGTCCAAGGGCTCAATCCAAAAAAAAAAGAACTAGGCAGTAGAAACCCCTACAGTCACAATCAACATCCAAGAAATTATGGGTTAAGAAGGCAAAGGTTCCACAGTTTCAACAAACCAAGCTTCCAATTACCTCAACAAAGACAAATAGTGAACCCTTCAAACAACCCCAATATACAATCATGTATGGGAACCGAAGAAGTTGATTACTGCACAAGGTAATCAAGTGCAAATCTTGATTCCAAATTGGTATAACAAGAACCTCTCTTTAGTAAAAACCCTTCCTATCCAACCAACACCAAGAGGTCCATCTGCCCAAAGACAAAATGCAAAGCAAATTTGTGTATCCAAGCAATCGTTTAGTTGGCGGATACACAAGTGATGCATTCATGATGAAAAAGATGAAAAAATACTAGATAAGGAATCCATATACAAAGTGCCTCATATATAGGCAGAGTGGGGGAAGTAACCTTCTTCACATAGCCTTTTAGGTGTCATCACATGCATAGGATTTATGTCTTTTCTGCACATGGTTGTCAAGCTTAGACGGGTTCCACATGTTTACCATAGTCACTGAAGAAGGACATGCCTATCTCAACAATTCTCTCCTTAGGCATGGACAATATTGAAGCAAGCTGGGTCAAGACTCAATGCCACATAGGCAAGCAGTCACATAGACTGGGATAGTCACGCAAACTATGGCGGTCACACAGACTAAATCATGGTCTCAATTAGACATGGTGTCACAAAGACTTAAGGATTCCTCCCCTAAACATGAAAGGTGAAGGATAACCATATCTATAATTGTCAGTGTCTAGCCCCTTTACAATGTTCTAGAAATTGATAACTTTATTAGCAAGTTATTGTGCATACGCCCTATGCACTTGGTTATGTCATTTTCGTTGATTTCTTCATAGGGTTGAAACCCAGGTGGCCATATCATGTCAACTTGTGGTAGTAGTGATCTTTGTTGACAAATAGTTACATTGTGCCTATATGATTGGTCGTGTGATCTTGTCCTCGTTGTCAATGTCAATGAGTCTTTAGAATCTTCTGCTTCTAGGTGTCTGCTACCATCCATAATTGCAATTAAATGCCTTGAGCTTTGAAAACTTTGTGATGAAGCTTTGGAAAAAATCCGTTTCGTGTGCTGCAAGTTATTACTGTGGGAACAAAATCTTGATATAGGAAATTAGATTGAGAAGCCCAAAAAAAAGAAAACTTCAAAATATTTGTTGATGTACATACTGATCAGGGCCGTGTGGGCAAGTAGGCGAGCAACATGTGTGTGCTCGGAAGGGTAGCACTAGCTGTGTTTGTCTTCTATGGTTAGGTTGCTACCAAGGTTGCAAGGCAAGGGACGAGGCAGCCGGTAGGTGCAATGATGCAAGGCTAAAGGCAGGTTGTGAGAGTGATGGGGTGGAACCTGGGAGGTGGTGCAGCAGGTAGAGGTTGGGGCTTGATTGAAGGGTGGCTGATGCAAAGCAGGCGGACAAAGGATGGCACTAAGTTTGGGGTCGCAAGCCGCAGTAGAAGACTTCAAGACGTTTTTGAGGGCTTAATTCAGGAAGGTAGCTTGGGCACACAGAGGGGGTGAGAGATTTGGTAAGCAATTGGCTCTAGCCGATTGAATTGAGAGAGGTTTGGTGAGAATATGGGTGGATTGAGTAAGTTTGCAAGCACAGATGGTGCAGGGAAGTTGGTGGCAATGTATGGATTATATGAGAAATCGCATATAGTAGCCAAGTGGATTTACGTGGAGCAAAATAAAGTGGGCTTTGATTTGATGACAAGTGCTCCCATTCGGTTCTTCTCAATTGATGCCCTCAATGCAAATCACTCTACCATTTCCACCTTTGATTGTTCCAAGAATTTCCACCTCATACCTTCCAATGAAAAGTGTCAAGCTCCTTAGCACAGAAAACCCCAAAGGCAAACATTGCACTCCACACAATAGTCTACTCTACTACCACTTGAAGGGTAAATTAACCCTAAGAGATTAAAAGATACTTATACAAAATCTAAATGCTACTGCAAAGAAATTGAATTGATCAATTAGCCAAGAAAGAGAAGCTCATGGATCTAGTAGGAAGATTATGCCTAATCTAGCCTAGGATCATGAAATGATGATTAGGAGGTGCTAATCACACACCATGGCTTTGATACCAGTTGTTGAGTTATGGTGGATACACAAGTGACACATTCATGATGAAAAATATGCAAAAAAACTAGATAAGGAATTCATATACAAAGTGCCTCATATATAGGCAAAATGAGGGAAGTAGCCTTCTGACACATAGCCTTTTAGGTTTCATCACATGAATAGGATTTATGCCTTTGTTACACATGGTTTTCAAGCTTAGAGGGGTTGCACATGTTTCCCGTAGTCTCTAAAGAAGGAGATGCCTACCTCAATAGCAATTATGGCAAGCTCAAAAAGACCACACTCAAATTTGGGTACTTAAATAAATGCCAACGCAAATGCCATATGTGGATCTTACATTCAAACAAGACTGTCAACAGAAGAGGCAACACAAACCATTGTCAAGCAAACAATGAGCGGCACAATTAGAACAATTATTATTTCACCGCTCTCCTCTTGGTAACGCCATAATAGGAAACCTCAACATCGAATGCCAATAAGAAAACTTATACCTCCTCTTGCACAACATTAATGTTTTCCATGCATTGACTAAGTATACATATAGGGCTGCATTAGATGACTTGCATTAGCACATATTGGTAACATATGCACAACACATACGTAGGGTGATACACCGTTGTCCAGGAGGACTCCAACTAGGAGGGGCGAGGCATTCTCAATGCGAACCCGATAGACTTGTAAAATACTAAAAGGGCACTATTTTCTATGTTTTTAGATTTTGTTGCGTTTGATTGCAATTTTTTTTTTTGGTGAACCCAAGTATATATGCCCTTATCTAATGAGATTCTACAAAGATAAGAGGACAAACACCATAAATCAGCCTCTAGGTGTGTGTATGTATGTAAAAATAGATTTTTTTTGGTACTAATCCGTCCAAAAATATTACAAATGACTATACATAGCGGTTTATTATGTTTTTTTTTTGTATTTTTGAGTTAATTTAGCTATTTTCCTTTTATTTTTTCTAGTTTTTTGGAAAAACAAAGAAAAATAGAAAAGGCAGGTGAAATGGAGTTGGAACGACAAAAGAAAAATACAAGGGTGACTAGGAAGTCAAGGACAACTTATGGTGAAGTCGGGGTACAATTATGAAAATGGAGTATATGGAGTCCAAATAAAGAAATTTTTGAGCCTAAAGTGTATCTCGCGACAGAATAGGAGGACATGTCAAATTTCATGGCAAATGGCCCGGGGACCCCCAATACAAGATATTTTGAGCCCACTTACTGCCTCATTTTTACTATTCACATTTAGAGAGAGAGCTAGAGAGACCTAGAGTGTGCAAACTTTGACGGCTTTGTGTGATGCACATGGGACACCAATCGGTGCCAAACATGAGAGGTAGGCTCCTCACCATGTGACCTCCTTGTTGTATGCTTACTTCATGGCTAAAAACCTACAAAAACGGCAATGTGGCATCGTGAAGAAGAGAAAAAAACAAGACCATAACACAACAACTACTAACCCAATAGCTAAAAGACTTGATTGAGGGTTAACCATAGGCTCGATGAACATGTCTATGACATCCTATGTTGGTACAGGCTAGTAAAAAAAAACCTAACTTCTTGGAGCTCGCAGAAGTCAATCTGGGAAAACGTTACCAGAATGCCACCAAATTTTAGGAGTAGGTACTCCTCGAGGTCATCTACAAGCCCATGTAATTTCCTCCAAGGTCACACTACCAGGAATGGACAAAACATTTATACTAGGCTTCGGATACGCAATGCGTCACTTAGCTCTCACGGGTCATCACCGATCATCTCCTCTCAAAAAGACACATAAGAGAGACAAATCATCAAAATGGGTATCCATCAGGCAAAATGCTACACCAAAGCCATGGGAAGGTGCCCTATTGCATCTACAAGCTTGGGTGATCGAGCTCAAGAAGATTCATCACTGAAAGTCATCCTCAAATGCAAAAATCCATTTCAGAGACTAAAATGCCAAACAGGGAGTTTCTATGCCAAAATATTTGACTTCTTAAGTTGAAAACTGGTAATTAGGGCTTAGGGCACTGGCACACATCCTACCCATGCATCAAAAGTCAATTTTTTCATTTTGGACATCATATGCGTATGATGTCTGGTTGTCACTTTTACACATGCAAAGGTCATTTTTTCCGCACCAGCCTCTTAACCATGCATTATATAACTCACCCACCAAGTCTCATGCAATTTGGACCACATTAAGCCATCATTTAGCCAAAAACCACCAAGTTGGAGTCTTTGCCCAAAACATGGACGCATCCATAGGAAAACTACTCCAAACTCAGATAAAATTAACACAAGGCATGCACATGCATATACATCCTATCCCCATGCTCAAATATCCATTTTGCAAGATTAGACAAAATATGCGTATGATATCTAGACCTATCATAGAGGGGTTCTGTCAGCATTTTGAGTATCCAGATTTGTATATCATGGCACATATAGCCTCTACACTAAGTTTGGGCATGAGTTGGTCATTATACACCTCATTTTTCTAATCAAAGAGTCGAAAACACCTTCTATGGCTTTGAGCACATGAGAACTTGTCCAAATTCATATTTGCACATATCAAAGCAATACACACATCATGAGCTAGTTGTACACCAAATTTGAGCTAAAATTGCCAACCTAGACATCATATGCATATGATGTCTAGACCCCTTGAAGTAACAAGTTGATGTGTTTTTGGCAACTCCAACACTTTTACCACATCATTAGGAGCTTCCCATTAAATTTTCATCACATCTGGATATCATTTGGCCTGTATTCACCCACACAGAAATTTGGACACACAAACTCCATTATTGGCTTTTGACATCCATTTTCAAGCTAAATTTCAAATATGAGGCTATGGGCACCATGCACATGCTATACACATTTTATCCCATGAGTGTCAATCAGTTGTGTATCAATAGACATCATACACGTATGATGTCTAGTCACTCATACAGATGTCAAAGTACTTTTTTTTCATCATGAACATGTTCACCACATAGTATAAAGGCCATGCATTCAATTTAGAAAAGTTTGAGCAAGGTTGTGACCACTTGGAGCCCAAAGTTGGAAAATCCTGGCCTAAGACACAATCTATGGCCCCAACCACATGAGTCCATCTCCAAATCAAAATTTGAGATGATCAAATAATTACCCATCACTTGGGGATCCTACAAATTAAGTTTGGGCCAAAAATCTCAAAAGAGACATCATACATGTATCATGTCTCTAGAGGCCAAAATGACCAATTTGTTGGATTTTCTCACTTTCAATGCCATTATCCATTCTTCGCTCTCACAGCTCAAGATCCAACAATTTTCAACTCTTTATACCCATCCAAACCCAAGTTTTTGAACTTTGAAGCTCTATACCTAAAGCCTGGCCTAAAGCACATGAAAAAACTTTCAAATCAAAGTTTGATACCACATGAGTCTATGCCAAGCTAAAACCCAGCTCTGATGCAACTTTGAGCCCCTTTTGACAAAGTAGACATCATACGCATATGATGTCTCCCAGTATTAATAAGAAAAGAAAATTGAAAAAGAGATTCGACATTAAAAGGAAAGTGACAAATGGATTTTGAAGAAAGATTAGAGCAAGAAAAGTGTTAATCAGAGAGAGAGAGAGAGAGAGAGAGAGAGGGAGTGAGAGGAAAAAATAGATTTAAGGGAGGACTAGGGAGAGGAAAAGTGTAGATGGCTAAAAGCATGCTTTGGCGGTACAAAAAGGATTGTTCTTGACAGTACCCTTGACAAATCTTTGAGTTACAATTTCTACATGTCACATGAAAAACTACCTATCATACTGTATATCAATGGATAGATCTTTGAAAGAAGAATCTAAAAACACAAGGTCCAAAAAGTTTTGACCTAAACTACAAAAATTTTACCAGTCCCCACTTTTTCATTGGTAGAAGTAAAATAGGTCCTTTTTTGTACCACCAAACCACGCTTTCACCCAGATATAGTGTAGCTTAGATTAGAGAGAGAAAAGTGTAAATATAGTGTAGGTTAGATTAGAGAGAGGAAAAGACAAAAAGAGAATATAAAGAGAGAGAGAGAGAGAGAGTGTGTGTGTGTGTGTGTGTAGAGGGATAGAGTACATAGATATAGAGGTAAAGATTAAGGAATAGAGAGGGATGGTTAGAGGGAGTAGAGATAGAGATTAGGTAGAGAGTACAGATTAATGGATAGAGAGAGAGAGAGATGGTTAGAGAGAGGGAGAGTATAGAGATTATGTAGATAGGTAGAGAGAGAGTGTGTAGAGATTAAGTAGATAGAGAGAGTAGATAGAGATTAGACAAATATGTAGAGAACTGAGATAGAGAGAGAGTAGAGAGAGAAAAAGAGATGGTGTAGATAGTGGTGTATAGTATTCAATTATAAGTTTGTGCATATATATATATATATTTATTTATTTATTTATGTGTGAATGTGTACATACATATACATGTATATACGTTGGTACAGTCAAAGTGTGTCGATCCTAAAAGGTGGCACGGGTAGATATGTGCAGGCTAGCAGAAGCATGGCAAAAGGATTGAGCAGCTAGGAAGATCATGGGTTGACAGGTAGCAGCGAAAATGTATGACTAAGGCGGTTTATAGGCCAAGAAAGGCTCCAGAAGCGGTTAATTTGGGTAACAAGTGAAGGAGATGCAAGGTGCAACTTTTGAGTCCAAGAATGTAGAGCTTGACGTGCTGAAGGAGCAAGTCTAGACGGCTCATCTAACAGAGCTACGGAGCCCAAGTTATGGAAGGTTGAAGGTTCAGTGTGTTGCAGATTCTTATTGGACAGGGCATTTGAGGACAGGTGGCCCAAGTGGAAGTCAAGGTACAAGTGTGTAATGCTCAATTTATGGAGCATACCCATCTTTTCGGATTGCAGATAGGAGCCACGGATTGCTTTTATGGCCAGTTGAAGTTTTTCCGAGGGCTAGGTTGGTGCCCACTTGACCACATGGGGAAGCATGTCATTTGGCATCTTTTGGGTTGCAACAAGGTTCTAGAGCAGGGTGTGCATCATACGGAGCTAGCAGGAATGGACTGCATGTCAACCAAAACCCGGAGCGAAAAGATACAAAAGTCAAAATATTGGGTGCACTTGTTCGGGATTGTTGCAGATGAAGATTGGCATTTTTACGGCCTCGGTTCGAGGGCTCGGGGAGTTGCAAGGTGCAGCAAAGTCGGTGGTATTCATAGTTGGCTTAGTCAGTTTTCATAACAGCTTGATGATCGGATCGTCAACGAACAGTTGGAAAATAGTGCAAAAGGTTGGAGTTTTATTCCATCAAATGGGATGTTTTGGGAAAAAAAACAAGGCACTTAAACTTTTTAAAAGCCTTAGAAGACTTGGGCCTTGTGGTGTTGCCACATGGAAGAAGACAGTCCCACATGCACGAGTTGGAATCCAGGTGCCGAGGTATTTATCCCAAGTAGGGGCGCCCATTTGAAGTGTGTGAAGGGAGCGTGAGCTCCTTGGCGATGGCGTGTGGTGGATGGCGTTGCGCAGGTGTTGACTAGCGCCGGTTTTGGCCGAGGTAGGTGAAGGTAGTGCCTGTGGGGCACTGGCGTTGGTGGCACACGCTGACGACCGTTGGCGGTGGTTGTTGGACAGTGATGATGTGGCAGGTGTCTGTAAGGGCCCGTGCCCGCGCCCGCGCCCGCTTAATGGCCAATTTTTTGAGGGCAAGAGACCTCCCCCAATAGCAATGTCACTATTGCTTGACAAGGGGAGGGGTCCCGCAATGGAAGGAGAAGCAGCTCGATGCCAGTCAAGGGAAATACAAGGAGAGGATCTCACGGCCAGTGGACAGCAAGGGAGTCGGGAAAGAGCAAGAGGGAGGGAGTTCGAAATCTTCAAGGGGCATGGCCAAGGGGCCTATCCCGCCCGCCACAAAAATCAAGGGAAGAGAGAGGGAACCTATCCCAGAGGTGTCCAAAATGCAAGTGCAAGTGCAGGTGTGGCCGAGTTGGGCGGACAATGGATAAATGTGTGCACCATGCAAGAGTTACCAAAGATAGACTATGCCAAGTAGTGGTAGTGCAAAGGAAATTCCAAATGAAGCTGCAAGTGAAGTGTACGAGATGGGAACTTAACCATTATTTCTTTTTTAGGTCTCCTAGACACGCCCATATAAAAGGAGGTACACGTTCATTTTTTGGGGTCTTTGCCCAATGAGGCTTTTTGCCAGGATGCTCCTTGGCCTATGTAGGCTTTGAGGAATTGTCTTTTTTCTGAGGTTGTGTCGGCATGGGATTGGTTGTACATGGTGTTGTTTATGCAAGAGGACCATTCGCTATTGTTTTTGGGCATCATTCCCCCTCCCCCTTCTCTTCTCTGCTTGTGCATGTGTGGTTTTGGGCGTGTGTGCCCCCCCCCCGAAGTTGGTTGTGCAGAGAGAGGTAGAGAGAGGCAATGTGGTTGTGGAAGGCTGTGAATTGAGCAGAGCGGAGAGATTGAGTCTGTCTGGTGCATTGCAAGGGGTGTGTGCGTATGGTTGTGTGCAAGCGGCGGTTTTCTTAGGAGTAGTGTTGAGTTTTAAAGGTGACCTCTAGTGGATTGGGGTGTTGTGTATACCCTGGGCTATAGTGAGGCATTGCATTGTGTGCTGAGTGTGTTCCCCTTTCCCCCTCTCTCTCTTCCGGTGCCCCCACTGAAGAGCTACCTAATGCTCCGATTTGCAGTTGAAAGTGGTGTTTTCTAGCCAACAAAGCGGTTGGGTGATGGTCGAGGTGTTTGATGGTTGAGTTTGAAGCTGACAGAGATGGTGGAGCCAGGTTTTAGCCCCATGTTTACAGGCGTTGAAGATCCCGAGGATTGGTTAGTAGATTTCAAGTTATGGATGTTTTCGATGCGTATGTCAATGGTTGCAAACAGGTTGCAGATGGTGCCGTTGTTGATGCGAGGATGGGCCAAGGTGTGGTTCGATGGTTTAAAGAGCAGTGATCAAGAATCATGGCAAAGATGGAAAAGTCAGTTTTTGGAGCGGTTTCGGGAAGTGATTACATAGGAAGAAGCTGGTGCAAGGCTGAAGACAGTACGCCAAGATGTGAGTAAGGATTTTCCCATTTTCATTGAGCAGTTTGAAGCTTGTTGGAAGCAGTTAGAGGTTGTTACTGGATCAAAAGAAACCAGTATTTGAAGCTGTCAAAGATGTTAGAGTGCTTGCATCCGAGGATTAGAGAAAAGGTCAAAGACGGTGCGGATACATACGAAGACATAGTCTATCTGGCAAAGATAAAGAGAAAAAAGGTAAAGAGGAAGCTAGAATTGGGCTTACTGAAGCCTGAGGATTATGTGCCTGTTGCAACGCAGTGTGTTCGGTGGTTCAACCAAGGATGGTTCCACGAGGTCGAAATGCAGAACCCGTTGAGGTAAGGCCTACTATTGCTTATGTTCCTTGGAGGTTTCCAGTTCGTGATGTGTATGTGCCGCGGATGGACGAGCTTGTCAACGAGGAGAAGTTCCATGTCGAGGTGAACCAAGGTGCAAAAGTGGTAGCAGATGTGGAGGTTCCGATGCGGGTTGAAGAGGTAAAGCTTGTTCTAGTGGAAAGTTTGCATGAAAAGGTAGCAGAATGCAATTGGTTTGCACATACTGAGGGTTCAAAATTTGATGAAGGAAGTGAGCAAAGTGGTGAAGATGGTCAAGCTTTTGTGGAGCAGCAAGTGGATACAAATGTTGATAAGGAGTTGGTCTATGATGCCGGTGATGATGAGGATACAAGCTCGTGTAGTTGGGAGACAAGCGAGGAGGCTAGAGTGGATGAGTCCACATCCTATGGCGAGGAGATGTAGTCTGATGATTCTAAGCTCGTAAAGGTAAAGTTGCCCTCTTAAGTGTTTGATGATATGGTAGTATCCCATGTGCAAGAAGAGCAAGGAACAAAGCAAGACGATGTGTATGATGAAGACCAAATGGAGCGGTCTAGGCCTATAGATGATGATATGCAGGTAAAGGTGGTGTGTGGTGCCATGCTAGTGGCCATGCCGATGAAAGTAGCGGTGGAATATGAAATGGTGGTGCAACAGGTACAGAATCGTGCATGGAGAGATAAAGCAACCGTGTTTATGGAGGAAGACAAGGATGATGCAAAAGAGAACGAGTTTCTTTCTTCACGGATGGAGCATGGTACAATGGTAGAAGAGGTGCTAGAAGAGCAGGTGATTGACGCTGATGAGCAGGTGGTTCTGATCGACCTTGAAGGACCGGTTGACGAGGAAGGGCTCGATGAAGGTAGAATTGAATGTGTGGCTGAAGAGGTGGTTGTGATGCCAAAGATGGAGGAGATTTTGATGTAGCAGACATGTCAAGAAACAGAGAACAGAGAATCCCAAGCAGTGGCTTTGCTTCCATTGAAGGTTTGTAAGCTATGGTTGATGGATATGGTGGTAGATGCAGCTATGTGGTAGTTGGCTCACCAGGTACAGTGATCTATGCTTGAGGCCTCCACTTTATTTGGTTGGGATGGAGGGTCAGACATGTGTTGGAGCTTGGTGTCAGGTATATGGTGATATGCTTGATGATGCTTGGTGTGGAGTAGATACTTTGCTGAGAGATACAAGGAGTGCTGAAAGTAGGTTATGGGCAGCCTACACACATGATGATCTATGTGTTGGGGTACAACACTATGGGGAGCAGTTACATATGGGTGGAAGATATCAAAGGCAGGTGTTTGATCCAGGTGGAAGCTATATGATGCAGGGGGTGGGGCAACCCACTTGAAGGTTTGGCAATAGGATGCAATAAAACTATGTACAAATGGTTTTGGTTTTCTGATAGTATGTGCTCAGTGTTTGCAGTTTGTAGGGTAATCAAGCTCTTATATGGTTGAGCATAAATGCTCAACTAGGCGATGGGCAATAATGATACAACCAAAGTGTGTTGATCCTACAAGGTGGCATGGGCAGATATGTGCAGGCTAGTAGAAGCATGGAAAAAGGCTGGAGCAGCTAGGAAGATCTTAGGTTGGTAGGTAGCAGCGGAAATGTATGACTAAGGTGGTTTATAGGCCAAGAAAGCCTCCAGAAGGGGCTAATTTGGTTAACAGGTGAAGGAGATGCAAGGTGCAGCTTTTGGGTCCAAGAATGTAGAGCTTGAAGTGCTAAAAGAGCAGGTCCAGACGGCTCATCCAACAGAGCTACCGAGCCCAAGTTATGGAAGGTTGAAGGTTAAGTGTTTCCGGATAGGGCATTTGGGGACAGGTGGCCCAAGTGGAAGTCAAGTTACATGTGTGTAGTGCTCAATTTATGGAGCCTACCCATCTTTTTGAATTGTAGATAGGAGCCACGGATTGCATTTTATGGGCAGTTGAAGTTTTGCCGGGGGCTAGGTTGGTTGTAAGGTCTCCAACCCGCCTATACCAAGATCGGAATGGGATCCTTTTGATAGGTCTCTAGGTCTGATAAAAATCAGAGTCTCTAAAAAAAAAAAATCCAAGGAATAGACCTTTACCATTGACAATGGCTTGGGTCTATAACCTTAGAAGAAGACCTAGTCCTGTCTCGCAGCGGAAACGAGACAACGTATTAAAAGTTAAAAAAAAACTATTTCGGCCCTATAACTTCCACAATTTTGGCTAAGGTATTCTCAACCAACTCTTTTTTCCCCCTAACATATGTGAGGGCACAGCCACTGGTAGATTCCTCTTCCAAGTGAAGAAGTTTTCTAAACATTTTAGTGCGCAGGGATGGATAGTTACCTGACTAATCAAGTCCACCCGTCCTTGATTGACAACCTTAGTCAATCCCCACTTACCACCCCGCACTCACACATGATTCTTTTTGTTATTTAATTACTACCATGTCCTTATCACAATTAAAATAATGATTTCTATTATCCTTCATAACAGGATTTTATTAAAACAGCCCTTGAAAACAGTATTGAAAATATTCTTTTAGCAAACAGACCTCTTTAAACTTAAGACAGGGTACTATCAATCAAAACATTGTCCATAATAACCATGACCAGTACTCTTCTTGTCTCAAGAACACCTAAGGGTGAAAAAACGGCACCCATTCCTTATATATAAAAATAGGGGTGGAAAAAGCCATCACCCAAAGTCCGGGCGCCCATACACCAACCGGTTGCCCATACAACCAGGCGGCTCCCCTAGGATAAAAACGGTATCCTAACTTATGTAGAAACATCAAGACATACATGGAGTAGAAACTCATCGTTCATGGGGGTAACCGACTTATCCGTGGCTAGAAAGCCAATCATTATCATCAAAATATACCAAGGAGTCGGAGGTGTCTTGAGACAAGCAGTCTTAAGGATGATCAATCATATCTTTCCTAATTCAACCAGTTTTAACCCAAACAATTCTTTCCTATATTATAAACAAATGCACATTGAAATTTATCTTCCGTTTTTTGTCAATTATTCCTTTCCTGATTCTTTCTCACTCCTTATGTATGCAATGCTAACTTATAAAAGAACTTAACTGTTTAAAAACTTAATTGAATTACCTTTTAATTAGGGAAGCCATTTAACTAGGTTTATCCTTAGTCTATATTCCATGAATAATTTTTATTTAACCTTAGTAAATTATAATTCCTATCAGCTAATGGATTACTCAACCCAAAATTGTAATCTTATATGTTCTATCTTTAGGAATTTTCATAAATTTGATTTATAACCTTTCCCTCTTATACTTATGGTCTAATTTAGGCAAAATTTTACTGATAGTAATTTGTTATACTAACCATTTATGCTGAGGTAGTTTTCCCACCCTTCAATAGTGATTTTGGACCTCAGGTATTTATTTGGTAATTAGATAAATTTATTTACTAATTTCCTTTCTCTATTTTATACGCAAAATCGGTTACTTTTATTAGATATAAATATTTAAACTATTTATCTGAGTTTGGGATATTTATCACAGATTCCTCAAAGTATGTTCTACCTTTGATAATTATATCAAAGGTTTTTGGATTAATTTACTATTTTCCCCTAAAAATAATGTAATTTCAATGTGATAATTAGGTAAACTAATTATCTATAATTATCACCCGTTTCCTAAAGTGTGGTTAACCTTTGATAAATAAATCAAAGCATTTAGAATCAATTTTCTAATTTCCCCCTTTTAATTTGTCTTTAAAACAGAGTAATTCTGCTAAAGTAATTAAGTAAACTAATTATCTAAGCTTAACATAATTTTCACGGGTTCCCTAATATGTAGTTAACCTTTGACAAATAACTCAAAGTATTTTGAATCAATTTTCTAATTTTTCTCTTTTAATTTTTCATAAAAACAAAGTAATTTTCCTAAAATAAGTAGGTAAATTAATTATCTGAGGGTAATATAATTATCATGGATTTCCTAACATGTAATTAACTTCTCATAAATAACTCAAAGCATTTTAAATAAATTTGCTAATTTTCCTCTTTTAATTTATCTTAAAAATAGAGTAATTCTATTAAAATAACTAAATAAATTAAATATCTGAGCTTAATATAATTATCATGGGCTTTCTAACATATAATTAACCTTTGATAAAAAAAACTCAAAATATTTTGAATCAATTTGATAATTTTCCCCTTTTAATTTGTCTTAAAAACAGAGTAATTCTGCTAAGGTAATTAGATAAATTAATTATCTGAGCTTATCATAATTATCACAAGCTCCCTAACATGTAATTAACCTCTGATAAATAACACAAAGCACTTTGAATCAATGTGCTACTTTTCTTGTTTTAATTTCTCCTAAAAACAGAGTAATTCTACTAAAGTAATAAGGTAGCATAATTATCAAAGATTAATATAATTTTCATTGGTTTCCTAACATGTAATTAACCTTTGATAAATAACTCAAAGCATTTTGAATCAATTTGCTAACTTCCCTCTTTTAATTTGTCCTAAAAACAAAGTTATTATGCTAAAGTAATTAGATAAATTAATTATCTGAGCTTAACATAATTATCACAGGCTCTCTACCATGTAATTAACCTCTGACAAAGAACTCAAAGCATTTTGAATCAATTTGCTAATTTCTCCCTTTTAATTTGTCCTAAAAACAAAGTAATTCTTCTAAAATAATTAGGTAAATTAAGTATCTGAGCTTAACATAATTATCACTAGTTCCCTAATATGTAATCAACCTCTCAAAAAAAACTCAAAGCATTTTGAATCAATTTGCTAATTTCTCCCTTTTAATTTATCCTAAAAACAGAGTATTTCTATTAAAATATGTAGGTAAATTAAATATATGAGCTGAACATAATTATCATCAGCTCTCTAGCATGTAAAATACCTCTGATAAATAACTCATAGCATTTTGAATCAATTTGCTAATTTCTCCCTTTTAATTTGTCATAAAAACAGAGTAATTCTGCTAAAGTAATTAGGTAAACTAATTGTCTGAGCTTAACATAATTATCATCAGTTTTCTAACATAAAATTAACCTCTAATAAATAAATCAAAGCATTTTGAATCAATTTGCTAATTTTTCCCTTTTATTTTGTCCTAAAAACAGAGTAATTCTGCTAAAGTAATTAGGTAAATTAATTATCTGAGCTTAAAATAATTATCATGGGCTCCTTAACATGTAATTAACCTCTGATAAATAACTCAAAGCATTTTGAATCAATTTGCTAATTCTGCCCTTTTAATTTGTCTTAAAAATATAGTAATTCTGCTAAAGTAATTAGGTAAATTAATTATCTGAGCTTAAAATAATTATCACGGGTTTTCTAACATGTAATTAACCTTTGATAAATACCTCAAAGCATTTTGAATCAATTTGATTATTTTTCTCTAAAAAATAGTGTAATTCTGCTTAATCAATTATGAAAATTACTCAAAAAATTATAAGATAATTTCCTAGCTTAATGATAGTCCAATGCAATTTTCATAATTATCTAAACATAATCTAAACTTAATTAATATAATTTCCATTAATTTATGGTTAATATGGATAATTTCAGTCCTAATATGATATAATAATTAATTACCTTAATATCCCTAAGTTTAATTACAACAATCAATAGATAATATTTAATTAAGAGAGAATTTTTTAGTATACATAGGATTAATCTTTAATTTATTAAAAAAATAGGTTAATGTAGCTTTGCTAATTAAGAAAGATTATGCTAATTACATTTTAATTTAATCAACTAGAGCTTGATCTCTAGTGATTTCTGCGTAGCGGTCTCTCTAAATGAGAGAGAGTGTGTCAAGGCTCCGAGTCCATTTTAAATTGTGAAGAAAGGGCCATATTTATAGGTTTTTGGGCACTCACAGGCTAAAAAATGGCAGTAACTTGCATCCCAAGCAACCCTGCAGGTCAAAAAACGCCCCCTGCTGCTAAATCTAGTATGGGAGAGTTCATCATTACCCCACACAGCCCCCCTCAGCTTCCAAAATTGATTTTTACTATTTTCAAGGATTTTTAATGATGAAAATGGAAAATATCAGTAATTTCTAGAACCTTAAGATAAAAAAGTCTTTGTTAATAATAATTACTGAAACCATCCAATTTTACTTAACTAATTAAATTCATAGTGTAACCTTTCAGAGCCCGTAATTTTTCCAGATTTTATCAGAATTCTGTTCTGAAAATTTCTAGCCCGGGGTTTGCTGTGCTTAAGATTCCAAAAATACCAATATTTACCACGGTCAGACAATTCTACATTGCTTTTTCAATAATCATATCAGTTTGATTAAGCTTTATACAATCTTTAAGGTTTCAGAAACTAAAAACCTTACAATCACCCCAACTTAAGAATTTGAGATGCCCTCATCTCAACCGAAATTGGTAAAATCTTTGAGAAGAGAAATTCATCCTCCCAAGTGGCATCTTCAAAGGGATAACCTTTCCACTTTACCAAATGTTACTAATTACTCTAAGAGTTCTTTCTAGTTTCTGGTTGGAGTTGCTTGCTAGTCAATTTTTCCTCAAGAAACTCTTAGTGTTGAGCCCATCTTAAAAACCTTTACAAACCATTCGTATCATCTCAAAAACCAGGTTAAATCAATTCCATAAAAGATCCATATATCCATCTTGTCAACATGAACGCGCTTGGCCTAACTGACCATTCAGAGCAATCAGCGTTCGACAAGTATCATGTATTTCAACTTTGCCAATCTGAACGCGCTCGGTGTGTTCTTTCCATTCTGAGCAATCTCCGTTCGGCACAAGCTTCCACCATTGCACCAGAGGTACCCCTCTGTGCTCTAACCTAGTTGACCAAGAATATGTAAAGGGTCTTAAGAAGTATCATACCAAGAGTTCTTTTGGGCTTCCTATTAGTCTCGTACCTTAATACTTTCAAATCTAGGTCATTTTCCAAGGAAGGCTATCGTGTGCACAAAGAATGTGAGTTGGTTTCTAGATAACTATCTCATTTTCAAAATTCAAATTCTTTTCATACTATCGGGAACCTCTGTCTCATTTTCTAGATCAATCCTTAATTTCTTGATTGAATACTAACTTAACTTTAGATTCCTTAAGTAATTTTAGAAAAGAAAATCATGTATATCATTAGAATATATAAGTACCTCAAAGTTTTTCATTATTGATTTTTTTAGTGGTTTACAAAGCCCTAGGATTACTAAGTATGGCCAAGCAAGTGGCTCTTTTATCTTCCTCATTCATAAGGCTGGTTCTCTTATGATTGCATAAGATCTGGCTCCTCTTGCTCTTCCTCTACCTTGTCCTCCATTTCTACCTCCTCTTAGATTATCTCCTTGATTTTTAAGAATGGCTCTAGCAGTAATTCGAGGGTTTTGTTCTTCTGGATAGTTATTTCTATAGTGCCCTATGGATTGCATCCATAGCACCTAACGTTTGGGAAGGTCTGCTCTAAGTTCACTGTTGCAGCTACTCCATGTTGTTGATATCCTTGGCTGGAATTTTCCCTTGATCTTCCCCTAAAGTTACTAAATCCATTATAGTTCTTTGTAGAGTTGGTTCCTTCAGCTGCAAGAGGCTTAGCCCTGAGAAGGGCATCCTGTATTGATGTATGCCTCATGGCTTTGATCCATACCTCTACATCTCATTCCACGTTGACCCCTTTACCTTTGAAGTTGCGGGGTTGCGCTTGTAGAAGAAACAAGCACGGTATAAAGAACAGAAGCAGTTATCTACATGATTTCGTAAGATCGATGGACTGACAATTTAAAGACTTATGACACGGTTAAGATTTAACTTCAGAATAGACACAAGATCAAGATATTCAATTCAAAATACTTGGTTCTTTATTTATAAGGTGAATATTTACAGGGATAGCTTTACAAAAGAGCCTTAGGTATCTCATCCTAACTTGTTGTAAATTTTTGCGGCCTTTAAAGAATCCGCATAGCTGGCTGATTTGGAATATGGTGATACAAACGATGGGTGTTTGTAGTCAGATTTCTACAATCTTCTAACTGATTGGTATAATAGTTCTTATACTCATTGGAAATCGAAAAGTAAATTACAAGGTCCAAATTCTTATGGGTATTCTGAGAAAAAGTTCCGATTTTTCGATATGGAATTATCTCCACCACTCTATCCCATACCCATTCGTTCAGGGGTTTCCGTGCCTTTTGGATAAGTGGGAACAGTGATACTGGAGTTTGTACCCAAGAAGTAGTACAACTAAACCACTCTCAGTTCCTCAGCCCAGCGTAGTTTCTTTAAATCCGTGGTAAGACATCCCAGCTTCCAAGCATTGATGTAATAGGTCCCGCCTTTATTGCTCCATTCGAGCTCCCAGCCTTTATCTATCCGAGTCGAATGAGAAGTGTGAGCCTTCATTAGTAGCTCCATCACGCTCCGTCGGAAAAAATAGTTTGGAGAACGACAAGCACTTTCATAAATAAGCTCAAAGACTTGGAACTTGCGATATTCAACCACAGGATCTTCCTGACTTATCGACGCATAAGCCTTAGATTATCTAATCAATTTTTCTTATTTCTTTTTAAATTTTCATACAGTACAAAATTTTTTCAAACTAACCCAGACTCTGAAACCTAGGCTCTGATACCACTTGTAAGGTCCCCAACCCGCCTATACCAAGATCGCGATGGGATCCTTGACAGGTCTCTAGGTCTGATAAAAATCAGAGTCTCTAAACAAGAAAAATCCAAGGAATAGACCTTTACCATTGACAATGGCTAAGGTCTATAGCCTTAGAAGAAGACCTAGTCTTGTCTCGCAACGGAAATGGAACAACGTATTAAAAGTATAAAAAAAAAACTATTTCGGCCCTATGTGACTTCCATAATTTTGGCTAAGGTATCCTCAACCAACGTTGTTTTCCCCCTAACATATGTGAGGGCACAGCCGCTGATAGATTCCTCTTCCAAGTGAAGAATTTTTCTAAACGTTTTAGTGCGCAGGGATGGATAGTTACCTGACTAATCAAGTCCACCCGTCCTTGATTGACAACCTTAGTCAATCCCCACTTACCACCCCGCACTCACACATGATTCTTTTTGTTATTTAATTATTACCACGTCCTTATCACAATTAAAATAATGATTCCTATTATCCTCCATAACACGCTTTTATTAAAACAGCCCTTGAAAACAGTATTGAAAACATTCTTTTAGCAAACAGACCTCTTTAAACTTAAGACAGTGTACTGTCAATCAAAACTTTGTCCATAATAACCATGACCAGTACTCTTCTTGTCTCAAGACCACCTAAGGGTGAAAAAACGGCACCCATTCCTTATATATAAAAACCGAGGTGGAAAAAGCCATCACCCAAAGTCCGGGCGCCCATACGCCAATCGGTTGCGCGCGCATACAACCGGGCGGCTCCCCTAGGATAAAAACGGTATCCTAACTTATGTAGAAACATCAAGACATGACACGGAGTAGAAACTCATCGTTCATGGGGGTAACCGACTTATCCGTGGCTAGAAATCCAATCGTTATCATCAAAATATACCAAGAAGTCGGAGGTGTCTTAAGACAAGCTGTCTTAAGGATGATCGATCATATCTTTCCTAATTCAACCAGTTTTAACCCAAACAATTCTTTTCTATATTATAAACAAATGTACGTTGGAATTTACCTTCCGTTTTTGGTCAATTACTCCTTTCCTGATTCTTTCTCACTCCTTACGTATGCAATGCTAACTTATAAAAGAACTTAACTATTTAAAAACTTAATTGAATAATGTGAAACCCACCTGGAATTGTTCGGCCATCTGCTGCTGCGTTGGCGCCTGAAGACTCTCCTTCGTAGGCCTACTACTAGGCCCGGCTTCGTCATCGTGCGACGCTCTAGTTCTTTTTAGAGCTATGTCCTTATCATCAGATGTAGGATTTGCTCGGGTCCTTTTAGGTGCCATACTTCTTATCCTTATAAAAAGACTTAATCAATTAGAGATTTAATTGAATAATATCTTTTCTTCCTTTTTACCCAAAATATAAGGATTTTTAGAGTAAGTAAGTATCCTTGATAGTTAATTGGATGAGATATTTCTCCTGTAAGCTCCTGGGACTATTAGTAATTTCTCATAATTACCATTTAATTAGGGAAGCCATTTAACTAGGTTTATCCGTAGTCTATATTCCATGAATACTTTTTATTTAACCTTAGTAAATTATAATTCCTGTCGGCTAATGGATTACTCAACCCAAAATTGTAATTTGATATGTTCTATCTTTAGGAATTTTCATAAATTTGATTTATAACCTTTCCCTCTCATACTTATGGTCTAATTTAGGCAAAATTTTAATGATAGTAATTTGTTATACTAACCATTTATGCTGAGGTAATTTTTCCACCCTTCAATAGTGATTTTGGACCTCAGGTATTTATTTGGTAATTAGATAAATTTATTTACTGATTTCCTTTCTCTATTTTATACGCAAAATCGGTTACTTTTATTGAAGATAAATATTTAAACTATTTATCTGAGGTTGGGGTATTTATCACGGATTTCTCAAAGTGTGTTCTACCTTTGATAATTATATCAAAGGTTTTTGGATTAATTTTCATTTTTCCCCTTTTTATTTTTTCTACAAATAATGTAATTTTAATACAATAATTAGGTAAAATAATTATCTAAGCTAAACATAATTGTCACCAGTTTTCTAAGATGTAATTAACCTCTAATAAATAACTCAAAGCATTTAAAATCAATTTGCTAATTTCTCCCTTTTAATTTGTCCTAAAAATAGAGTAATTCTGCTAAAGTAATTAAGCAAACTAATTATCTGAGCTTAATATAATTTTCACGGGTTTCCTAACATGTAATTAACCTTTGATAAATAACTCAAAGCATTCTGAATGAATTTGCTAATTTTTCCCTTTCAATTTGTCCTAAAAATAGAGCAATTCTACTAAAGTAATTAGGTAAACTAATTATCTGAGGATAACATAATTATCACAGATTTCCTCACATGTAATTAATCTCTAATAAATCGAATCAATTTGCTAATTTCTCCCCTTTAATTTGTCCTAAGAAAAGAGTAATTTTGCTAAATTAATTAGGTAAATTAATTATCTAAGCTTAATATAATTATCACAAACTCCCTAACATGTAATTAACCTCTGCTAAATAACTCAAAGCATTTTGGAGCAATTTGCTAATTTCTCGCTTTTAATTTGTTCTAAAAATAGAGTAATTATGTTAAAGTAATTAGGTAAATTAATTATCTGAGATTAACATAATTATCACGGGCTCTCTTACATGTAATTAATATCTAATAAATAACTCAAAGTATTTTGAATTAATTTTCTATTTTCCCTCCTTTAATTTGTCCTAAAAACAGAGTAATTCTACTAAAGTAATTAGGTAAATTAATAATTTGAGCTTAACATAATTATCACCAGTTCTTTTATATGTAATTAATCTTTGATAAATAACTCAAATCATTTTAAATCAATTTGCTAATTTCCCTCTTTTAATTTTTTAAAAAAAAAGAGTAATTATGCTAAAGTAATTAGGTAAACTAATTATCTAAGCTTAACATAATTATCACGAGCTTCCTAACATATGATTAACCTGTGATAAATAACTCAAAGCATTTTGAATCAATTTGTTAATTTCCCCCTTTTAATTTCTCCTGAAAACACAGTAATGTTGCTGAAGTAATTAGGTAAATTAATTATCTGAGCTTATCATAATTATCACAGGCTCCCTAACATGTAATTAACCTCTGATAAATAACACAAAGCATTTTGAATCAATTTGCAAATTTCTCCCTTTTAATTTGTCCTAAAAACAGAGTAATTATGCTGAAGTAATTAGGTAAACTAATTATTTGAGCTTAACATAAATATTATGAGCTACTTAACATGTAATTAACCTCTGATAAATAAGTGAAAGCATTTTGAATCAATTTGTTAATTTTCCCCTTTTAATTTTTTCTAAAAACAGAATTTTGCTAAAGTAATTATGTAAATTAATTATCTGAGCTTAATATAATTATCACGAGTTCCTTAACATGTAATTAACCTCTGATATATAACTCAAATCATTTTTAATCAATTTGATTATTTTTCCATTTCTTTTTCTCTGAAAAATAGTGTAATTTTGCTTAATTAATTATGAAAATTACTCAAAAAACTATAAGATAATTTTCCTAGCTTAATGATAGTCCAATGCAATTTTTATAATTATCTTAACATAATCTAGACTTAATTAATATAATTTGCATTAATTTATGGTTAATATGGACAATTTCAGCTCTAATATGATATAATAATTAATTAGCTTAATATCCCTAAGTTTAATTACAACAATCAATAGAGAATATTTAATTAAGAGAGGATTTTTGAATATACATAGGATTAATCTTTAATTTATTAAGAAAATAGGTTAATCTAGCTTTGCTAATTAAGAAGGATTAGGCTAATTATCATTTAATTTAATCAACTAGAGCTTGATCTGTAGTGATTTCTGCGTAGCGGTCTCTCTAGATGAGAGAGAGTGTGTCAAGGCTCCGAGTCCATTTTAAATTGTGAAGCAAGGGTCATATTTATAGTTTTTTGGGCACTCATAGGCTGGAAAATGGCAATAACTTGCATCCCAAGTAGCCCTGCAGGTCAAAAAATGCCCCCTACTACTAAATCTAGTATGGGAGAGTTCATCATTACCCACACAGTCCCCCTCAGCTTCGAGAATCAATTTTTACTATTTTCATGGATTTTTAATGATGAAAATTGGAAATATCAGTAATTTCTAGAACCTTAGGATAAGAAAGTCTTTGTTAATAATAATTACTGAAACCATCCAATTTTACTTAACTAATTAAATTCATAGTGTAACCTTTCAGAGCCCGTAATTTTTCCAGATTTTATCGGAATTCAGTTCTGAAAATTTCTAGCCTGTTTGCTGTGCTTAAGATTCCAAAAATACCAATATTTGCCACGGTCGGACAATTCTTCATTGCTTTTTCAATAATCATATCAGTTTGATTAAGCTTTATACAATCTTCAAGGTTTCAGAAACTGGAAACCTTACATTGGTGCCCACCTGTTCACATGGGGAAGCGTGTCATTTGACGTGTTTTGGGTTGTGACAAGGTTCTAGAGTAGGGTATGCATCATACGAAGCTAGCAGGAATTGACTGCATGTCAAACAGAGCAGAAAGATACAGAAGTCGAAAGATTGGGTGCACTTGTCGAGATTGGTTGCAGATGAAGATTGACATTTTTACGGCCTCGGTTCGAGGGCTCGGGGAATTGCAAAGTGCGGGAAAGTCGGTGGTAGTTGGAGTTGCCTCAGTGGGTTTTCAGACAGCTTTGTGGCTCGATGATCGGATCGTCAGTGAACAGTTGGCAAACAGTGCAAAGGGTTGGAGTTTTATTCCATCAAATGGGATGTTTTTTGGAAAAAAAAAAGGGGGCACTTAAACTTTTTAAAAGCCTTAGAAGACTTGGGCCTTGTGGTGCTACCACGTGGCAGAAGACAGTCCCACATGCACGAGTTGGAAACCGGGTGCTGGGGTATTTATCCCAATTAGGGGCGCCCATTTGAAGTGTGTGAAGGGAGCTTGAGCTCCTTGGCAATGGCATGTGGCAGATGGCGCTGCGCAGGTGTTGACTGGCGTCGGTTTTGGCCGAGGTAGGTGACGGTGGTGCTTGTGGGGCGCTGCAGTTGGTTTGCGTGTGCTGACGACTGTCGACGGCGGTTGCTGAACAGTGATGATGTGGCAAGTGTCTGTAAGGGCCTGTGCCCGCGCTTGCTTAGAGGTCAATTTTTTTTGAGGGCAAGAGCCCCCCTTCATTAGCGATGTCGCTATTGCTCGACAAGGGGAGGGGTCCCGCGATGGAAGGAGAAGTAGCCCCATGCCAGTCAAGGGAAATACAAGGGGAGGATCTCATGGACAATGGACAGCAAGGGAGTCGGGAAAGAGCAAGAGAGAGGGAGTTCGAAAGCTTCAAGGGGCATGGCCAAGGGGCCTATCCCGCCCGCCACAAAAATCAAGTGAAGAGAGAGGGAACCTATCCGAGAGGTGTCCAAAATGCAAGTGCAGGTGTGGCCGAGTCAGGCGGACAATGGACGAATGTGTGCACCATGCACGAGTTACCAAACAAAGACTATGCCAAGTAGTGGCATTGCAAAGGAAATTCCAAATGAAGCTGCAAGTGAAGTGCATGAGATGGGAACTTAACCATTATTTCTTTTTTAGGTCTCCTAGACACGCCCATATAGAAGGAGGTACATGTTCATTTTTTGGGGTCTTTGACCAATGAGGCTTTTCGCCAGGATGCTCCTTGGCCTATGTAGGCTTTGAGGAATTGTCTTTTTGCCGAGGTTGTGATGGCATGGGATTGGTTGTACATGGTGTTTTTTATGCAAGAGGACCATTCTCTATTGTTTCTGGGCGTCATTCCCCCTCCCCCTTCTCTTCTCTGCTTGTGCACATGTGGTTCCGGGCGTGTGTCGACGTGTGTGCCCCCCCCCCCCCCGAAGTTGGTTGTGCAAAGAGAGGTAGAGAGAGGCTGTGCGGTTGTGGAAGGCTGTGAATTGAGCAGAGGGGAGAGATTGAGTCTGTTTGGTGTATTGCAAGGGGTGTGTGTGTATGGTTGTGTGCAAGTGACGGTTTGCTTGCGGGTAGTGTCGAGTTTTGTAGGTGAACTCTAGTGAATTGGGGCACTGTGTATACCCTGGGCTATAGTGAGGCATTGCATTGTGTGCTGGGTGTGTTCCCCTTTCCCCCTCTCCAACGTATATATATGAGTGTGTGTATGTATGCATGTATGTAGGAACTAAGTAAGGGAGCATAGCACCCAATGGTTGAACGCTTCCTCTTGGATGTAGTCTCTTTTTAATTGTGGTGTTGTAGTGGAGATCCACTCATGAATGGATTAATGTGATGTATCCTTGGTTTTACCACGATTGAAGTTGTGATGATATCCAAAGAGGTGCCACTAGACTACTGGCACTACTAGCCCTTACTTAGGTCTAATAGTATGGACCACGTCTATGTATATAACTACATGTGTATACATGCATATTTGTATATGTGTACATATGAGAGTGTATAGATATGTAGGTATATACATATATATGTGAGTGTGTATATACATGTATGTATGTAGGCACTAAGTAAAGGAGCATAGCACTCGATGGTTGAATTCTATCTCTCACATATAGTCCTTTTTTTAACGTGATGTTGTAGTAGAGATCCGCTCACGTATGGATTACCACGGCGTACCATTGGTTTTATCATGATTGAGATTGTGATGATATCTAAAGAGGTGCCACTAGACTATTGGAACTACTAGCCCCTATTTAGGTCTAATAGTATGGTACACGTCTATGTATTTAATTATAAGTGCATACATATGTATATATATATACACACACACATATATATGTATATATATATTTGTATATGTGTATATATGTGAGCGTGTAGATAAGTATACATGTATACGTAGATATGTGAGTGTGTGTGTGTATATGCATATATGTATGCACTAAGTAAGGGAGCATAGCACTTGATGGTTGAATGCTTCCTCTTGGGTATAGTCCCTTTTTTAATCCTGGTGTTGCAGTAAATATCCATTCATGTATGGATTACCGTGATGTATCCTTGGTTTTACCAACAATTGAGATTGTGATGATATCTAAAGAGGTGCCACTAGACTATTGGCACTATAGCATGTACTTAGGTCTAATAGTATGCATGTATTATATGTATATACATATATATGTGAGTGCGTGTATATGAGAGATTGAGTGTGTGCACACCTATTCTATCTCTCTCTTTATGCCCTCTCTATCTACCTTGATTAGGTAGAGAAGTAGAGGTGTGTAGATTATGTGTAGAGAAACACATAGATAGATGGATAAAAACCTATTGATCCCTCTCTTTGCCTAATATACACCTAATCTACTTATTTTTACCCTCTCTCTACCCCCTTCTCCCTCTACCTCCCTCTCTACACCCTCTCTGTCTACCTTAGTTAGAGAGATATAGGTATGTAGATTAGGTAGAGACTAGGTGTAGATAGATTAAATCTATCTATCACTCTCTCTATGCCTTCTCTATCTACCTTTCTCTCTATCTACCTCTCTAGCCTTGGATTAGGTGTAGAGGATAGAGATTACCTCTCCCTCTATGCCTCCTCTATCTACCTTGATCTACCTTCCTCTCTATCTACCTTAGGTGTAGAGATAGAGGTGTGTAAATAGAGACTTGGTATAGAGAGAGAAGTAGATAGATGGAAAAAAATATTTCTACCTCTCTCTATGCCCTCTTTATCTACCTCTATTTACCTCTCTCTACACCCTCTCTTGCCTCAGATTAGGTGCGGAGGATAGAGAAGTAGTGTAAGATAGGTGTAGATAGATAGAGAGAGAGGAACCTCTCTTTGTGCATCCTCTCTATCTATCTACCCTCTCTATCTATCTTCTTAGCAAGTCACCTCCCTTCCATTGCAGGGATCCACACCATTCCATACTACTCCTACTTCACCTGAGCATCATTGATAGTGGGTGACAAACATCTTCCAATATTACACATAGACGTTCCTCTCAAGGTAGCAAGCACGATGACAGATGAATCCGTGGGGGATCTTGTTGGGATGCATGTTTTGGTGGTGGCATGTTGCTCCAACTGTAGAGGATGGTGCTCCAACTATAGAGGATGAGGATTGTAATGCACATGTGCTAGATACAGACAAGGACTACTACAGGGTCAAGTATGGCAGCGAGGTCAATTAGCACTACACACAACAGAGCATTTTGGCATCTCTTGCAGATTCTTACACAATCAACATATAAGAATTGTATCATTAAGTTCAAAGATCAATATCTCAATCATGCACACTATGTCAAGGAAGCTTTGCATGCTCCCTTTCTAAACCCCTCCAATGAGTGTATCTCCATGCAATGGCTGGTGTGTAAGAACTAGGGAAACTAGACCTGAGATCCTCCTCCCAACCTCCCTTTATATAGGGGGGCTCCTAGCCCCTTGCCATAGACGGATCTCCTGTCCACACTGCCTAGCCCGACCCTTGGCCGTAGTCCATGACTATCCTAGTTCTTAGGGTACAGGACCCTTGTCCTGACATTACTCCCCCCTTAAAGAAGAGTTTTCATCCTTGAAAACAAAAGTGGTGATATCTTTGTAAGAAGACTGATGTTTTCTGTGTTGGTATCCCAATCGTGATGCAGTGAGGAGGTTCAATGAAACCAAGAGCAACATCTTGATTTTCAACATTGTTGTCCGTTTGCAAGCACTTGGTCTAAATGGTAACTCCATTTATAACTCACTTGAGTACTGTAAAGGAGGAACCATAACTAAGAGTTGTCCAAAGGAATAACCAGTGTTCAGATCTTCTGAAAGTACTGGAATAATGCAAGAAAACACTGGCGCAACTGTTCATGAAGCTGAGAGCCAAATTTCCAACTGGCGTGAGTATCTAAAAAAACTTCCCAGCTACAAAGAAGTAGAGTAGGGTGTGGCCTTATGTCAGACTTTTGAACATATTGGAACACATAGAACTACATGTTCATCCCTAATGAAGGTTACTTGCCAACATACTTTGTCAGCACACCTAGTAAGTCCTTGACTTATGAAACTATTGAAACAATATCCAACCCCACCACAACAGATGTTCAAAGTTGAAATCCTTACTTAAGCAAATTCGAGAATAGGGAGAAAATCATCTATTCAGAAATGCGTTGTGCTAACGTATGCTCTTTGCAGATCCTTTAGCAAAAGAAATATTTGTAAGTTGCCCATCCAACACGAGATGAATAGCAACAGTAAGAGTGAGGTGCTTTTCCCCAACAACTTATAGACAGTCTTCCATGACTGTCGATAAACTAGGACTCAATCATTGAGTATCCAGCCATATATTTTATATGGAGTGAAGACAACCAACTAGGTTGAAAGCGGGGTGGACTGGAGTAAGCTCCTAGAGTTTAGACCATCCAACCATAGACACCCATCCTGAGCCAGTGCCTTGTATGGCAGGGTGTAAACTCATAATAAATCTGCAGGAGAGATTGCACATGCAGTGCAAAAAGGTACAGAGAGAATAAAGTCCATGAATTGGCATGCCGCTCCAAATAAATCAGTGTTAAACACTAGGGCCCATAACACCTAGTGTGCATGCATTTAGCACAAATTTATCCAAACTGCAATTCCATGACGAGACTTTCCACGGTATGTAAATGAAAGCCTTTCAACAAGAGTTGAACCATAGCAGAATGGGAAAGCTCAGTCACACCTAGGTACCAACCATGAGACATTCCCAGTAACTTAGCATACTTGGCTATATGTAGAAACGACCCTCCGTTAAGGTGGTTTCACGGCATTTGTTATCGCAACAAGTCTGTACTGAGTACCCGACAATTTTTGGCCCACTGAAATTGTTCCTAATACGGTGTGCTCCAAATGGTCAAGTAAACGGATGCGACCAGCACATAGGGACTTTGTCACGACACATCATTAAGAATTAGGCGCCAGTGTCAGTCCTAGAGACTCATATTCACCACATGTGGAATATGTCTAAAATAAGGATGGCCGAAAAAGCGACATCCAACAAGTATAAGATGTACTTGTGTGTGGAGGAACTGCAAACACTCCACGACAAGAGTGAGAGGGACCCTCATTATCTTGCTCCACACTGGCTAAACTGAACTCCTTGAGTTCCTAGACCATGTTGTATCCCATGTGACAACATGTGCCAAATTGAACCCTAAAATGAGGTTCGTAACAACATCGGGGACAGAAAGATAGATTGGACGCTTGGCCCAAAAGACTTTGTGCCGATATGCCCTTGGCATGGCTCTATAACATTCAAGAGTACTTAGACTTCTTGAAAAACCAAGGAAAGCGTACTAAACATGGAATGACACCAATTCAATACACTTACCTGTATGCAAATGGAATAACGTAATGTACACGTACCTGTATGCTAATGGAATAGGAACACGTCCCCTACCTAAAAAACAAACATCATTGCACTGGGAACCCTGAGTGTTGTCTTTGCAATCCAAGCCCTTGGATTATAATCTACGTACTTGGTAAGACTCTTTGTAGAAACTACTCAACTAGCAGATAACGATAACCAACATAGTCAACCGTGTACAGAATGATTGGAATCAACTTGAAGAGTGTGTCTGTCCGCTACCGCGTGTGGTAGATTGCAGAATTCTTTCCTTGAAAGTATAACTGGGAGAGATCAACTGTGATCCTCAATGCAAATCAAACTGTGATCCTTAATGCCTATGGGGTGATGTAACAATCACCCGCCAGGTCTTACCCCAAAATAGTATGTCCTTAGACACTCTGTAGTGCTATAGAGAGATCAGGAAATCCACACAAGTGAACTGCCGAGCTCTTATGGACAGCTATGTTGTTGCCTGATTGTTGCATCAATACTTCCTTGTAGAGATCAGTTGCTGTGAGTTGAAGAGTATAAAAAACTCAACTTGAGTGTCACACTGAAAACATGTAGTGGAAAAATGACACCCTAGACATCTGTAATGACAAGACTGTTGCTTTTCCAATAATGTCGATGTGTACTTCCCTGGGTAGAGTTGTTCGATCTTGAGAACAATCGTCCAAGGAATACCAACAAGTGGATCTTATCCTAGGTTTAGCAATGGCTCTTAGCCAGCGTGTGTGGTTCATAGCCATCATGGAAATTAGTGTTCAATCGTCAAACCAATGAAGACTAATGTGGATGGCACCTTGCCCAATTTCTAGTTGAGAGTTTTTAGAGCATCTTGGCTTAGGAGAACTTACTAGTGAAACATGTAACAAAACTTCGTAGAAAATTTTCATGTTTGTTCCTTAGAGAAAGAGATGAAGAACGAAAAGAAGAGCATGCTGGGCTGAGGAACATTCCTTAAGATTTTAGAGTGTTTGCCTAAGCTATGTGCTCTTACGCATCGTATGCCTGACTCACAACTTGTCGTATAAGAATTTCCCAGTTTTCCGGTATGAATCTTCCGATGAGGGAGGTAACAGAAAACTTATTCCAATCCACCTAGCTTGCAGGGGTCGTGATTGCATGAGGAAGACTTAGCATCGGCTCTTTGCCCCTAGAGGTAGGTTACTTTTAGTGTTGTTGTGTTGCTGATAGCAACCAACAATCATATTAAACAATACCTTTGTTTAGTCTGTCCGTGATAGAGTTGCAAGTGTGATAGCGTAATCCTTTCATGCCTTTCATATAAAAGTGGAAGCCCGTGGCTACCGTAGAAGTTACTACCAAAAATGCCTTGCGTCGATGGGATTGGTAGTGATTTGATGAAATGAGGTCCTGATTAATGCAGATGCCCTAAACTTGGTTGCCACTGCTCTTGCCCCCCAAGTCAGTGGTAACACGATTTAGAAACCGTGTTTCACGTGGAATTGGTTGTACCAAAAATGATGATTTCAGAAACAAAATTAGGGCATAATCGTACCCAAATGGCAAAAAATAGGTAATACTCTAAAAAAAGTCAACTGTACATATAAAAACATATAACTACTATGCCCTGCACCAAAACATGGAGTTTATGTCGAATCACGAACTAATGCATCATGTTTACGTTTGTCGGACATGTGGACATTGTTTCTTTTTATGCGTTCCTAAGCAAATAAAGCATAATTTTTGACTTTTTGCACGTTGAAAGTCGGATGGTGATAGTCGCTTCCTGACCACATTGGTCGTGCCCCGATTTGTTCTAACAACTGAATTATTTTGGACATGTTGGACCTCTTTGGTCATAACTGGTAGTTTGGCAACCCCTTGGGTTGCTGGCAAGTGGGGAGCTGATTCTGGTAGTATTCTGTAAATTAGTTGTGTAAGATTTTCTACTTGCGTAACCAATATTTGAACCTTGACAACGAGCTTGCAAAATCGGGCATCAAAAGTTTTCCAGTCCTGTCGAGTGACAAACTCCCAGGCATCCGGAAATTGACTGTCATCCTCTAGAATATCCAACACGCTCTGAGGAGGAGGGGTTTATAAATGTGGAGACAGAGATTGATCACCTGGGTTTGCACCATCCATCCATGTTGCCACGATGGTACCCTCCGTGAGAGTATCCGGCCCCATGACATCCACAAGTGGAGCCAATTCCAGGTATTCAAAGTCAAACATGTGTTGATCGTCAATTTCCGCACTCATGGCGAATCTGTGTCGTGCGAACAAAAGAGAAAACAGTACCTTAGAGTGCAAAAAAGCTCGTAGCCGTATTGAACACAGAGGCCGGTGGTGAGCCGTGCTAACTTCACCGGTGGTAGAATTGGCAAAGAGGTGAGATCGCCAAAGAACTTCAAATTGCCGATGACTTTGAAGGTATTGAGAAAGTCAAGCTTACCAATAAACTTGTTCACATCGTGTGCAGTCCAGCAAGTTGAAAGTCGTCTAATGTAGACTTGATGAACGATCTTGCAAACGTTTTGAAACCCTGATTCAGAACGAGCTCATAGCACGTTGCGGTAATTAACTGGGTAATTATGTCTTCAACTGAATCGAACGCCGAATTCAAAGTCGGATTGTAACTCCCAAGCAACCGCGAAATCAGCAATTGGCTTGCAGCCAAGGATGCACTCGAAAACACCGATCAATTCATAGTGGCGGATAACTGGATTTGCATCCTATGCAAACGGCAAATCGGTTGGAAGTTGTGGTCGTTTGCCTTCCATCGGAGCACGTAGGTTCTGGAATTTTTTGCAGTAATAACTAAGTAAAATCTTAATCCGTGAAGGTCGAGGGACTTTCTTCGATGGCTTGTAGCTTGCTCTGGCTTGCTTGACCGCCTTGATTCGCCGATTTGCTTGTGGGAAGGGCCACTAATAGTGGCCAAGTCTCAAAGCTAATGGCCAAAAGGCCTTGAAATGTGAACTTGGCAAATTTTTTTGAAGCAAAAAACTCACAGACAGCGTGCAGTTCACTGCGCAAGGACGAAGGTGGTGTGTGGCTGCTTGCCCAAGCCGGTAGCAACCGCGAGATGTTGGCAAACCTCCTACCTCCCCATGGCGCTGCCTTAAATCCAAACTCCTCCCGATTCCATGCACCACACAATCGGTTCCAAAACGGGAAAGACTGCCCGAATTGGCAAGAAAAAATGCTATTTGGAAAAGCCTCACAAAGGCCACGGTTCTCACCTAAAGACCTTGCTTTTAGGAACCTAAAGTGACCACGCCTAGAGAGAGAGTGGAAGAGAGACTCCTAAGCTCTGATACCAGTGTAAGAACAAGGGAAACTAGACATGAGATCCTCCTCCCAACCTCCCTTTATATAGGTAGGCTCTTAGCCCCTTGCCCTAGACGGATCCTCTGTCCACCCTACCTAGCCCGACCCTTGGCCATAGTCCATGACTATCCTAGTTCTTAGGGTACAGGACCCTTGTCCTGACATGGTGGGGTATATACATAAATTTTTTTAAAATAAGCAAAAGTGTATGACATGTTGTTATCTGTTAGTCACAAACCCAAAGCGGAGATATCGTGGTGGCAACATAATGATTGTTGGTAGTTAAGCCAAAAGGGCGCCCTTTGAGTTGACCCCTTCTTCCTTGAGCCCCAAAATTTGATGTATCTTCATTATTTTTTTGGAAAGCCTTATAATTATTTGATAATCTCTGATTATAGATGGGCAATCTTTGAGAAAATGAGTCGTAAAGTCTATAATGGATTTTGAGTCTTGCAAAGTCGGCGACTGGTCAAGAAGCCCTAGGTATAAAATCTATTTTGTAAAGTGGAAAAAGAACATCCTTATCATTATCAAGTTTGGAGTTTTGAAGCGTACAAATGAGAGTGACTACTCTCTTGAAACTTGTAATCCTCATATCTTGAGCTCTGGTAATCAAATTTCCCCATTCCAAAACTTGCATTGTGATCCTTGTCCATTGCTTTTTTTTTCAAGTATATTCATTGTTAATTCTGCAATGATTTGTGACTACACCTTAGTAGGCTAAATCTACTACTTTGTGTGCATCAATGATTTTTTTTTAACATTCTGACCATAGAAGACTGTTACTAGACCCTAGGGTGACCTTTTTGGTTTTTCCAAGACCTTGAACATGATGGATCATGATTTTGGTACCTGCTCTCCTTCTAAAAGTTTACAGCATTTGGACTTCGTTCGAGTTCCAAAATAGTTTGATAACTGAGTGTAGTGACATAGGACATAGGTAGTTTGCCAAATCCTAGAGTGATAGCTTTGCATGTGATAGAGATATTGTCATTCCGTAGGTTTGCTTTGTGAGGTTGACACCCTCAAAGAGTCTTTGTGCCCCATCAGAGTCTCTTCCTTGAGTATTGACATTATGTTAGTGCCAAAAAGCTATGCTATAGCCGTCCGTCACAGCAACCCGCTAACATTGGCGTCACTGCCGCGGATAGTGATACTTAGGTGGTGAGTGACCTAGCCATAGCTTTTTACTTAGAGACTTTGATTTTGATTTCCAATTCATTTACACTTTAGCAGTCAGGTAGTTAGACACAGGGTTTAGTGCTTAGTAGAGTCTAGAGGACTTGCTAGATCTATTCTCGAGAGGAAAAGAGGGTTGTACATTTTTTGTTTTGATTTTATTTTATTCAGTTTTGTCTCTTTTTGTTTCATGTTTCATTTCAGTAGGAGTAGGGTAAGTAGAAACTACCACCATCAAAGTTTGAACTGAAAGATCAGAGAAAGAAAAGGGGGAAATCCATATTTTGGACAAAACGACCATAAACTCTAAAAAAACCAAATTTGATGGTCAAAACTCTATAACTGATTTAAATTTAAAAATAAGGGCATAACCAAACCATAGAGAGTGAATCTAGAAAGTTTCATATAGTTTGGTGCAGGAACATGGATTGTGATCCATGTCCCCGAGTGACCTGTTGAGAAAAAACGGATACCATTGGGTCCAGTATGGTTTGAGATCATTGAAGATACACTTTTGGTAGAAAAAATCGATAAAACAACTCATCCAAATCAAGGAAATTGGGCAAGGATAGAAAAAACCTTGGAAATAGACAAAATGGGCCTTTTTGATGTCCAAACTCAAAAACAAGTAAAAATATGACTTCTACAGGGTCTAGATATACAGTTGACCAAATTCCATGACCAGATGAGGTGGAACATGGATCGTGATCCATGACCCCCTAAAGCATCTAAGGCTAAGATTTAGAAAGTAAGAAACTAAAACCATTTGGAAGAACTTTTGTGAAGTTCATCATGGCAAAAAACAACAAAACCAAAACACCAAAATTAAAGATGTAAGTCAAAAACTACAAGTAGCCACAAAATTTTTATTTTGGCAAGATGAGAGGAGTTCAAACCCAAAAATATTTGGATAGGTAGACTCCATCGACTTCAAGTAACAGTTTGACATGGATCGTGATTTATGTCTCCCTACAATTTTTTTGGATTGTGGCTTTACAAAATTGTATAAGAGACCAACACCAACATTTTACCCAAAAACAAGGGTAGCAAAGGACATAAAAAAGAGGCTCCAACAAGACCAGAGACAATCAAGACCAAAAAACCACAAAACAAGCTAGAAAACAAGTAATAGTTTGTGACATGGATCGTGATTTATATCTCCCTACTATTTTTTTGGATTGTGGCTTTACAGAATTGTATAAGAGACCAACACCAACATTTTACCCAAAAACAAGGGTAGCAAAAAACATTAAAAAGAGGCTCCAACAAGACCAGAGATAATCAAGACCAAAAAACCACAAAACAGGCTGGCAAAGTGACTTTTAAGAGGTATAAAGGAAATCAATCCATCTAAAATTCAGTTAGCAGCTATCAAGAATCTATCAGAGATCTATGTGCCAAGTTTCAAGTGAGTTTGACACAGGGGTACATGGATTGCGATCCATGACTCCTTGTCATAGAAATTGCTCAAATTGATACCAGAGTTAGCACTAGTCCTTGAGAGCATAGTGGTGTTTTCAAAATTTACTTTGGAGTTGGATAGTGCAGATTGCAAGCAAAATAGGAGTTGTGTCAAAAGTTTGATAAAAGTTATGATTCCAGTAGATTTTGACTAACTGAGCGACGATAAAGCTATAGACATTAAGTGAATTTTGTACAGGTTATGTGGAAGAGTTGCAGTAAGTCGCCTTTGGTCGGAGGACTGAATGCACCGTTTTTTTGATGTATTTAAGGTCATGCAAATTTTGTCAAAGGAGAAACCCTAGTATTAGAGACCAATCAAGTCATACTTCAATTGAGGGTAGTGTCAATCAAGGGACTATACCCACCTTAGAGCCAATCTTGGAGGAAAGTCTTTTTGATACCTCTTCGGAGAAGCATACACCTATATGGCTGAGGGATCCAAAAGTGTGAAGAAACCAAAATGGGAGCAGGATCATCGCAGCCTGCACCAAACCTGAAACTTTTGTACCTGTAATATCAATTCGAGAATGAGCACTCAAATCTATAAAGACAGTTTGGCTTGCTACTTTGTTAAAATTGAAGAGAGGCCTAGTGAGCTTAAGCTCGTAGTGCCCGTAGATTATAGTGGTGATTGGTATTTTGATTAAGAGGGAAACATGTATATAGTTGAGCTTAATTCTTTTATTGTGGACAAGTGGGGGTTGATAGGCACAAAAGAAAAAGCTGACGTAGAGCCTGAGGAGAAGCCATTGAAGTGGGACATTCCAAATTCCAAGCTTAGATGAATAAATATGGCTACATGCATCAACAATGAAAACACCCAGGTGGGCTTATATAAGTATGATATTAAAGAGAAAATGCCCTACTATAAGTGTGAGGAGCCCAATGTGAGAGAGTTAACTGAGCAAAAATGCTTGTACGTATTTACATTTGAGATTGAGAGAGATCCACAAATAATCATGTTAGACAGGTATGGTCAAAAGTATTTGGTAGTGAGCCATATGAGCTTGAGGGATATACATACTTTGGGGGACCACTCCATCAGTACAATGTCACCCCTAGCGTGCATTGACCTACAATCTCTATCTAGCATGGAGAAACTCTACACAAAAATCACTAGAGAGAAAAACTTTAGTTGATTAATCAAGGTAATTAGTACTAATCCTTGCTAATTGATAGAAATATAATAATCTATATTTAATTCTCTTAATCATCTAATTAATTAAGAAAGATTAAGTCTCTCTCTATTATAAATTACACTCTTCTATGCTAATAAGCTACCGAATATTCACTTTATAATTAGGATTATTAATCTAATTAATTATTAACACATATTAAGACTAAAATTAATCAATTTTGACATAAATTAAGGAAAATTATATCATCTAAGCTTAGATAATTATCAAAGCTTTATTATATTGTTAGGAATCTGTGAAATTATATTATAATTTTTTGATTAATTTTTGTAATTATCTAGAAAAAAATTGATTATGTTCAACCTTAAAATTGATGGGAAATTGAGTTAACTAGCTTAATAAAGCACAATATAATCATCAATGATATATCTAAGTATAAATAGTCATAATTATTTACTTAGTTTAAGTATTTATCTTAGCTCAAAATCTTTGTTTTTGGCTGAAGTTTAATAAAGATAATTAGTAAACATGATTTAAAATTTAATGAGATTTTTATCAAAGAGATATATAATTAAAAATAATTAGCACATAATTATTGAACTAGTCTAAGTATTTATCTTATCCTAAAACCCATGTTTTTGGCTAACATTTAATCAAGATAATCAGTAGATATGCTTTAAAAATAAGAAAATTTTTATCAAAGAAATATCTTAGTATAAATAACGCATGAAAATTATATTATAATTATATAGATAGTTTTAGTAATTATCTTGGTCCAAAAACCTTCTTTTTCATTGAGAATTAATAGGAAAAAATAGTGAATATATTTAAAAGTTTTTAAGATAATAAGTGGAGGTATAATAAATTATTAGAAATTGGAAATAAATATATCTTCATGAGATAATTATTATAATAAATATTAAGCAAAAAATAAGCCATATTTGGACTTAATCAAAAGCAAAAAATTAAGAAAATGATACATAAATTTATAAGATAATTTCTAGAGCCTAGAAACTTGATAAGAAAGCTAGGATAAAAATATCTTACATATATAAGCAACTAGGAAATTACTATATTGAGCAGTTACTAATTATGATAACCTTTTTAAAGAGAAAGCTAGCACGATAGTTTTCAAAAACTAATCATGAAATTCTTATGAATAAACTAAGGTATAAACATTTAAGAGAACGATATTAAACCACAAGAATCTTCTATAACCAATTAAATTACCCCAAGATCTAGAAATTAGGCTAAGTCATGGAAGTATCCTATATAATGGTAAAAATCCGGTATTGATAATTTACTTAATAGTTAGACGTCCTTTATATAAGGATAGAAGTTGTGGCTCCCAAGATGATAGTATTACAAAGAGGGCCGGGGCCTCTCACAATTACGAGGCTGGACCAAGCAGAAGGCCTATGGGATGAGAGTGTTCGGGCCCTTGAGCTTCAGTAGATACTTGACCAGTCCCAGGTGTGTCTTTGTCATAATTGAAGCCATAAGTAATTCAAGTTCTTTTTTTAAAGTGAGAACACTATGTTCAATCAAGAGTGGATAAGGATTTAGGAAAGGATAAAATTGGTTGAAAATAGAAGGGTATCCTTCAAGAAACAATTGTACGATTGATGTAAGCTAGGAAAGAAATGTTTTTGATTAGGCTGATTGAACTACGTAAGCTATGTTTGATCATCCTTAAGACACCTTGTCTCAAGACACCTCCGACTCCTTGGTATATTTTGATGAATAATGATGTCTATAAGGCCACTAATAAGTCAGTGACCCCCATGAACAATGAGTCTCTACTTCGTCATGTCTTGATGTTTCTACATAGGTTAAGATATCATTTCTTATCCTAAGGGAGCTGCCCGATTGTATGGGTAGCTGGTTTGGTGTATGGGCACCCCGAACTTTTGGTGATATTTTCATCTTGAATTATGAATAAGGAATGGGTGTTGTTTTACACCCTTAGGTGATCTTGAGACAAGAAGAGTACTGGTCATGGTTATTATGGTCAATTTTTCGGTTGACAGTACCCTCTCTTGAGTTTGAAGATGTTTGTTTGTTAAAAGACTGTTTTTAACACTGATTTCAATACTTGTTTTAATGAATCTCTATGACAAAATGTTAAAATATTGAAATATTGTGGTAGTAATTAGATAGCAAAGAAGCATGTGTGAGTGCGGAGTGTTAAGTGGGGATCGACTAAGATTGTCAATCATTGATGGGTGGACCTCATTAGTCAAGTAATTATCTATCTCCACACATTAATGTTAGAACACTTCTTCAGTGGAAAAAGAGTCCACCAATGGCTATGCCCTCACTCACATAGAGGGAAAAAAGAATTGGATGAGGATACCTTAGCCCATTTGTGGAGATTGTAGGGCCAAAATGAGAATACCTTAGCCCAATCAGAACTCAAAGAAAATCATGGAAAGCCAAATGGGACAAAATGAAAGCAAACATGCCAAAGGAAAAAACAGCTTTGGAAACGGAATTGAAAGAAACAAAAGAAGTGCTTAAATGTGAGCAAGAGAGCAAGAAAGACGCAAAGGAATCCAAAGAGTCAAGACTGACTCAGGTGGTTCGGTTTTGGTGGAAAAGGTAAAGCATCCTAGAGCGTTCAATAGAAGATGACTACTACATGAAGGAACCATTTCAAAGAGTTGTTTTCTGACAAAGATGCTTACTCTATAAGATTGCAAACATTTTTGAAAACCAAAAACAATGTTGAAATGACTAAGATGGAACAAAAAGCGATTGTAAATGACCAATACTTTGTTTTGTGACAAAGATGGTTACTCAATAAGACCGCAAACATTTTTGAAAACCAAAAACAATGTTGAAATGAGCGAGATGGAACAAACAAGCGATTGTATATGGATTGTGGACGAAGTTTCTATACGGAATCTTTCACATGATGGTGATAATGAATACCATGATTTGAAGAGCAATGAATTAGGGAATGATGCAAAAAACAAACTCTCAAGTAGTTTTGGAAATGAAAATGCAAAAAAAACAAGATGAGCCAATTTTGTACGAGTTTCTTAACCAAAAAATGCGGAGACAAACAAGATATCAAATGAGGCAAACTAAGAAAAAAAAAAACAAAGTTGAAAAACCAGTGCCAAAATTGATGACCAAGACACAATATCTCATGCTCGTAGGAGGAGATGATTTGTTGGAATTAGGGTTGCAAGAAAACATACACAGTTTGGAGAAGACGAAGGAAGCTCAAGGCACACAATAGAGAGTGTTTTACTTAGTGTGCAATGGAAAGATAGATAGCCCTAGAATGATGGCATATATACATGCACGGGGGAAAAATCTCCTAGTGAGGAAAATAATTCCCCGACGGTCCTAAGTGTGTTCACACACATCACTACCACATGTATATGGTAAAAAATCCCCCCTAGAGTTATGCGGTGAATGAGAGTTGGCACATGATTAAAGGGAAGCGCCATGCCTTGAGGATATGGTCATACCACAAAGGGGAGTAAGCCCAAAGCTTTGCAAAAATCTTCAAACTTCTCACAAGACAATGCCTTTGTGAAAAAATATGCAAGGTTGTGTTGTGTTGGCACATAAGACAAGTTGATCTCTCCTGCTAAGAGCCTCTCCCGGACATAGTGGTAATCCAAACTAGGTTCCTCACAACTGCCAATGCGCTCTGACTATCAATGTAGATAGCGTTGGTAGTGTCCTCTCCAACACCCAAATCAGCCATAAGGCGTCTGAGCCATACACACTCAACCGTAGCTGTGAAGACTGCCTTGTACTTAGCCTCATAACTAGAAGTGGCCAGAGTAGGTTGCTTGTTGATCAACCATGATATACATGAACTTCCAAGCATGAAAGAAAAACCACTTGTGGACACTCGTCTATCAAAACAACTAGCCCAATCTGAGTCCAAAAAAGTATGTAAATCTGGTGGCAATGATCCCCCCTTGGGATAAAACAAGTGAAGATGTAAAGTGCCACTCAAGTAGGGAAAATCCTCTTGACAACCTGCCAATTCTTAGACCCTGGCTTATGCATAAATCTGTTGACTTGTGAGATTTCAAACTAAATATCCGGCCTCGTGTTGCATACATAGATGAGGCATCCAATAGCAGTTTGGTAAAGAGTGACATCTACAAAATCACTAGCATCATGAAGACTCAATTTTAAATTTGTTTCCATGGGAGTGACAATAGGTTTGCAATCCTCAAATCCAAAATTACATAGCAATGTATCTATGTATCTTTTCTAACACAAGGTAAGACCACCATCACACTGCTTAAACTGTATACCCAAGTAATGATGCAACAGCCCAAATCAGCCTTAAATTCAGAAATATGTCTCTCATTTGGTTCAGTGATCAACAGATCATCCACATAAAGAACCACAATGAGAAGTACATCACCCTCATGCTTTACATACAATGTGCTTTCTGTTGGACTGTTACAAAAGCCTCATTTGACCAAATGAGTGTCAGCCTTCTCATACCAAGCACAAGGAGATTGCTTCAACCCATACAAATCTTTGTTACATTTGCACACCTTATCCTCTTGTCCTTTCTTGATAAAACCGTGAGGCTATGTTATATAAACTTCCTCAAATATGTCACCATTCAAGAAAGCAGTAACAATGTTTGATTGATGTACATCTAGCCAAAATGAGCTACCAATGCACATAGAAAATGTAAGTAGTCAAACGACAAGTGGGAGAAAAATTCTCTTCATAATATAATCCTTTTTGTTGTGCATAACCCTTTGCAACAAATCGAGCCTTATAGTGATCAATCTCACCATTCGGCTTGCATTTCAACTTGTAAACCCACTTCATACCAATAACCTTTTTGCCAAGAGGCAAATCACATAAAGTCCATGTGTCATTTTCTATAAGTGCATCATATTCTGATTGCATGGCAGCCATCCAATTTTTTGAATTTTGTGCTTCATCAAAAGACAGAGGTTCATCAACATCATGTAAGCTAGACACAACCAAAGCATAACAATTTGATGCATAAGATGCATGGCCAGAGCTTGAACGAGTGCAACTAGACAAAGGTGCATCCAATTTACTTTCACGCAATGTATATACTAAGTTGCTCATTGATATCCTTGACACCAGCAAGGAAAGTGTCCATGTCATCTTCCTCATGCATAATCTTTGACTCCAACTCTTTATGTAGCAATGCAATTTTTGCCTCATTGCGACTTGTATAAAGACCAGCTAGAATATCCCAAGCTTGTTTTGAAGACTTCATTAAACAAATGTGAGGAGTACTAGTGCGCTCACAGAAAACACAATCAATGCATGAGCCTGAGCATATTTTACATCCCAACAAGCTTGTTTTGTTGTAGGCAAAAAAACTATAACAATAGCAATCCTTGCAATAAGACCTGTAACATCCTCAACATCACCTACATCTTCAAAACCAGGACATACATCAACGCCCTACACTATATTCTTGACACGCTTTGACATAAGAACATGTTGCATCATGTAAGCACACATAGGGTAATTGTCCCCATCCAATCTTTCCTCAATAGCAAACATCTTGAACACATTTGTGTTGTTGTCGGCCATGACAAATGCCTGCACCTGATGTGAAAAGCTGCCCAAAAAGAGAGAAACAAAGTGGGAACAACATGTGCTATATAGCCTAAACCATAGAAGACTGTAAGGGACATGTTATGTTGAAAACGACACTGACAGAAATTTTGCACAAAATAATGAAATAGCCTATGTAGTATTATGTGTAGCGGAAACGGAGGCCAAAATGAGCCCGAATAAAAAAATTAAGCAAACTTGGCTCTTTGAGCTTTCCCAAAAAAAATTTCGACCTGTAAATGCTCGCTAAAGCTCACAGAAATCAGAGAAAATGAGCAGGCATGTGCTGGAGCTACTGGCGACTAAGCCCAGAAGGATTCAACCTGCTCTGATACCAATTGTTGGAATTAGGGTTGCAGGAAAACACACATATCTTGGAGAAGACAAAGGAAGCTCAAGGCACACAATAAAGAGTGTTTTACTTAGTGTGCAATGGAAAGATAGATAGCCCTAGAATGATGGGCGTATATACAATGCATGGGGGAAAAAACCTCCTAGTGAGGGAAAAAATACCTCGGGGCTCTTAAGTGTGTTCACACACATCACTACCATATGTATATGGTAACATGATTGTGTACGAGCGACAAAATCACCAAATTCCCCTTGCAACTAACAAGTTTCTAGGTAAACCCAAAGAAACAAAGCAAAAAGCAACTAAAGGGCAAGACTGAAAAACCATCCATAATGTCAAAAATTGAACGTGAAAGTGAATACAAAAAGGTTAAAAAACATTGAAGGAGGTTCGGACTACAAAAATGGAAAGTGAGGGGAACTTTAACATAGAAAAATTTGATGCACCCTCTCATTACAAAAAATACACAATTCAGGATCGACGTATTGTGGTGGAGCAACCGATGCGAGAGCCTAAGGAGCCAGAAATATTGTATGATGGACCTAACTAAAAATGCAAAGAAGATTTATTTGGCAAAATCAGGGGAAGAGGCAAGACCAGCTTACATAGCCACAAATCTTACCAAGGAAGAGGAACAACTAATAGCTACCCTCAAACAATATAAATATGTGTTTGCTTGGTCTTACAAAGATCTAAAAGGGGTAGATCCTAGTATTTGCCAGCACATGATTCCTCTAAAAAGTGATGCTAAACCACACCAACAATGTCCATACACTGACAACAAAACCAAATTAAGGAAGAGATAGACAAACTTGTGGGACGAGTGTATAACCTCACTCCTATTTATTGAAGTCATAGCGAGAACCACGAATAAATTGTCAATCCATGGGAGGAAGCTGACTTGACTAGTGCATAGAGGCTACAAGAGGTTGTCAATCTCTTGGAAACAACAAGCAACTCGCATCCAACTCAAGCTACACTCAAGTGACTAAAATCACCAAGAGCCAATCTCTCATTGACAAACAAATCACATCCGTTACAGCATCAAATGACATCCAAACGTAATGAAACTTCTAGGACATGTTTATAAGACCTAAGCACACATGCTTATGGTCTCAAATCTCAATTTAGGTCAAGTGAAAAAATTGCAATTATTAACAGTAGTGGATTTTTGGCCTAGTCGTTTTTCGACCCAGCATGCATCTAAATGCTTGGCAATGGTGCCCCAAAACCCGGCCTATGCTTAGTTTTTGATTTTGAAGTGTAAATTCCTACTTATGATGAGATTAGTACAGGTCGACGACGCCAAAATCTACAAAATATTGTGAAATGTTTACATCAATGCGTAGAGCTCTTACTTGCGGTTGCAACACATCAAACGTGATTGCAATGTGACAATTGGAGAGGGAGTAGGAAGTGCAAGAAGGAGATAAGTGAGCGTCGTTAGCTCACACTGTGTATTTCATTATCCAAAAACTTAATAATAACTTGCAAAAATTGGCTTTTATACCTTAGCAAGGTTTTTGGTGGTCATAACTAATAATCTGGGAGCTCTAACTAAAGACAGGTTGATACAATCTGGAAGCTTGTAGCCCTGGCTCATCAATTACAAAGTTTATCCAAAAAATATGAGTTACAATATTCCCAATTCATCAAAATAATAAATTTTTTTACAAAGAGAGCTCCAAAAAATGGTATCCAGGTTAGCTTGCTGTTGCTAACATTCCCCTTCCTTGCCTGTGTCATCCCTTGACACAGCTTTATGGGCTGAAATAATCTTCGGGTTGACGACGACTGGCGAGGCGGTCTTTAAGTGCATGTTAGCTTTCTCATATCTGATCTTTCGTTCTTTCTCTGGAACCTGCAAAAATTGTATAGTGACTCTATTCGAGCTCGATGGCTGAGTAACCTACGAATCTAGAAGTTAGGTTGCTGTGATCACTGGCCCAAAAATCTTCGTTCCCAATTGAAAAACCCTATATAGAACGCTTCCTCAAATGCCAACATATTATGAGATGGCAAGAACATGCAGCGGGCGTAGAAGCCATAAAGGACTTCTTCGGAATGTTAGCCGCTTAGGTCGTAGCATAGACCCTTATTGCCATTGAGGAATGATATCCACGGTGCTCCTGCTTTCTTTGGCTCGTGAAAGGTATTCAATGCATGTGAGTAGCATTCGGAAAATTTTGTAGAGCATAGCACATGAGAGATTAGAGAGACTTTTGAAGAATGCCATGGTGCCCGTTAGGATTTTCACCATGTATTCCTCTGTCAGTGTTCCTTTTTTTGGAGCTGGCAATCTCAGATAATTCAGCCATGTAGGCCACTTCTTTGTCATTGCCTCATGTGATTTCCACTTCCTTACTCTTGGTACAAGATAAAATGTCGGGTCTTTCTAAAGTGCTGCAGGTGCTCTTGTGAACAAAATCAAGTATCTGGGATTCTTGTTCAGTCAGCCCTTTCTCCACTTGGGGTGGACTTCATATGTGCCTTTTGCTTGCATGTATTTATATAGCCGTTCCTTAACCTGTAGCAGCTCTACCTTGATCAAGGGATATGGCAGTGATTGTTGATGACATTGTGCATTGATTTGGTTGGGAGTGAGTTGAGTAACATTCGCTGAATGGAGAACTCTCAACTCCCAATCCATCGTTACTTTCCATTGCTCATCCATTTCTTGAGCGACCTGCTCCTTAAGTACATCTTCTTCAGCTTTTGACAGTTGGACCATTGGCACTTGATTGGAATCTATGATTGGTACCTGAAAGTCTTCTTCTCCTCCTGGCCTTTTTGCTGGCCGTGTTTCCATCTCAGTGAAAGAGACTGAGGGAATTTCAATGTGGGGTTGTTCTGAAGTACCTGCTTCCTCTTGTGTCTCTTGCTGGTTGTCTCATAGTAGCTAATTAACTCTCTTGAGCTATGCTATCTCCTTGAGCATCTCTTCTTCTCTTTGTACCGCATTAATGCAAGGTCTCTCCGTTGAGACTACTCTAGATTTAGCTCAAGCTTGAGATCTTTATTATTCTTTTCTAGTGCTTTATATACTTTTTCTATACCTTTGATCGAGGCAACTGCGGGATTTTCTCTTATTTGTCGCAAGAAGGTTCCCTAATCATTGATCCTTTGCTCTGAGTATTGCAATGAAGCATTTGTTACGTCGAGCTACACTTGGATCTTTTGAACTGACAGAGTTTTAGTTAAGAGTTCATTGGTAACCTCTATCAGTTGTTCGTCTTTTATCTTACAGGCATCGATTAACTTCGTGAGAAGTTCACCCAGTTCCTCCATCTCCTTTTGTTGCTTCTCTTTGGCTAGTTGGTGTTTTTCAGCTTCAGCTCTCAGCTCTTGGATTTGTCTTTGCAGATCAGTGATGACAGTCATTTTGTCCTCTAGCTCTCCTTGGAGAGCGTTGATAACCATCTCCATCTCTCTAGCCTTAGCACTGTGGCTAAGTGTTGCTGATAGCATTTTCTCTATCATTTCCTGTATCTGCTTGGCATATTCGTTTACTTGGAGAATTATTTCATCAATTTTTTGCCAGTCTTCTTATTCTGCGAGCTACCTAGATGTTTCAACAGTCTCTTGTGTCTCCTTGGGTGGGGCTGTGGTTGCTTCGGTTGCTTTGTCTCCTTGAGGCTTTGTGGATGCCTCGGCCGTTTCCTGATGGGTGGTGGTAGATGAGGTGGCCTCTATTTCTTGTGCCTTAGGTTGCTCAAAACTGGCAGTCTCTTGTGGTCCAGGACTTGCTACTCTTTTTTATTTTAACTCTTTTTCTTTGGCTTGCTCGGAAGTAGTTCTTGCCTGTTGTTCAGATCCTGTTGCTTCTTGCATTAAGAAGAGGATGGGGTGTAGGAGGGCCTCTTTATTTGCCATGAGCTTATGGAGGGATAATATTTTGACAAATAGGTATACGCCATGTGTGCAAGAATGGTCGGGGTGTAAGAGATGTGTAAGAGTGGTCAAAGGATGCACTTTTCCCCCCCAAAAAGGAGGTGGACAATTTTAGGATTTTTTGCCTTCCATAACTCCCACATACGATCTCCAATTTGAGCGGAGATCATAGATCTACAATCTACACGTCGAGCTCTTTCCATAGATAGTCAACATGATATGGTTTTATCCCCGCTAGATTTTAAATTCCATTTTGGGGGGAAACTTTGAATTCATATAAACTAGCCATTTTGCCTCTTTGAATTCAAAAGTTGTCCTTTGATTACTTTCTTCATACAAAAGGTTTGACTTCCTTGAAATGCCAAATAAAGAGGCCCTCCTATACCCCATTCTCTTTCTAATGGCGGTTCAGGATCCTTTTCAATGGTTTGCTCTCCCTCAGTGGGTTCTAAGCGTTGGTGAAGGTGGAGGGCTTGGCATGGGGTGGTCTTGTTGTTCTGTAGCAGGTGATGATGGTCTGGGAGACATCTCTTCTTGATCCTGCTGGGCTTCACTTTGTTGGGTCACTTTTAATTGTCTCTGCTGTTCTGTTGCATCTTGCTTTGCTTTTATTTTAGCTTCTTGAGCTTCTTTTAGCTTTAACACTTTTGCTTCCTGGTACATGTGTTCAAGAAAATCCTTGGGATCTTCTAGTTCTCTCCTGGCAGGATTCTTGGTTTGGGGGCCTTTTATACCTCCTGCAACCCACCGTGCTGGGTGCTTGGCAGCTTCTTTCATAGGTCTCTTTTTTCCTTTCAAACCTCACCTTCTTTTGTTGTATTATTTAATGGTCAAGTAACTTGTGTGTAGCGGAAAATAGCATGAACATAGTGAGCATTTCATTAGAATAGCTTCCTAATGAGAATAACAAGAGTGCTTGGGTGGAGAGAGCAACAAAAAGCATAACACCTAGTTAGATAGCATGAACAATACTTCAAAATAGAGAGAAATTAAGCAATTGACAACAATTGAGGACCAGATTTTCATGGAGCTAGTCCCCCCTCCAAAAGGCTTTGTATTATGGTTTCTCCCATCAAGAGAGGCATTTTACAATACAATCCTTTGTGTTCCTTCAATAGTAGCTAGTGCAATGAAGATGGAAACTGCATGCACTAAACAAAACACTTATCAAACACAACATCAATTCCCTCACGGTCTGAGACTCAAGACCTCACACACCTTTGAAGATGGTGAGAGCTAGCGGGGTATGAGAGTAGATTGAGAGGAAGAAGGAGTATTCTTACAAAAAAGATGTACATATCCTCACATAATCACTCATATTATCATATCTTAACTTAGTAATTAGCATGGTAGAGGAGATGAGCATGCATTGAAGCTTGGCTCTTGGTTGGATTTGCATCACAAAGCCAAGAGTTGTTGGTGTAGGCATCCCTTCTCACAAGCTTGTAGTAGGTGGTAAGCTTTCCATTAAAGCTTGAGAAGGAGAGAGAGTCTTGTTTTCTTCACACATGAGATTGTGTGAGTGTGTGTCTGATAATGCCTTGCAAAAATCACCTCCTTCTCTCTCTTGGTCTAACCCACTTGCTTAATGCTCATGCTACAGCCCTATTGGACCTCCCCAGGCCTAGCCAATGGGAATTAAGCAGCATATGTGATAGCCTTGTTACATGTTTCCCCATTTCCCCTTTTTTGAGAGCTTTAGGTAATTGATAAATGCAACTAAACTCTCATTGGACCCTTTTGCCTCCTAACCAATAGGAATCAGGCAAGCCATTGGGCTGCCGAATGCTTATTGGTCCCCTTGGGAGACTCTCCAATAGTCTTCTAGAGAGCTTAATTATTATTGGTTATTTTATCAAGTGATTTTAAATTAATTAAACTACATTTACTCTAGTCTAATTCTCATTGGTCCACCTCCATGGACATCCAATAGGATTTGAGTACACCTTGTGGGCATCTGGCCTAGGGAGCTAACATGTGTCCCTCTTTCCCCTTGTCTACAAATGAAGCTTGTGAGTGTGTGTGGGTGTTTCTCTCTCATCCCCTACTTCTTGGGCTTGCCCCCTCCTATGTAGGGCTTGACAAAGACTTTTTGGGACACACACAAAGCATCCAATTCCCCTAATGTTTGACCTTTGGACACAACCTTTGAATTTTGGAACCTTAGCATTTTGGAAGTCTTAATGGGCTGAACCTTAGGGTCTTTTGAGCCCATTTTTGCACATAGCTCTTTTGCAGATGTCCCCCCTTTTGGATCCCTATTTTCCCTCCTTTGGATCCCTATTGTGGCCGGTCTGCTAGCTTAACCAATATTCTAGCTTTTTCTCCCGTGGCACTTCCCCATATTAAATGATCAGTTTAACATGAGAAAATCATTTAGGAGAATTAGATATTGATTATTATTTCATTACCTCTCTCTTGAAATCATAGTCGTCCTCGACTATGGGGTAGAGAAGATAAAGCATATTCATTAGTCCTTTTCGTAGTGGGTAGAGGATCCTATGTTACCCTACGACATTGTTCCAGAATGGATGACTAGTCCATTTGGCACTTGAGATCCTAAGCTGCCGCAAGCATGTCTGCACATTAGTCCTATGAGTCTTCCATAGTACAGTGACAAGCTCTACTTGGTGTTCGAGAGACGTCGTCTCCGCAAACTTTATCTAAGCATGCACACTACTTCATTTTTGTGCACAATAAAGAAAAAGAGAGTCTTATAGGACAAAAACTTTGTTCATTTTAAACATTTGTACATTTGCTTACTCTAGGGAAGCATTGTAAGCATTGACAAGGTTTAGGTTATCCTTTGATTGTATGTCTTGCATCCATCTAGCATCTTCAAAAGGATAATTCTTAAACTTAATAAGATATCATCAGATAGTCTTACTGCCTCTGAGTACCTTGTCTTCATGTCGGAGAACGGACTCGAGTTGTAGTACCTCTTCTTGGTCCTCGATCTCCGGTGGGTCTTCAATAGTTGGTTCTTGAGGTGGCTCTCCTTTATAAGGCTTTAATAGGCTCACATGGAAAGCATTGTGTGTGAGCCAATGGTTGGGAAACTTGAGTTGATAGGCCATCTCATTGATTGGCCTAAGAATTTGAAAGGGACCATACTACCTTTTTGCTAACTTAGCATAGTACTTTTGGTGTCCTGTAGGATTCTTGCCTGTTGTGTGCCTTAATCGAGCCTTGGGAAATTTGAGTAAAACCCAATCATTTTCTTTAAAGGCTTGGGCTCTTCTGTGCTTGTCAGCAGTAGCCTTTTGCGTTTGCTGTGAGATAGAGATAGCATCCTTAATCTTTTGGAAAGATTCTTGTACATCTCGGCTATACTCATCTGCAAACGAAGATCTTCCCGTGTACCTTAAGTAGCAAGGGACTTTTTGATCTTCCCTCAATTACCTCAAAAGGTGCTTTTCCCGTGTAAGTATGTACAGTGTTATTGTAGGCATACTCCACGAAGGGTAAGTACTTCTCCCATTGGGATCTTTGATCTTCTTCCGTTACATAGGCTTTTTGTAGATCGAGAATCGTTAGGCTAGCTATTTCACTTTGTCCATCCGCCGTTTGCAGATGATAGGCCAAAGAGAAGTTTAGCCTTGTTCCTAAATTTTCAAAGAGACCCTTCCAAAAATTACTGGTCATTCTAGTATCTCTATCCGACACTATGGACATTGGCAAGCCATGGTACTTGAAGATTTGTGAAATGAAGAGGGTTGCCATTTGATGGGCTTTCATAGTCTTTATGATAGGTATAAAATGAGCTTGTTTACTGAACCTGTCTATTATCGTCCATATTCCCATATTCCCATGGATAGACTTAGGCAATCCAAAGATAAATTCCATGGATATGCTCTCCCATGGTGAATTAGGGATTGGCAAAGATTGAAGCAATCCAATTTGCTTCCCTTTATCAAACTTTGTCTTTTGGCATACCACACATTTAGAAACATACTCTTGTATGTTTTCTTTCATGGTAGGCCAATAGAAATATGTTTCAATCCCCTTTAGGGTAGACTGAATCCCTCTAAGCCCTGCATAAGGAGGAGCATGAGATTCATATATTACTTTCTCACGTAGTGAGCCTGTAACGCATAGTCTATTGCCGTAGAGAAGATAACCATCTTGTAAAGTAAATGGTTCCTCTTTCTTCTCTAGTGCAAGGGATAAAATCACATTTCTAAAATTGGGATCAATAGCATACTCATCTATCATAGAAGATAGATCATTGTGAGTTGCTATGGAAACCGCATTCACTCTCGGCCGTCTTGAGAGTGCATCGGCTACTTGATTATGCTTGCCATCAATGTGAGCAATATGAAAATGAAATTGTGAAAGGAAATTTTCCCACCTCATTTGTTTTTTGGAGAGCTTGGTCTGCATCATGAAGTACTTAAGACTTTGGTGATCCATTCGCAGAATGAAAGGAGTCCCCAATAAATAGTGCTTTCATGAGTCTAAGGCATGTAGAACTGCAAGGAGTACCTTTTCATATATGCCTAGATCTTGCTCAGCAGGGTCGAGCCTTCGACTTTCATAGCCTATGGCGTGCCCTTCTTGAAGCAAAATAGCTCCAAGGCAATCACCACAAGCATCACATTGGACCTCAAATGGCTTTGAGAGATCCGTTAGTGTAAGCACAGGTTGAGAGATAAGCCTTTTTTTAAGTTTTTCAAAAGCATTGTTCTCCTTGGCAAACCATGTGTACCTAATGTTTTTCTTTGTTAGGTCATGTAATGGTCCTGCTATTAGTGAGAACTTTTCTATGAAGCGTCTATAGTATGCACACATACCTATAAAGCTTCTTAATTCATGAAGATTCCTTGGTTTAGGCCATCCTTTTATTACCTCTAACTTTGATGGATCCATTTGGATGCCATCTTGAGAGATAATGTGACCTAAATACTGAATCTCTTGTAAAAAAAATTCACTTTTCTTTTGATTAACATAAAGTTTATTCTCTCTAGAACTTGAAATATTCCCTGGAGGTGTTGCTTGTGTTCGTCTAATGAATTAGAGTAGATGATGATATCATCAAAGAACACTCCAGTAAAGGTTTGGTGAGGCCTAAATAGCTTCTCCATCAAGCGGTTGAATGTGGCAGGTGCATTAGTCAAGCCAAATGCATGACAATGTATTCGTAAAGACCAAATGTAGTGCAAAATGTGGTCTTTACAATGTCTCGATCAACTATCCTTATTTGATGATATAGCCACTTTTTAGGTCAATCCTATTGAAGTAGGTGGACCCTTGTAGCTTATCAAATAGGTATTCTACCCATGGAACGGGAAACCTATTTTTGATAGTGATCCTATTTAGTGCTCTATAGTCGACACACATACGATATGTGCTGTCTTTATTTTGCACTAGTAGCACAGGAGAACAAAATGGAGATGAGCTAGGCCTAACCATGCCCTTCTCAATTAACTCATGCACTTGCCGCATAATCTCCTCTTGTTGAGCTTGAGAAACTCTATAAAGAGGTTTGTTAGGCGGTGAACTTCCTAGAAGAAGTACAATTGCATGGTCATCATTACCTCGTTTAGGAGGTATCTCACAAGGGATGTCGCCAATAAAGACATCCTGAAACTCCTTGAGAAAATTGGATAACTCTAATTCCTTTTGATTGTGTATATTTTCTTTTGCTAATACATTAGGTTCATTTTGAGAATCTTTAACAAAAATCATGTACACAAAAATAGAGCTCTTTATTGACTTGTTGAAAGCTTGTGTATGTACAATGGGTACAGTGTTACCCATTTCCTTAGCATATATATACATATCTTTTTTCCTGAACTTAAAGGAGATTCTCCTTTTAGGGAATTTAACATTGGCATCCATGCGATCAAACCATGGTGCCCCTAGGATTACATCCTCATGCTTGAGAGGGGAGATATAGAAGTCCTCTTTGTCCACATAGCTTTGGACATGGAGCCTCAATTTCCCAATTAAGGGAGTGACTGAAGCTTCTTGCCCCTTGAAAGCACCGTCTGCGGGTAGGACATCTCCCATCTCGTAGGCTTGTATGCCTAGCTTGGTGGCCAACTCTATAGATATAAAATTGTGAGTAGAACCAGGGTCAAAGAGAATAAAAGCATCATGCTCTCCCCAAGCATGGCATAGAGAAGATCCTTTGTGGTGAATTTCCTCCTCTTGGATTTTGACCAAGGTAGCTCTAGGAGGTTCATGGTGCATGTTCTTTTGGGGACAAGCGTGGTACGCATGCCCTTGCTCGCCTCAATTGAAACAACAGTTATCCTTGTGATAATGCTCAAGCTCTTCAGGAGAGAGTTTATTTTTGCCTTTATAAACTCCTTTCTCTTTAGCTTTGTTGGGGTTTCCCTTAGGAGACTTTTGGACATTGTCCTTCCCCTTAGGCTCATTGGAACCCTTGTTTTTCGTGGGCTTAGAATTTTTTTTAGCCCTCGTTTGGAAATTGATTCGAGAGGCCACCATAGTATGGTGTATAGCTGCCGATATAGTGCGTGGCCTTTGGGAGTTGACATACTCCACCATTTCTTCAGTTAAGCCCACACAAAATTGTTTCTTTTTCTCTCCAAAATCCAAATTTTTGAAGATAGTGGCTTTGATTTGTAGGTCCCAAAACTTGTCTACATATTTGTGAATGGATTTGTAAGGAGAGATCTTTAAGCTTCGCCATTCGGTGAGTACTTTGTCTTTGGCATCGGTGGCCAAAAACTGTTTCATAATGGAAGCTCTTAAATCTTTCCATGTTTGTGGAGCTTCACCATTGGCCCTCATCTCCAAACACCACATTGAATTGTTGGATAAAGGCCAAGACTTTGTCCGTAGCACCAAAAGTGCCATCGTAGGTAAGGAAAGAGATGCTCTTCCCTCCCTCTTTGAGCTTCTTGAGCTTGGATGACCTCTTCCACGCGGCATAGGATTTCCTATGGCCTTTTCTTTTTGATGGTTCAAAGGTTGCACCATCACTTTCTTCAGAAGATGAAGAATTTGAGGATGGAGAAGAGGGTGACCTATTTCTTGCCTTTTTCTTGCCTTGATCTTTGTTGTCTTCACCATCACTTTCATAAGAGGAAGAGGATGAAGAAGATGGAGAAGAGGGTGTCCTTTTTCTTGCCTTTTTCTTCTCTTGCTTTTTGTCCTCCCTCTTTGAAGTATGGTGTGGAGAAGTATGCGATGTTCTTCTCCGTTTTGGAGGCAATGGAGAGCGTTTAGCCCGCCGTCTTCATGGAGCCATCTCCGTCGAGGTGACGGGAGACTCGCTTCTTTCACGTTCCTTCGGTGGAGGCTCTTGAGTTCTCCTTTGAGAAGGAGATGCGTCATCAAGGAGCAAATTTTAAAGCCCTTCATAGGGATCCTCTTCTTCTTCCAGAATCAAAGAGAGACCTCTTTTGGAAGTCTTGCAAGGAGGCTTCCTAGGTGCTCTCTCGTCATGGTGGGGAGCTTGGAGAATCCCATGAGCACGAAGCTGCTGTTGCACTTCACTTTGGAGGGATGGATAGCCCATGGCTTGTTGAAGCCTAGAAACAAGATAGTTAACAAGCATCAAGGCATCATTAGTAGCTTGCTCATTAGCGAAATCAAAGTTATCAACATTAATTTCACTCTCTTTACTATTGTCATCCATTCTAACAAATTTTAATTGTAAACTTTTTAGTTGTACTTTGGCACTTCAAGCCCTAGTTACTACTCCTCTTTACACGTTTAGAAAAAGCACTCAAGCTACTGTACCCGTGGCTCAAATACCATAAATTGCAAGGAATAGAAGAGAGGGTCGTTCAACACCAAAACAACTCCGACTCCTATCAAGCTTCTAATAGCTCAATAGTGGTTAAGTCGTAGGCAAGCCCTGTAGGACTCCATCTATTAAGACCATAGCTCTTGACAGTAATTCCCATTAAGTGCACAAAGGCAGGCGCACTACAAGGTTGAAAAATCCCTATTCTACTTACTCACATGCAATTAATAGTACCAACTATTTATAGCTAGCTTGAGGACCTCCCTTCTTAAGCAAGAAAAGAGAAACCTTGTGCTTTGATACCAATGTAACATTTAATGGTCTAGTAACTTGTGTGTAGCGGAAAATAGCATGAATATGTTAAGTATGGAGCCTGATTTACCTTGTAATCTTTTGTGGTAAAAGCGCACATTTGTAAGGCCCCCATTATGAGGAGAAGCCATCGTGCGTGAAGGAAAATCACTCGCCGGAAACCAAAATTTTCACAGCCAAAAATCAGGGGCAACTTTAGGGGCCTCAGGGGCGGAAGCCCCCGAGACTTTTTTTTTCCTTCACCGGAATATTATGGCCGGACGGCGGCCAAAAAGTGGTCGGAAAACAACCGGTCGGTTGGCCGATGGCCGGTGGTCGGAAGTCAATGGCCGGTGGCCGGTGGCGAATTCAAAAGCGGACTTGTCTTCTCAAGGGAGGCCACACATGGGCAGATTGAAGGGTCCGATTTGGACTTATCTACACAAGGGCGGCTACACATGGCTGCCTCTCATGAGAGAGGGCAACCCTTTTGGCCTATAAAAGGAGGCCATTTCTACACACATTTCATAGTGTGAAGTTGATGCAACAAGGTGAGTGTGAGGTGGTGAGAGTGAAGCAAGGCGGGAGCTCCATTAATGGTATAATCCCTTTGTAAACTACTTCTTGTTTTGAAGTACTAAAGCCATTGAGTGGCTGCTTTCCCGTGGACGTAGCCCACATTGGGTGAACCACGTATATCGTGTGTACTCTCTCTCTCTCTCTCTCTCTCTCTCTCTCTCTCTCTCTCTCTCTCTACTCTATAATCTCGTGTATGTAAATTTGTCTCTCTCCATTAAGTAATCTACTCAATTATCTATTTAGCTATATCTTATTTCCTAACAACTGGTATCAGAGAACGGTTTGCTCGTAGCTAAATTATCTCAAGGAAAGGATTCCTTGAATTGAGTGGAGTTATGGCGGAGGAAGGGAAGCTCAAGATTGAGAAGTTCAGCGGCAAAAACTACCAACATTGGAAGATGCAGATTGAAGACTATCTCTACCAGAAGGACCTCTATTTGCCACTAGGCGGTTTTGCAAAGAAGCCCGCAACGATGGCAGATGAAGCATGGATTGTCCTTGATCGAAAGGCACTGGGAACAATCCGGTTAAGCTTGGCATCAACAGTGGCCTTCAACGTTTCGGAGATGAAGACCACGGAGGACTTGATGAACTCACTTGATGACTTCTATGAGAAACCATCGGCATCCAATAAGGTATTTCTTATGAAGCGCTTGCTCAATCTAAAGATGGCAGAGAATGGTTCAGTTGCAGAACACCTAAATGAATTTAACACAAACATAAGTCAACTTCGATCGGTAAAAATAAACTTCGATGACGAAGTGCGAGCGCTCCTTATACTATCATCTCTACCGGATAGTTGGGACAGCCTTGTGATGGCTGTAAGTAATTCTATTTCTGGCACAAATACTCTTAAGTTTGATGATGTTGTGGGTGTTCTCCTAAGCGAGGAAATACGAAGGAGAAGCACAGGAGAATCATCAAGTGTTGCATTGTCAGTGGAAACAAGAGGAAGACCTAAGGAGAGGTTCAAAAACCAAAAGGGTCGTGATTGCTCAAGACGGAGCAAGTCACACACAAAGTCAGTTCTTGAATGTTGGAACTGCGGCAAGAAGGGCCACGTCAAGAAGGATTGTTGGTCCAAGAAGAAGAAGGAGACTGAGTCTCAAGACAACAAGCCAACATCAGAGGCCAATGTGGCAGGTAAAGTAGAGCAAGATGCTCTAATTCTCTCATTAGACAATGTGTCTAGTTCCTGGAAAGTAGATTCCGAGGCTTCATTCCATGCGACACCACACAAGCAACATTTCCAAGATTACACCAAAGGTAATTTTGTGTATGTATACTTGGGAGATGATGAAGCTTGTGAGATTGTCGGCAAAGGTACAGTTTTTGTCAAAACTGCTAACGGAAATGAATGGAAGCTTACAGATGTTAGGCATGTTCCTTCTCTTCGGAAAAATTTGATCTCTACAGGACAATTGGACGATGAAGGTCACAACATTTCATTTGGAAACAAAGGAAGATCTCAAAGGGATCTTTGGTGGTTGCCAAGGGAGAAAAGGTCGGTACACTTTACTTGTGTGCTATCAGCACAGAACCTTCAGCTTGTGCAGCAACTACAGAAGTTGACAGTGCGGTGTGGCACTATCGGCTTGGGCATATGAGTGCCAAAGGAATGCAAATCCTTCAAACAAAGAAGCTTCTACCAGGTTTGAAAGAAGTGGAGTTAGAGTTCTGTGAATATTGTGCTAATGGTAAACAAAAGAGGGTAAAATTTCAAAAATCAAGAAATGAAAGAAAAAATAAAAAACTTGAGTTGGTTCATTCTTATGTTTGGGGTCCTGCAAGTACACCATCACTTGGTGGCTCATTGTACTATGTAACATTCATAGATGATGTGATTAGAAAAACATGGGTTTATGTCATGAAGAATAAATCCGATGTATTTTCCATATTTCAAAGGTGGAAAGCCTTTGTGGAGAATGAAACAGGTACCAAGGTTAAATGCCTCAGATCCGACAATGGAGGTGAATATTGCAGCCAAGCTTTTGAAAGCTTTTGTGCTCAATGGCATTCAGAGGCAAAGGACAACCCCAAGGACACCTCAAAAAATGGGATTTCGGAAAGGATGAATAGGAAAATCATGGAGTGAGCACGAAGCATGCGGCTACATGTAGGCCTACCGCTTGAGCTTTGGGCGGAAGCTGTAAGTACGTCTTTGTACTTGATTAACCGGTCACCCTTAACGGCATTGGATGGGGGAGTTCCAGAAGAGGCATGGACAAGTAAACCTGTGAATTATGCATTTCTCAAAGTATTTGGGTGTGAGGCTTTCACGCACATAGATAGAAGCCTAAGATCAAAGCTAGATGCAAAGTCCAAAAAGTGTTTCTTCATTGGCTATGGAGAAGGTGACTTTGGGTATCGCCTATGGAATCCTGAAGATGGTAAATCTTAAGGAGTAGGGATGTAATTTTTAACGAACAAAATATGTACAAAGATTACTTGGAAAGAAAAAAAACAAAAGAAACAGGTGATGAGTACATGGAGCTTCAGGACGGTGAAGACTCAAGGACTGCAAATGGAGACAATGTGCAACAACGTCAACCAAATGAGGAGCCTCAACCTATTCCCCGAAGATCTACAAGAGCAAGTAGACCTCCAGAAAGGTTTGTTCCTTCCTTCAACCATCTCTTGATCTCAGATTCTGGAGAGCCGGAATCGTACGAAGAAGCTATGCAACATGAATCCAAAGAAGAATGGACGAAGAGCATGCAAGTGGATATGGACTCACTACATTGCAACCAAACATGGGAATTGGTTGAGTTTCCTAAAGGTAAGCGAGCACTTCAAAACAAATGGGTGTACAACGTGAAGGAAGAAGAAGGTGGGAAGAAAAGGTACAAGTCTAGGCTTGTGGTAAAAGGTTTTTCTCAAAAGAAAGGTATTGACTTCAATGAAATATTTTCTCATGTTGTAAAAATGAACTCAGTTAGGCTTGTCTTAAGCCTTGTGGCTGCTCATGATCTAGATCTCGAGCAAATGGATGTAAATACGGAATTCCCTCACGCTGACTTAGAAGAGGAAATCTACATGCTTCAACCAAAGGGGTATGAAGTAAAAGGTAAGGAGAAAATGGTTTGCAGATTAAAGAAGAGCTTGTATGGTTTAAATCAAGCATCAATACAATGGTACTTGAAGTTTGATCGATGGATGTTGGATCATGGATTCACAAGATGCAACTCGGATCACTGCGTCTACACGAAGAATTTGGGAGATGGGAAATTCATCATCCTAATGTTATATGTTGATGACATGTTGATTGCAAGTGCTAACATGCAGGACATCAAAGACCTAAAAGAGGAGCTGTCTAAATCTTTTTCAATGAAAGATTTAGGTGTTGCAAAGAGGATACTTGGTATGAAAATATCAAGGGACAGGATAAAGAAGACAATAAAGCTATCTCAAGAAGATTACATCAAGAAGGTACTAGAAAGGTTTGCAATGCAAAATGCAAAACCAGTTTCTACACCTTTGGCTGGTCACTTTAAACTAATGAAGGATATGTGTCCAAAGACACAAGAGGAGATAGCCTATATGTCTAAAGTTCCATATGCTACAGCGGTAGGTTCTCTAATGTATGTTATGGTCTGGACAAGGCCAGACATTGCACATGCAGTGGGAGTTGTGAGTAGGTTCATGGACAACCCAGGTAAAGAGCATTGGGAAGCTGTGAAGTGGATACTTAGGTATCTAAAAGGGACAACAACAAATTCTTTGTATTTTGGAGGAACTGATATTTTTCTAGAAGGGTATGCTGATGCAGATATGGCAGGTGACAAAGATACTCAAAGGAGCACTACTGGCTATGTGTTCACGGTTGGAGGCACAGCAGTAAGCTGGGCTTCAAAGCTGCAGAAAGTGGTTTCACTTTCTACCACGGAAGCAGAGTATGTAGCAATGACGGAGGCAAGCAAAGAAATTTTGTGGCTTCACAGATTTTTAGAAGAGCTTGGATTCAAACAAGACAATTGTGTCTTGTACAGTGATAGCCAAAAGCGCTATCCATCTTGCGAAGAACTCAGCCTTTCATTCAAGGACAAAGCACATTAAGGTGAGAAATCACTTCATCGCACTCTTTTGGAAGAGGGACAGCTAAAGCTAGGAAACGTGCATACAAGTGAAAATCCTGCAAACATGTTTACAAATGTGGTCAACAAGGAGAAGTTGAGCTTTTTCTCATCTTCAATCGGCATTCAAGGATAAGGAGCCAAGATGGAAAGAAGTCACAGGTTTGGTTTTGAGATCAGTCTCTAAGTGGGAGATTGTTAAGTATGGAGCCTGATTTACCTTGTAATCTTCTGTGGTAAAACCGCACATTTGTAAGGCCCCCATTATGAGGAGAAGCCATCGTGCGTGAAGGAAAATCACTCGCCGGAAACCAAAATTTTCACAGCCAAAAATTAGGGGCAACTTTAGGGGCCTCGGGGGCGGAAGCCCCCGAGACTTTTTTTTTCTTTCGCCAGAATGTTATGGCCGGATGACGGCCGAAAAGTGGTCAGAAAACAACCGGTCGGTTGGCCGATGGTGGTCGGTAGTCAATGGCCAATGGCCGGTGGCGAATTCAAAAGCGGACTTGTCTTCTCAAGGGCGGCCACACATGGGTGGATTGAAGGGTCCGATTTGGACTTATCTACACAAGGGCGGCTACACATGGCTGCCTCTCATGAGAGAGGGCAGCCCTTTTGGCCTATAAAAGGAGTCCATTTCTACACACATTTCATAGTGTGAAGTTGATGCAACAAGGTGAGTGTGAGGTGGTGAGAGTGAAGCAAGGCGGGAGCTCCATTAAGGGTCTAATCCCTTTGTAAACTACTTCCTGTTTTGAAGTACTAAAGCCATTGAGTGGATGCTTTCCCGTGGACGTAGCCCACATTGGGTGAACCACGTATATTGTGTGTACTCTCTCTCTCTCTCTCTCTCTCTCTCTCTCTCTCTCTACTCTATAATCTCGTGTATGTAAATCTGTCTCTCTCCATTAAGTAATCTACTCAATTATCTATTTCGCTACATCTTATTTCCTAACAGAACATAGTGAGCATTTCATTAGAATAGCTTCCTAATGAGAATAACAAGAGTGCTTGGGTGGAGAGAGCAACAAAAAGCATAACACCTAGTTAGATAGCATGAACAATACTTCAAAAGAGAGGGAAATTAAGCAATTGACAACAGTTGAGGACCGGATTTGCATGGAGCCGGTCCCCCCTCCAAAAGGCTCTGTATTATGGTTTCTCCCATCAAGAGAGACATTTTACAATACAATTCTCTGTGTTCCTTCAATACTAGCTAGTGCAATGAAGATGGAAACTTCATGCACTAAACAAAACATTATCAAACACAACATCAATTCCCTCAGGGTCTCAGACCCAAGATGGTGAGAGCTAGCAGGGTATGAGAGTAGATTGAGAGGAAGAAGGAGTATTCTTACAAAAAAGATGTACATCTCCTCACATAATCACTCATATTAGCATAGCTTAGCTTAGTAATTAGCATGGTAGAGGATATGAGCATGCATTGAATCTTGGCTCTTGGTTGGATTTGCATCAAATCCAAGAGTTTTTGGTGTAGGCATCCCTTCTCACAAGCTTGGAGTAGGTGGTAAGCTTTCCATTAAAGCTTGAGAAGGAGAGAGAGTCTTCTTTACTTAACACATGAGATTGTGTGAGTGTGTGTGTGATAATGCCTTGCAAAAATCAGCCCCCTCTCTCTCTTGGTAGACCTCCCTTGCTAAATGCTCATGCTACAACCCTATTGGACCTCCCCAGGCCTAGACAATGGAAATTAAGCAGCATGTGTGATAGCCTTCCGACATGTGTCCCCCTTTCCCCTTTTGTGAGAGATTTAGGTAATTAATAAATGCAACTAAACTCTCATTGGACCCCTTTGTCTCCTGGCCAATAGGAATCAGGCAAGCCATTGGGCTACTGAATGCTTATTGGTCCCCTTGGGAGATTTTCCAATAGTCTTCTAGAGAGCTTAATTCTTATTGGTTCTTTTATTAAGTGATTTTAAATTAATTAAACTAGATTTACTCTAGCCTAATTCTCATTGGTCCACCTCCATGGCCATCTAATAGGATTTGAGTACACCTTGTGGGCATCTGGTCTAGGGAGCTGACATGTGTCCCTCTTTCCCCTTGTGTACAAATGAAGCTTGTGAGTGTGTGTGGGTGTTTCTCTCTCATGCCCTACTTCTTGGGATTGCCCCCTCCTATGTAGGGCTTGACAAAGACTTTTTGGGAGACACACAAAGCATCCAACTCCCCTAATGTTTGATCTTTGGACACAACCTTTGAATTTTGGAACCTTAGCATTTTGGAAGTCTTAATGGGCTGAACCTTAGGGTCTTTTGAGCCCATTTTTGTACATAGCTCTTCTACAGTTGGGCCCCCCTTTGGATCCCTATTTTCCCTCCTTGGATCCCTATTGTGGCCGGTCTGCTAGCTTAACCAATAGTCTACCTTTTTCCCCCCTGCACTTCCCCATATTAAATGATCAGTTTAACATGAGAAAATCATTTAGGAGAATTAGATATTGATTATTATGACATTTGTTGAGGTTCTTATTGATGTGCAGCTAGTGCCTTCTTCTTCATCTCCTCTCTTCTGACTCTCTTCTCTTCATTGTCTGAGCTTTTGCTGCTATGTGCTTCATGAGATCTTTCTGCAGACTCCTCATCAAATTTGTAAACTATTTTTTTCGACCTTGTGGTTCTTGGAGATGGCTGTGCTGACACTATCCATGTGTTTATATATGGGGCAGGTGGAAAATTGTCTGCCATGCCGATAGCATGGTATGCTATTCTTGTGAGTACCTCAGGTGCTCCCAAATAGGTTATCTTGCCCTCTTTCTTGGTACCCTTTAGTGTGGATAAAACATACTGTGCGTGATCAATGGGTTTCCTGGTTGTCAACTTTAACGCTTGTGTGAATGTAGTCGCAACTGCATGATTGGGTGTTGTGTACCTTGGCGGTCTCTTTGCTAGAAAGTGGAAGTGTTGGTGATATAATCGTGCTGGTTCTTCCACTTGCTTCTGGATGAGATCATCAAAGGTAGCCGCAGCGGTCTCCTTGGTGAAGGTACCTGCTGTCTTTCTGTCTCTAGCCCTCATTGTCATCCCTTATGTCGGCAACTTGAGAGCCTCTAGCACAATCTCTTTTGTTATCACCACATCTACCTTCTGCCCTTGCTGGTCAGTATTTTGAGTTGTTCCATCTTCTTTTATTGTAAACAAAAGCTCATAGGATTTCTAAAAATCTACACCACATGGATCTTGGTCGTAGAATTCTCTGAGTCCAAGCCTTCTGTTAGATTCTTTCGTTTCGGGCTTTGCCGCGACATCATAGACCTCTTTTGGCAACAACTGTAGTTCTACCTGATGTCCTTCTTCGCTTTTAAATCTGCCTTAAAAACTGTGGTGTTGTTTTCTTCAAGATGATCCTTGGATAGATATGTTGCCTTGGATATCTTTACTGCACTTTGATCCAGTTGGTGTGGTGGCAGCTCTTGCAGCTTCTCTTTTTGAGTGACCCTCTTCTTGGCCTTCTCCGCAGCTTGCATTGCTCCTGTTAAGTGAATAGAGTGCCAAAGTTAGAAAATTTGGCAGATTCCGCTCTAAAATGTCCTTCAGTCTGAATTGCTGAAAAATTGAGTCCAATTTGCTCCGAATTAATTTTTGAACATGCATAGATGCATAAAAACATGTAAAGATCAAAATCATAAAGTCCATGCAAAAATTTGCAACAAAAGTAAATAATTGCGATTATTTACAAGCTGATAAATTTTTTCAACATTTTTCAATTTTGGTATCATGAGCTTGAAGTATATATCAACTAGATACTCTGAGTGAAGTGTGGGCTCATTTGAGTGCACAGGGTGAGAATGGTGCTAGACTTAGGCTTTTCGTCTCTGAAACAGTAGATATAAGGGAATTTTGAGATGTTGAGCTCCAAATTTGTTCAAACTTGGTCAGTGGGCTTAGGACATCATATGCTTTGGTCCGATGAAGGCAAAGTTGCATTTTCCCCCCATCTTGGCAAAAAAGTAAATAATTGTGATTTTTAACTTTTTCATCAAAATGCACAAATTTTGGTGCAAATTGGTTCTAGGCATGATGTAGACCCTATGTATGTGAGATGAGGTGACTTGGATCAAAAAATGTGACTGATAACTCAGAAATTGGTTTGAAAGGACTTCTTTCCATTTTTTTGACAATTTTCCAAGTTATCATTGATCAATTTGTCTCATACTTGAAATGTGGCATGTAATAGGTGTGCACAAGTGATAGGTGAGGTGATGATACCATTTTCAAGCCAAAAATTTACAAAAGTAAATAATCATGATTATTTACAGAAGTCAACTTTTTTTTGTAAAACTTGAAAATTTTGACCTAAACATATTCTATACACCTAAAACAAGTCCTAAATTGAATTTGGTAAAGTTTCATCTTGCCGGCATCACTTCGTGCTTTGTTGTCTCTGAAATCACCGATTTTTGTGACTACAGGGCCTGTGGAGTTGGTTAGTCACTTTTGAGTCTATGGACTTGTCCGCTACATAGTCCTCAAGCAACTCATCCAATTTTGGCCCATTTGGAGTCAGTTTGACTTCGTATGTCAAATTTGACCCCTTGTAGCCTTCGAGCGGTTTTCTGCTTTTTGAGGGCTTGCCTTGATTGATTTTATGAAACCAACCATATACATTGTGTATAGACCCAGTCTATAAGGTATCTGTTGAGTCAGAATCCAATTCTGACATCTGTCAAAAACCTAGCTTTTCTACTCGGGACCCCCCTTGACCCCTACCGAATGGTTAGCTATTGAGATAGAAGTGTTCTATCATCTAGGGGAATACTACACTTCAAGTCTCGTCTGATTTGGTTGAGCTGACAGGTCACTATGGTCAAGTTTTGGTAGTAGGTCTTCGTGCACTGCTCGGATTCTAGGGTTTTTTCCTGGGGTTTAGACTAGCTACCGGCCATACAGAATGGATCATTGATAAGTATAGAACTTGCCCCTCATGCCTTGTGTGAGACGACGTTGTAAACAGGAGACTGCGGACTCCAGAAAATGCACGCGAAGAAGGTCGAAAAGCTCTCTCTCCAAAGGCGACATGTGGAAATGAGGTGATTTTAGGCTACCTTGGGTATCTATACTCAGACTTCCCGAACCAGTTTTTTCCAAATTCCCCTGTTAGTCCTACTAGGCCGTGAAATCTATATTAGACTCAAAAATTTCCTCAATCGGATCCTTGTAGCTCATTCTGCAAGAATTCTGCAAAAGTAGGTCTGACCGCCTAATTTAGGCTTCCCGCTTTCGTCTATCGATTTGATTGACATTTTTTGTGTCTGTCTGCCTTGTCCTTTTGATCATTAGCGTGTCTTCAGTTTTTTCATCTGAGCTCATATGCTATTTATTATTAATTTTTGACGTGTTTATTGAAAAAATCAAAGAAAATAACAAAATGCGCTAAAAAAGCAAAGTGAAAATCCAATAATTAATAAAATCATAAAAAAATAACGCTTTATTTTTTTTGTTGGATTTATCTATTTAAAGTCCCAATATCAAGAAAAATAATGAAAATTAACCAAAAAAGACTATTTTTTGATAGTATATACACTATTTACACTCATCGGGGAGATGTTATCAGTTAAATTCCCTTGTGGATGATTTATAAGGGTACTATTACGTAATTTTGCAAAAAATCACACGTTAATATCAAACTTTTTTCCTCCCTCTTCAAACATTGCCCTTAATGACTTAGTTCCCTTCCACCCCTCCTAGATGGTGTACTCCAGGACGATTGTGTGCATGAGTTGAACAATTCTGTCTATGCATAGCCTTGGTTGGCTCTACCATGCTTTGAAGATCAAAACCATTAAAACCATTATGTTGTGCAAGAGTTGGGTCTTGAGTAATTAACTCAAGCGTTTCACACACTATTTTGTGCACAATCACACCCTAATGCTTGCATTAGGGTGTGCATGCATTATACACACACTAATGCAAGCATTAGTGTGTGCATGTGTTACAAGCACACACTAATGCTTGCATTAGTGTGTGCTTGCATTATACACACACACACACTCATGCTTGCATTAATGTGCGATTGTGCACAAATTAGTGTGTTTTCACACACTAATTTGTGCACAATCACTCACTAATGCAAGCATTAGTGTGTGCATGCATTATACACACACACTCATGCTTGCATTAGTGTGTGATTGTGCACAAATTAGTGTGTTTTCACACACTATTTTGTGCACAATCACACACTAATGCCCGTGCATTATACACACACGCATTAGTTAGTTTCTACACACTAATTTGTGTCCAAACACACACTAATGCAAGCATTAGTGTGTGCATGCATTATACACACACTAATGCTTGCATTAGTGTGTGATTGTGCACAAATTAGTGTGTTTTCACACACTATTTTGTGCACAATGCATGCATTATACACACACACACACACTAATGCTTGCATTAGTGTGTGATTGTAAACAAATTAGTGTGTTTTCACACACTATTTTGTGCACAATGCATGCATTAGTGTATGCATGCATTAGTGTGTTTCCACACACTAATTTGTGCCCAAGCACACACTAATGCAAGCGTTAGTGTGTGCATATCTCTCTAGCACACACTAATGCCTGCATTAGTGTGTGCTTGTGCACTAATTAGTGTGTCTACACACTAATTTGTGCATAAGCACACACTATTGTAAGCATTGGTGTGTGAAAAAATTGCACACACTAATGCTTGCATTAGTGTGTGCTTGTGCACAAATTAGTGTGTGAAAACACACCAATGCATGCACACACACAATAATGCTCAGTGTGTGCATGCGTTACAAGCACACACTAATGCTAGCATTAGTGTGTGCTTGGGCATGCATTAGTATACCAAAGCATACCTCCATTAGCATTAGCATACCAAAACATACCTCCATGTGGGTGTGCGATGAAGTTGATTGAGACCCCAATGGTCACCGAGAAGCCCAACAATAGATTAAGGTCCAACACACACACACACACTAGATTAATTTCTTTGCCACACACTAGCTCACACACACAATAGATTGATTAGAAGCACACACACACACTCTAAATGGATGCAAAAAAAATAAGCACACAAACCATTTCTTAAATAGGAGATAAAAGGAATCCTATGCAGGGAGGAATCCTATGCAAGGAGGAATCCTATGCAATAAAGAATCTCACTTTGACTAGAATCCAATGTTAATTAGGGTCCCTTTTTTTTGTGAAATTGTAGGATATGGCATCCTCTTCCACGCCTGGCTATCGGTCCATAGAGGAATTTCTCGCCGAGGGCCTCTCTTACGAGGACGCTTGTGATGCTTACTACTCGCAGTCTTCCTCCCACCAGTCACAATCCACCTTCGGCTTTTGATGGTTCCGAGATGCAGTACACGACCCCGACCTCGATACCGTGCCCAGGCAGAGTGGCTATCCTCGCAGCAGAGTCTTCGTGGGCGGTACACACCAGCACAGTTGGGCTGCCTATGGGCTCTCACCGCTTGCGACACCGGGCGCCGGCACTCCGATCGTGCAGAGTGTTCCTCCCAGTGGGCCTCCCAGCGGTTCGGGATCGGGCCAACGCTCTTCGGGTGGCCAGCGCTCTTTCCATAGTGGTGGCTCACGCTCTCGTCGAGGTAGTGGCTCGTGCTGCTTTGGTGGTGGAGGGGGCAGTGCTACAAATTCACCTCCTCCTACACCCCGACCTCCTCGCTCACCCCTTGGAGCTCCACTTGAGGATGAGGACCGCGATGCGCCCGCCCCGGATGCTCGTGGCTACTACTATTATATACATCCAAGGGGGGAGGTAGATCTAGGTTCCTCTTTGGGGAGGACATTTTGAGGGCACCTTAACCAACTGATCCACTCAACATACCAAGATTGCTTTAAATCTTTCAAAGATCAGGACCCAGGCGACTTGACGTACATTCACACGACATTGCTCATGTGGTTCCCTAATCCGGAAGTGGAAGAGTTATCCAGGCAGTGGCTCGAGGAGTACGTCAAGAATTTCTTGAAAAATAAGAAGTCCAGTGTGCGGAGGGTGGCAAAGCAAACATTTGAATCTGAGGGTCACAACTATCGCCCTGGAAATGTTCACGACAAGGAGTGGGAGAAAGCCCAGGGAGAGCTGGAGGACGAGAGAGCGGCAGGTGCTAGGACGCACACTCGACAGGTGGAGGCGAGGGCGTAGCAAACGCCCACGCATTACGGCTCGGGAAAAAAAGCAGCATGGAAAGATAAATTTGTGAGTGCGCGTATTTTCATTTGAATTGATTTAATTTGTGGTAATAAGGTTAGGTTTGAGATATTTTTTAATTGATATACAGCAACATATTACTATGACCTGCCCAAGCCGAGAGATCTAGAGATACAGAGAGAGCCACTCCGAATATCAGACATGGTGCTGGCTGTATGAAAACAACAAAATCAATCGCGAAGAATTTGAAAATGCATGTCGTACACTACAGCCTGTAAGTGTGAACTTTTTTTTTAAAGTGAGTGCATGCAGAATTATGTATCCATTTGTATTAATTAAAGGTTTTGTTGTTTTTTTCTTTTCCAGAGTCAAAGGAGTCCCTCGAGAGGTCCCAGGATCCGAGTAGCTCAATCCTCCAAGTGTTTTTGGGCTCGTCTTCTTTTGGCCACAGTTGTATAGCCCCCATGTATCGCCTATTTGGGCAATTTTGTAATATCCAATATAATTAAACACTTGATTTTGGCCCAAAGTCTTCTTTTGGCCACAGTTGTATAGCCGCCATGCATCGCCTATTTGGGCAATTTTGTAATGAACAGTTTCTCCAATATAATTAAACATTTGATTTTGGTCCAAAGTTTTTGTGCAATGAAATTGTTGTTTTTATATTTATTAAATGTATAGGAAAAAAAAGGCAAATGACCATTTGGATGGGTCCTACCAAGGACCATCCAAATGATCATCTGCTTTTTTTTTTAAATACTCGCGTGCACGGTAATGGTTGCGGTAATACTGGCGGTAAGTCCCGTGGAAATAAGTGCGGAAATATAGCCAGGCCGATTACCGCGTGCATTGCTGAAGCACCATTACCACCAGCATTGACTCAAGGATTACCGCTCCCGAGATTTTTTGGCTTGAACTTTTCCTTTGTTTTTGTGCGTCTATTTGAGCGGAAATGTGCTCCAAATGTCATAGTGGGAGCCACATAGGGTAGAGTTGCATAATCAGCTTTGCTGAGCAGAAGATGCCCTTTCAATTGCTGGGTCTGCATTTGCTGCAACTTATCCTGTTTTACCAGTTTTGCAGAAGGTTTCCAGTAATTGTAGGAACTCCACCAAGCAAAGTCGAGAACGCTGGACCTTTCCCTTTGTCCAGTTGACTCTTGCCTTTGTCCCCTGGCTGATCTGCTATCTTCTCAACAATGACTGGCTTGACATGATCTTTCCCAGACCCAGTAGCAACTGTATTTTTTACAACTGGCTGGTCAGGCACAGTCTTCTGAGCAGATTGCTGCTCAGTCTGACTCACTACAGCTTTCTCAGTGGTTATTGTCTTGAGCTAGCTTTCTATCTGCTTCAAAAACTCACTACTTTTTGTCAGTGTAATTTTTGGCTTCTTTGAACTGCCAGCCTCTTCTGCAGTTGCTTTCCTTTTCAGGTCGGTTGAAATGGTTTGACTGTCTATTTCCTCGTCGTCTGAGGACATTTCAATGTTCTTTGGTTCAAGAATTGGCTTCTCACTCCAAGCCTTCTTTACCTACTCATTAACATCTGCAGCAGTAGCCCAATACAGGAATTGCCAAACATACCAGACCTTGAAAACAGTTTGAGATTTTAGCTTGGCAGTCTGCTGGAGTACATTATGCGAGAGAATTTGACAAAGGTTGATAGAACCTGTGGATCCAGTATCTTGGCCAACAACATAGCAAACAATTTTTCGGATACATACGTTGGGTTGTTCTTAAGGCTTACTGCTTCAGCTACAAACCTGTAAGCAGTGGAGGCTTCTAGTCCTGCTACTTGAACTCCTTGAGCACTGGCCTTGTGCTTTCGTCTAGCCGTTTCATCCTCCTTCAGAGCGATACTTATTTGCTGCGCAGTTGCCACAGAAGATTTGGGCTCATTGGGCATCCGGAATGCAAATGCTATGGCTTCTGGTGTCACTGACACCTTCCTACTATTTACCATGGCATTGCCATTTTCAGCGTCAAAGGAATCAAGAACTTGCTTGATGATATCTACATCAAAAGAAATTCTTGTAGCTTGCAGCACAACTTGAAGATCCCAGAGTTGTAGCAGAGTCATTGCTTGATCAGTAAATACATAACGCTGGATTTTACTGTACGCGATAACAGGAAGGCTTGCCTTTGCCTTAACAACTATGGCCTGGGTTTCCTCAAGAGACTCTTGCATCTTCTCTGAGCGTTTCCTTCTACCCATACACTATGAGGTCGATGACGATGAAACAGGCGAACGAGAAGATGACTTACTTGTCGTGTCGAAGCTGTTTCCTGGTGTCGCTGGCAAGCTTATGTGACAGTCAACTGTCTCGTCAAAGGTCGAAGTTTGCGGCTACAGCGAAGAAACCTCGGAGCTTGGAGATGGCGAATGGTTAACAGGAGGGAAGCGTTGCGCAGGGGATTTATGAGAAAAAATGCTAACTCTTCTGACTGTTATACATGTTTGCCATAAAATCTCCACCACTCGCCGCTCCTAGACTTGTGTGAGTCGTTGCTGTCGTGGCAGACATGCATTGGACAAGACTGCGACCCCTCCTTGTAATAATTACCACTGGCGTGCCATTTGACCGTTGGGCGCTCAAAAATTGGAAAGTGTGTCCATACTGGTAGTGGACTGATTTCCACTCTGGCTCGACCATACTGGTACTAATTCTAAGGTTAGCCTGATCTAGTCCTTCTGGTACTGGTTCTGAAGCTGGAACTGGTTGCACATGAAAAAGTCCAAAAATGTCTGATTCCAATATCTCTTGATCAGTAACCTCCAGTTCCTTAGTACCTTGTTCCGGCCCAGTTTCTCTGGTCTCTGAATAATAAAGCTTGATCTTTGCTCCATTATATACTCCTGGCAACATTAGTCCAGATAAATCTTTCAGTCTGACTGTGCCATTGGAGAAAACCCAATCTACCTCAAAAGGTCCTGCCCAGGCAATCTTCAAGTTCGGCTTCTTTGGACCCAGTCTAGACTGATATAGAAGCACTAAGTCTCCTTTCTGGAATTCTCAAACTTTAATTCGGCGATCATGCCAGTGCTTCCTTCGTTGTTGAACAATTTCTTGTTCCAATATAGCCCTTTGCCTGAGTTCATCTAATTGCATCAATTCATCCAGCCTCTTCTTAAGATTATGGTTGAAGTCTAATCCATACTTCACAGCCATTCTCAGACTGGGGATTACAAACTCCATAGGAACCACAGCTTCAATACCATACACCATTCTGAATGGTGTCATTCCAGTAGTTACCTTATAAGCTGTCCTATAAGCCCATAGAGCAGCCTGAAGTTTCAAATCCCACTGGTCTGGTTTCTTTTGCACTACCTTGGTGAGAATAGTTTTTATTGTCTTGTTGCTACTTTCAACCTGTCCATTGCATCTGGGATAGTAAGGAGTAGATTTTCGATGCTTGACTGAAAGCATATCCAATAGGATTTCCATAGTGTCATTGATAAAATGTGTTCCTTGATCGATCACAATCTCTACTGGACATCCATATCAGCAGACAATATTCTCAAATAGAAACCGTGCAGTTGACTTGGTTGTGTTGTCAGGAAGAGCCTTAGCTTCATAACAAGTAGCGATTACTATGTTCTTGTTCTTCCTGGGAGTTACCTTCTTAAAAGGTCCCATAAAATCTAGTCCCCATTTCATGAATACTCCCAGTGGTTGTATTGGCATTAAGGGAGTCATATCTGCAACTGTTGATCGGCCCATTCTTTGGCATATGTCACAAGTTTTACAAAAACTTTTGACATCAGCAAACAATCGGTGTTCGCCACCACAGACCAGCTTGAAGAATATTTTTGTAGGTTACTTCGTTGGAAAAGTGTCCACCAGACTCACCAATATGAGCTTCTAAAATCACTTGCATTCTTCCTTCCATAGGGACACATCGTCGAAGTACACCATCCACACCCAGTCGATAAAGTAATCCTCCTATGATAGTAAATTTCAGGCTTTTTATGATCAGATCTTTCTTCTGATTCTGCTTCCAATCCTCTAGAAAGGCACCTTGGGAAAGGAACTGATAAATATCATACCATTCAGGATCCACTAATTCTTCTGCCTCTAACTGAAATAAATCAGCATCCACTGGCTCATCTCTCAAGGGTGATTCTGAATATCCTTCCGTATTTCTTGAAAGAAATCAGCTCCACAATGGTTTCGGCCAGGCTTATGGAAAATTCTGAATTCAAATTCCATAAGGAACATCATCCATCTTATCAGACTACCTTGAATAATGACTTTGTTAATCAGAAACAGAAGAGCTTGATGGTCCACATAAAAATGGAATAACTTTCCCAACAGGTAATGCCTAAACTTCGTGGCGCTAAAAACCATTCCGAGGGCTTCTCTCTCAGTAGTCGTATAGCCTTGTTCAGCCTGACTAAATCTGCCGATTAGCAAAATAGACCGGATAGTCTTTCTGCCATCTAGCTGAGCTCATATTGCCCCCTTTGCCAATCTTGAAGCATTTACATGTACGTGGAAAATAATATCCCAATTTGGCTACCTAAGGACTGGTTTCCTGGTAATGGCTTTTTTCAAATTCTAGAAACTCTCCTCACACTCAGCCGTCCAATTGAACTTACTGGTCTTCTTTGTAAGCTCATATAGTGGTATTGCTTGAGAAGCAAACTTGTGTACAAATCTTCTATAGAAATTCACATAACCCAAGAAATAACTCAACTCTGAAGCAATTCTGGGTGCTTTAGCTTGCTGGACACACTGTATTTTGTCATTGGCCATCTCTATTCCATTGCGGGAAACCACATGTCCCAATAGCTGTCCCTTCCATACTAGAAAAACAGATTTGAATGGATTCAAACAAATCCGCTTCTCCTGACAGCGTTTAAAAACCATTTCTAGGAATAGGTGTTGTTCCTCATCTGAATAGATTGTGAAGTCATCCATGAAAATGGCGAGGAACCGATGACGAAATTCATTAAACATCTCCATCATACACTGCTGAAAAGTAGCTGGTGCATTGCACAGGCCAAAAGGCATCACTAGATACATAAAAGCTCCCCACTCAGTGATGAAAGTGGTCTTTGCTCTATCTTCAGGAGCGATCTGTAACTGGTTATAGCTGCTATAACCATCCATGAAGCTATACACCTCATATCCTGCGATCTCATCAAGCAACATATCAGTAAAAGGTAAGGGAAATGGATCGTTAATAGTCTGGGCATTTAGTTTCCTATAATCGACACAAACTCTCAATTTCCCATTCTTTTTGGGAATGACGACTATGGAAAATAGCCAATCACTACTTGCCACTTCCGTAATGAACCCACCCTTGAGAAGATTATCAATCTCCTCCTTGACCTTCTTTGCATAGTTGGGGTTCATCCGATATCTTTGCAATCTTATTGGCCTAGTATCCGGTTTTAGTGTTATTCGGTGCTGACAGACTTCAAGATCTAGTCCCTTCAAATCTGTATGTTCCCAGGCAAACACATCTTTATAGTTCTGGAACATTTTTCGTGCCTTTTCCTTCATTGCCGGGTTGAGGTGCTTGTTAACTTTGATCATTCTGGGATTTTCCTCCGATCCCAGGTTCCACTCTTCTACTTCTTGATCGTCTGGAAGCAACCAGTTTGGTCCGCCTCCTTTTTGTTTGGTCGATTCTTCAGCGTAGTCCCAGGATGGTCCATTCATTTTTGAATCATTATTCTGATCCAGAGGGTACTCTTCAGAACATACTGGTTCCTCTACTATACTAGTATCATTTGGTTCCTCCATCCTTCCAGTTAGCTAAACTGTTCTTTCCCCTACATTGACTTCGGTAAACTGATCAGGGAATTGTCTCTTCTACTTGTCAGCCTGCTCTTTGTTCAGCAAGACTGCATTCAAGTCGATTTCTGCCAAAGGGAATATGTTCATAGCCGCTAGCATTCGCTCGATTTTCTTGGCTCTGTACTTCTGACACAACTCCTTCGGCCTCAGTTCCTTTTTCCAGCTCCTGGTATTGTTGGTCTGAATTTGGATTCTGCCACCACTGGGGCCCTTCTATGGTCAAAGTTTGGTTTGCATAGTCATGAACAGCATGTGTTGTTCTTAACCATGGGCGCCCTAGTAGCATTCCATATGCTCCCTGCACATCTAGGACTAGGAAACTGGTTTTGAATTTCTCCCTCCCAACTCTTATCTGCATGTTTTCAATCATACCCGTCGCCTGTACGACTCTATGATCTGCCATTCTTACTTTGAATGGTGCTGGTTTCATATTAGTGATACCCATTCTTTGTTGAAGATGGGCTCCCATTATGTTGACTCCTGCCCCTCCATCCAAGATAACGCTTGAGAGAGGTTCCCACTGCTTCCTGACCTTGTAGTCTACCTGAATAAGTGGAACTTCATCATCCCGGACAGCCGTCAGGTCCACTGTTCTGGCCTCTGCCTCAGTCTTTCTGCGTTGTCTGATAAAGTTGGCCACCTCAGGCAAGGTCTTTCTTATATCCTCCAGCTCTACAGTCAGCTTCTGGATTCCATCACAAATTTTCACATGAATTTCTTCTCTCTCTTGGTCAGACTGATTGTCAGAGCTTGAAGAACTGGTATCTTCACACTGCCATTCTTCTTTTGCAGTGCTTCTACTCTTTCCATCCACTCCCATTTCATCAGCTAGTCCATGTACCACAGCCAGCATGGTCTCTGTCATGGCCGGTACTGACTGATCTTTATCAGTCGATTGGGTTGGTATCCTCTGAAGGACTCTAGCTTCGGAACTTTCTAGCTGCTCTAGCAGATTCTTAGATAAATCCTCCATGATTTTAGCTGCTAGTTCCCACTGCTCTTGCCACTCATCTACCACCTTTTCTTTACCTTTGGCCTTCCAAACTTCCCTTTGTTGAGCCCACTTGTTGCTGCTGTTAGGATTGACTGGTACTTCTGAAATGTCTGGGATTTCTTCAATGACTACTCCCTTGCTCCTGGTAACCACCCTGACTGGGACTGGCTCTTGTGCCTTAGCCTCAGTAGTAGTCGTTACAGGTGCATCTGGACATTGGGCTGCAAAATGACCATACTTCCCACAAGTATAGCAATTCATGCTCCTGTTCTGGAAGTTGCCTCTTCCTCTTCCTCTGCCCATTCCTGGTTGGTATCTGCCACGTCCTTGACCACTACCACTGGTACCTGGTCTCTCCTCTTAAGCTACTTTGACTAGTTCTACCTTCACTGGTTCAGTGTAGGCAACCACTGACATATCCTTTCCTTTCTTAAAATGGTGAATTCTGATGCCACAATTATTCCATAGGTGACCAAATGCCTTGCAGTAGGTACCTTGTGGACATTCAGTGGAGATATGGTCCTTGGATTTGCATCTTGAACACCAAGTCTCCATCTTTCAGATTGGCTGTCTTGTGTGACTAATTTCTGCAATCTGCCTAGCCATCTCTTCAATTTTCTTGGTCCATGATCCCTTCTTTGATTTCTCCTTTGCTCGTTCATTGGAGCTGCTATCGGAGCTACTGGACATTTCACTGGATTCAGAAGTTTCAATAGCAGAGCTACTACTACTGGTCCTTCGCTTCTTGTGGCTCTTTTCCTTCTTAGCCTGCTGTTCCAGCTTTAATGCCCTTTGGACCAGATCATTGAATTTTTTTGTAGGGGCTAGTACTTCTTGTTCCCTAAGCTTCTTGCTTCTGAACCCATTCAAGAACCATGCCCTCAATCTCTTCTCAGATGGCGGTTCTTGCAACTGCCTGGTTAGCTCTTTTATCTTTTCCACATAGCTGCGGACTGACAAATTCCTCTGTTTGATCTTATCTAATTCATAGAGAATATCTTCGTCCCCTCTATTGTCAGAATATTCCAACCTGAAGGCCTTAAGAAATTTGTTATATGATCTCAGCTGGCATGCAGGGTAATGGTAATACCATTTCTTCACTGCCTTCTTCAAGGTTTGTGGAAAATATTCCCCCCAATCATCTTCATCAATGTTTTTTAGTTCAGCATACTGCTCGAAAGCTTGTATGTGAACATCTGGATCATCCTTTTTTCCCCCTTTGAATATTGGAAAGGAAATCTTCAGGGAAGCTGTGTAATCATTTTGATTACTATTGATCCTGCCACTTCTCTCTTGGCTTCAGAATGACGCTTGGGAGCCTTCTTGCAATTGTCAGTGTCAGCATCCCAATCAATCTCTGTCTCTGTCTCAGTATCAGTGTCTTCTCTGGTTTGTCTACTAGAAGTACGGTGACTTCCCTTACTGCCCTTGGTATCCTCATCTCTCTGGCGAGACTGAGAATTCTTGGAACTCTTTGCCTTTCGTGCTTCTCGTTCTGCCCGTCGGCATCGAGAATGACTAGAGTGTTGTGAGTCCTGCGCCTCATCAGCCTGACTATGCTCCTCCTGAGCCTCAGTGTCAGTCATTTTCTCTTGCTTGGGGTCAGACTCTCTTCCTGACTCCTTAGGAATGGGGTCCACACGAATGGTAGATTTCCGGCCACGATTGGATTTTGGTGCCATTGCTGAAAACTTCAAATTGGGAGAAGAGTCTTTCAGTCAACGAGCTTCACCTCGAGCCACCGTGATCGCCAAAATGGAATTGGAGCTGATCTCTTGAGACAACTAATTCCAGTGTTGGAAGATTTCAGCTACTAGTGTGGGAGGGTGAAAGCATGTATAGGTGGACCGCTTTTGCCACTATATAGTATATGGTTTTTGGGGTTGAGAAAATGGGTGGTTTAGGTGTTTGAAATAGTGGGATTAAATTCAAAATTTATGGAAAAAAAGGAGTTAAAATTTGACGTGTACTAAGTGAAAGCGCTTACTCATTAATGATCACCTCAAGGTACATTCAAGCACTTAATGCAAATATTCTCTCGAGTCTCGTCCCTCCCACTCTGTCTTGCTTGTTCCTCCCTCCTCTCTCTGTCTCGCCAGCGCCATTCAGGTTTATGATTCCCTCTTTCCTCCCTCCTTTGCATTTCTCTGCTAGCCGAATCAACAAGCAGCAACATCACAACAACATCAAGCAAATTCAGGAGTACTTTTTGCTAGGCTGGTCATCAACTTCAGTAAAAATCCCCTGCAGCAGCAACAGGTATGTGTCATCATGTAGCTTGAAGCATTCTATCTCGAATGTTGGTTGAATTTGAATGTGGCTGGTTTTCCTAGCTAGCATTTCCAGGTAGCATTGATCCATGTTTTAACATGCTTCATGCAGATGTAGAAGCGTTGTATGCTTGTCTCTGAATGTGTGGCAAGATAACCAAAGGGGGCTTGTCCTAGTGGTTAAAGTGAATGGGTGGGTACGTAAGGACCCAGGTTCCACCCCTGGCGATATGGTCTGCCCTCTGTTGGGGAGGTTATTGCCAAAAAAAAAAAAAAGAATGTGTGGCAAGATAATCATGGATTGTAACTATTAATGATGCATGTGTAAGTTTAGAATTTATTTTTGGAATGTATATGTATTGTGCACATCTAATTGATCACCCTTGTGAATGCTTTATAAAAATGCATCATGCAGCTTGAAGCATGAATGCAGATTTTATCAACTGTGTGTGCATGCTTATACGAATGCATCATGCAGGTTCAAGCATGAATGCATTTAACTATTGATCTTGTATCTATGTGGCATTTGTGATTTTTTCAGGATGAAGAACCAGGCTACAAAAGGACCTTCAGACTCTGACAAGGGTACACCTAGGAAGGGAAAGAGCTCTACGCAGGAGTCACCTATCAAAACAGGTTAGATGCATCATGCATGCATTTCTAAAATTGGTTTTATGTCTTGTAAAATTTCTGAATTTTTTGCATATGCATGCTACAAAAAGAACTTCCGAGTCCCCCAAGGGTACACCTAAGAAGCAAAATGTTCAGCAGGTTAGATGTAGGTATTTCCCCCATGGATTCAATTAAAGTGTTGCTTTATTAGGAAAAAGTAGTGTGCACACCACTAGTAAATATCAAGTGGGTGAACCCCACTTTTTATGGGTACAACACCACTGATAGGCTGTGTTGAAGTGGTGCACCTGCAGCACCCTTTAAAGTTGGGTAGAAACCATGGTTGCATCACTACATAGTTATGCTGATATGGTCTCTTAAAAGTGATACTGAACCACTTTAAAGTGTTGAGCAGCACTAAAAAGAGGTAACGTTCTAGTAAAAACTGGCGATACAATGGGTACATCACTTTCTAGTGGAAAACACTAACTATTTTGTGGTGAAGCATCACTTTTAAGCGAAGCATCACGATGGTGCACCACTTTTCAGTGGTTCTACACACTTTTAAGGTACAGAATAACGTTCTAGTTAAGAAGCACCACTTTCTAGTGGTCTTCACCACTAGGACGTGGTCAACATCACTATAAAGTGGTAAACACAACTATAAAGTGGTGCTTCTTAACTAGAACGTTATTCGGTACCTTAAAAGTGTGTAAAACCACTGAAAAGTGGTGCTTTTTAACTTGAACGTTATTTAGTTTAAAGTGGTAAACACCAATAAAGTGGTGCTCACCACTTTTTGTGGTTCAAATCACATTTAAGTGGTGTTTATAGTGGTGAAGACCACTATAAAGTGGTGCTTCTTAACTAGAACGTTATTCGGTACCTTAAAAGTGTGTAGGACTACTGAAAAGTGGTGCTTCTTAACCTGAACATTATTTGGTATAAAGTGGTAAACACCAATAAAGTGGTGGTCACCACTTTTTGTGGTTCAAATCACATTTAAGTGGTGGTGCGTGATGGTCAACCACTTTCAGTGCTGTAGAACCACTTTTTAGTGATGCTTTACAAAAGTGCAATAATCGTTAGTTCTGCATCTTTACTAAAAGTGGTGGTTAAGTGCTTTTAAGTGATGAAGCTTTACAAGGAGATACCACATTCTATTGGTGTAACACCACTTTTTAGGAGTGTAGCACCAGTTTTAAGTTGTGTACAACAATTCACATCGATGTAGCACAACTGAACAGTGGTTCAACCCACTTTTATGTGCTGGAGCACCACTTTAAAGTGGTGAAGAAACACCAAAAGGGGATGTATCACTAGAAAATAGTGGTGTAGCAGGACTTTTTAGTGTTACCTAACCAGTTTTAAGTGGTTGAGAACCATTTAGTGGTACACCACCACTTAAAAATTTTGCAGTACCACTGAGAATGGTGCAGAAATCTTTTCAAACACTTCTTATTGTGTTGATAAAACAAGTTTAATTATGGCTCATTACATACTAACATGCATTCTTATATGTTTTTACAGGGAGGTGGACAGTACCACGAGTGGCCTTACCCACTCAAACAAAATTTTGCTTCACCAAGGAAGATTTTCATACCGAATATGGGCTATGCTTGGTTGGCCAGGATTCGAAGCTCCTATGTGATGATGATTTCTCAGATGAGGAGTGGCTTAGTGTATGGCTTTACAAGCGCCACCAAAAGGAGAAGATGCATTTAAAGGGGCTGAGGCCTGAAATGTATGAAGAATGTCTCCTGCTATACCACAAAGTATATCAGGGAGCTCCCCCAAACAACGAGGTAGGCGTGCATTTTGCACATGGATTTACTTGGCAGAAGTGCAAGGCCGCTGAAGATTCTGAAGATTTAGTTGCATGGGCTGTGTATGTTGAAGGTGTTATCAAAATGTTACGCCAACAGAAAACTTTAAATAGGAAATTGGAGAAATGGAGGTCCACAAACGGTCCATGTCTTGGAAGCGAGTGGAAATTTAATGTAAAAAATATGCCTAATTACACTGACAATGCTGGCACAGGATTTGACTGGCAGACATACTCAGGTGGACATCAATTTTTAGGGCAGGCTAAGGAGGAATTTCTAAAGAAGCGGGCCTTTGGCTCGATGGGAACATTTGGAATGTCAAATGTTTCCTTGACTACATTTTCTGCGTCAAGGGCTGATGTAGCAACTATTTCTAACATGAAGGCTAATGCTGCTGAAAAGTTAAAAGAGAAGGAGCAATGTCTCGAAGCAATAAAAATTTCTTTAGATCAATCAAAGACAAAGAGAGATGAGCAGGTTGGTTTGATGCGAGGCGCCACCAAGATCGTAGAGAGATTGAACAAGGATCTGGAGGAACTCAAGTTGCATAAGGCTGGGCTTGTACCAAACGAGGAAGCAATGGCAAAGCTTGAGACCTTGATTCAAATCAGAAAGGAGGCTCTCAAAGACATGGGACTTGATATTGAAGTGCACAATCTCGATAACCTAGGTGAAGAGGCAGCACAGTTATAGGTATGTAAGCTTGATTGATTCACCTAGTAGTAGTTGATATTACTTAAAAGTGGTTAAACTCTAATTAGAAAAAAATGGTTAGAGACCATTTTATATGGTAAAAGACCACTTAAATGTGTTTATATAACACTCTTAAGTGGTACCACATAAAGTGATGAAGACTCTTGAAAGTAATGCACAAACACTTATACTGTTTTATAAAGTACGAAGTGCTATTTTTTTACAGGTTCAACATGACACTTTGTTATGGGAAGTAGAAGTGGCGACAGGGCATCTTCGATTTTTGGAAACGATTATTAATTTTTTCAAGTCAAGAATGCCTATCCTTCCTGTTAGGCCGCCTGTTCATTTGGGATCGGACAATAGCTGTGTGCAGTTAGGTGATTGTGTTGCTTGTGGGATGTCTATCATGCAGACTGTTGTTACCGGTGTCTACATGCTCCAGTGTCAACATCCGTATCACCCACTTTGTTTTGTAACTGCCTGTAAGTCTGCCGGCCAGTGTCTATTTCATGGATGTGAGGAACCTTTAAAAGATGCTTCGAAGCTGCTGGCACCTAGAGAGGCAAACATGGATGAGCATGTTGGTACAAGTAATCGATGTTTTTATACCTTATGATATGAAGTTGATTGTAGATTCATTTCTTGACCATTTTGTTTCTTTTCTCCATGTAATTGTAGAGAAAGATCCAATGGAAGGCATCTTTGGATCTCCTTTTGATGGAATTGGTAATATTTTGTGGAACATTCTTCTCTTTGAATGTTCACATAACTTAATATTGAGTATTATTACATTGTCCTTTATGTAGCACACTCCCAAGCTGGGTCATCACGCAAGCCCAATATTGATAGCATGTGTGATGGGTGTGGGGATAAGAATGCATCCCAGAAACAAGCATTCGAAGACACTCCGGACCAACAAAAGGCTGAAAAAAGAGCAGATGTAGTGGGAGCTCAAGGTGACGCATCCAAGGAGTCAGTCGAGGTGCCTCTGAAGCCAGAACCTGCAATGAACAAGGACGTGGAGGCGCTGAAAAATCATCTGAGAAGCCAATTGAAAAGGATACAATAGTGAACTTGTCTGATGAGGACTCGGAACTTCTTATTTTAGATGTTTGTGCAGAGATTTTGGGGTGTAGTAAAAAGAGGAGCAACACTGAAGAGCACGCCACACCAAAGAAAAAAGCGAAGGTTGCATCCGAGCCTCTAGAGCCTACTCCAGGAGGTAAAAAATCCAAGGAGCCTTCATCTGCTCGGAAAAGACTAACCTCCAAGCACCCAACCTTAAACCTCCCAAACCAAAGTCCCGCAAGAAACTTTTGTAGCCCCTATTAACCTTTTGTGCTTTGTAGCCTCTTTGTAATTTTGTCTTTGTACCCTCATTTTGATGATAATGAAACGACGGCTTTATTTTTTGTTCACTAGTTGTTTATTGCTCATTGATTGTCTATTTATTGTACTCATATTGTTCATTGACTGTCTATTTATTGTACTCGTATTGTTCTTTCCGACATCATCATGAGCATCTTCAAGTAGAGCTTATTTTTTCTCCAGTATCTCCTACCAAGTGGACTGTTGCCATAGAAGTTCAAGAAATTAATGAAATGGAAATCAATAGCCTGGAAGGTATACTTTTCAAGTGTATTTTGAAAAGGTTAATATGTCAGTCTGATTGAGGTTTTTAAGGCATGGTATTTGTCTATGGCAGAACTTAGCTGGATTGGATATGTTCAAGAACCAGATGAGAAGGTTGATGACATAACAGCTAAGCAGGATGCAGAGCAAGATGCAGATGTAACACCAGATAAAGTAGAGGAAGACCAGGAACCAGCAGTTTGCCCCGAAATTGAGGAGATTTCGCCAAACTGCCCTGGATGGGGATATCTTGTTTCGAATTTCTGCAAGATCAAAAAGCTCATCATCCTTGATCTCGATGGACTATTCGTGAAACGAGATGTAACCAAACGTGATCCAAAGACTGGACAACTTAAACACCCTCCACGTCCAGCTTCCGACAGAGTTAAACTAAAAAGAGTGGACGAGAAGTTATGGATCTACTACCGTAGAGATGTTAAGCAATTTTTTTGGGATTTGAGGCAAATAGAAGATGCAATGATTTCGAGCACTTGTACTGCTAATAAAACATTGAGCATATCCTCATTACATGTTGGCCAGACATATGGGAACATAAGACTTATTACTTTAGGGATCTCTTCTCAAACTGGCAATGTGAAAAGTGGTCGTATTTTGAAGAGATTGCTGGAGCTCCAAGAGACCTTGCAGGTGAACCTATGTCTTTCAAGCCCCTTTACCATGTCTGGAACAAGTTTCTAGAATACGACTCCTCTCGGACATTGCTGGTAGATGACTCCAGATATAAAAATCTGCGCAATGTCTAGGACAACTGTATATGTCCACCCACCTTTGATCCTCTTGATGAAGAACAAGACCCTGATTACCTCACGCGCACACTGTTGCCATGGCTATGCAGATGGGCACTAACCCCCAATACCCTGGAGTATACAAATTCAAACCCCATCAGCAATCCCAAAGATGAACTTTCGAGTCTAGTCTTTGAACACTTTGTTATAAATGGAGATGAATGAGATTGTACATCGGGAAGTGCTAGAAACGTTATATATTGTACATTCTTGGTGGATATGTAGACGTTTCTGGATAATTGTTGTAATATACTTTTTGTACTATACAGAAGTTCTGGCACTTTACTGTCTCTGCACTATACATGTCTCTACACTTCTGAATGTCTCAGAACCACTTTTTAGTGGTGCTAAACCCCTAAAACGTGGTTAAATTTTTATTATGTTATTGCAACATTTTTTCTGGAACTACAACACCATTTAATGGTGATGTTTGGGGGGAGTGGTGAAGCATTCTTAACCACTTTTTAGTGGGGCTAAACCACTTTCAAGTGGTGCTAAACCACTTTAGTACCACTAAAAAGTATTAAATTTTTATTGAGTTTTTCTGAAACTGCAACACTTTTTAGTGGTGATGTTTGGGGGGGGAGGGGGGAGTGGTGAAGCATTCTCAAAAACCAACATGTCAATTCCATCGTACGTTTACACCAATTCCATCTTGTTCAATCTTTCACTAGATGATATAAAATCAGATTTGATTTACAATTCAAAGGGCATGCTATTGTATATTGCCTCATGGTTTTCATTGGAAAGTTCAAACACTTCTCCTATGCCATCGAGCCCTACAGGCCTTATAGGGAACTTTATTGCCCTTATCAAGTGGGAATATATGAAAACTATTGGCTTGTTATCCCACAGGTCATACAAGTTTTCTTGTAGGGATTTATACCAATGGCCCGTGACCATATAAGTATGCTTATCTATCTTGTTGCCCCATGCATCAATTTGCTCGTTAGTTGTTAGGCCCTTAGCTACTACACGCTTCAAAATGTAGAAGTCAACATCCTCCTCATTATTCTCTTCAAAAGTGACAACAAAATTGTCTCCAGGTGTGAGAGCCTTGCTTAAGGAGTCATAATGACCTGCATAAGTGGCACCATGGAACTCCTCATCATCTGAGTCTCCGTATGACTGGGAATCATTAGCAAGTGGCTCCAAAGTGTGATATTGCCACGTCTCCACATGTGATTTGTTCATACACTTTCTCCAATGGCCAAGCCTGCAAGGAAAACAAAAGCATGACAACCGTTTTGATCGCAATGCACAAGTGTTGTTCTCAGAATACCCATTCACACAGTGCATTGCTCTTGAGCCCTTCAATGGTTTGCAGTCCCATTGATGGGATCGTTGAACATCGCCTAGCTTGACCTCCCAGAACACCCTACTGACCTCCCTCTTTTGCTTGTCATACATAGCAGTTGCTCCAGTACTGAGATGCATTCTCAAAAAAGAGACAACTTCAACTGCACAAGTCAATCGCATGCTATTTTGCTTCAATTGCTCATGAGTTAGAGCCCTTTTAATGACAGCCCCATCCCCATCATGTTCCCCCTTTCCATGTCCTGAGCAAAAAAAATTCCAATTCATTTCCATGCTAGTAAGGCTCCAATATCTAGCAACAAAGTAAAACGGTCGCTTTGCTTTAAATTGTGAAGCTGCGCCATCTGACCAAACCCAATGTTTTTTAAAGCTTAGCCCTTGATCTCTCAACCATTGAGCATGTAAGAGAAAAGCATGCTACGCAAATAAGGTGTCATATTGTTTATCATCTGAGACAAAAAAGTGCATGGTCTTCCTTATTGCACCTGATGCGATGCGGAAATAAGTAATTAGGACAAATCCAGTGACCTGCTTAGTGTACCAATGCATTAACTAGATCTCATTTTGCTCCTTGAAGGAGTAGTTCTCTGCAAAGTCAACGATGGACACAACCACATCATCTGGAAACAAAGAAATGTAGTCCTTGAACTGTTGTGCTCGCCACCTAAATATAAAATTGTGAGTGAAATACTTCTTCAATTGGTCTTGGTACACTCGCAAAAGTTCTCTACGCAGCATTTTCTTGTGGACAATGTCTTTCACAGTGCTCTTTCTAGCTTTATTGTTTAATCCAGTAGCACCCACTATATTTTCAAAAAACTTCACAGATACTTGCTTACTCTGCTCAACTTCTTCTCTTGGACAGATCTGAATATTACCTACACCGCATGCATTGCATGTTCCCATTAAGCATTGGTAGCTATGGAAACTATGTTCTGCAAGTATAGGGCAGAGTATAGATTCCAACAGTGAAGTGGTACTCATAATTGCATTTTTGTATGCAAGACATCCATGGTTGACAACTTCATCATGATGAAGGCATATAGGGCAGCTACACATGCAGCAAGAACCATGAAGATCAAAACTTCGATTCCGCATGTGATTTACTGCCTCTTTAAGGAAAATCATTTGTACATGCACAATACAACAGCAGGTGTAGCGATCCCTCAATTTTTGGACAAAGAACGGTTTCATAGACTTGAAGCAACATTGCGAAATCTCAATATCTGCATACTTTGTCTTGAATCTTAAATAAAGCTCCACCTGCAATATACATGTATACAAATGTTAAAAATAAACTGAGCATTCAAAACTGGTTAAATTGTTTCAAAACATTAAAAAGTGATTCTATAACACTAAAAACTGGTGTGCACCACTAAAAACTAGTAATGATACATTCAGTAGTATTGTTTTACCTGTGAAAATAATGCACCACAAATACAAATTAGTGTAGAAACTAGTAACCATACAAAAAGGTAGAATATTAAGAGGTTGTGGGAGGACAACTTAATAATGGTGAGAAACCGCATTCAGCGTAACTAAAAAGTGGTTTGGCACGACTTAAAAGTGAATTCAAACCACTTACAATGTTGAACAGCCAATAAAAAATGGTGTGCACTGCTTGAATATGGTGGGCAACGATTAAAAAGTGGTGAGTAAGGACATGAAAGTTCTGGGGAAGTTCAGAACTAGCACTTAAAAAGTAGCCTGGAGGGACAAAATACTAGGCGACAGACCAGCATTAGCACTAGATAGTAGTCCAACACAACTTGAAAGTGGAGGAGCTCTTGTGAAAAGTGTTTCATGACCACTTTAGAGTGGTGAGCGCCTAGTTCAAAGTGGCCAGTCACCAATTAAAATCTAGCACTTAAAAAGTAGCTGGGAGGGACAAAATACTAGGCGACAGACCAGCATCAGAACTAGATAGTGGTCCAACACAACTTGGAAGTGGAGGAGCTCTTGTGAAAAGTGCTTCATGACCACTTGAGAGTGGTGAGCATGTCATAATAATCAATATCTAATTCTCCTAAATTATTTTCTCATATTAAACTGATCATTTAATGTCGGGAAGGTCAGGGGAGAAAAAGCTAGAATATTGGTTAAGCTAGCAGACCGGCCACAGTAGGGATCCAAAGGAGGGAAAATAGGGATCCAAAGGGGGGGCCATCTGCAAAAGAGCCATGTGAAACAATGGGCTAAAAAGACCCTAAGGTTCAGCCCATTAAGACTTCCAAAATGCTAAGGTTCCAAAATTCAAAGGTTGTGACCAAAGGTCAACCCTAGGGAAAATTGGATGCTTTGTGTGTGCCCTAAAAGTCTTTGCACATCCCTACATGGGAGGGGGCGAGCCCTAAAGGTAGGGGATGAGAGAGAAAGCCACACACACACACACACACACACACAGGCTCCCTTTACACAAAGGGAATGAGGGACACATGTCAGCTCCCTAGGCCAGATGCCCACAAGGTGTGCCTAATTTCTATTGGATGACCCTTGAAGTGGACCAATGAGAATTAAGCTAGAGTAAATCTAGTTTAATTAATTTAAAAACATTTAATAAAAGAAACCAATGAGAATTAAGTCTCCTAGAAGACTATTGGGCAGTCTCCCAAGGGGTCCAATGAGCATTCAGGAGCCCCATGGCTTGCCTGATTCCTATTGGCCAGGAGGCAAAGGGGTCCAATGAGAGTTTAGTTTAATTATTTAATTACCTAAAGCTCTCACAAAAGGGGAAAGGGGGACACATGTCAGAAGGCTATCACTTATGCTGCTTAATTGTAATTGGCTTGACTTGGGGAGGGCCAATGAGGCTTCAGCAAGAGAAATTAGCAAGAGGGCTCGCCCAAGAGAGAGAGGGGGCTGATTTTTGCAAGGCATTATCACACACACACACTCACACAATCTCGTGTGTGAAGAAAGAGAAGACTATCTCTTCCCAAGCTTTAATGGAGAACTCATCACCTACTCCAAGCTTGTGAGATAGAAGCCTACATCAACACTCTCTTGGCATGTGGATGCAAATCCAACCAAGAGCCAAGCTTCAATGCATGCTCATCTCCTCTACCAAGCTAATTACTAAGCTAAGCTATGCTACATATGAGTGATTATGTGAGGAGATGTACATCTTTCTCGTAAGATACTCCTTCTTCCTCTCAATCTACTCTCATACCCTGCTAGCTCTCACCATCTTCGAAGGTGTGTGAGGTCTTGGGTCTGAGAACGGGGATAATTCAAGTTGTGTTTGTTAAGTGTTTTGCTTAGTGCATGAAGTTTCCATCTTCATTGCACTAGCTAGTCTTGAAGGAACACAAAGAATTGTATTGTACAATGTCTCTCTTGATGGGAGAAACCATAATACAAAGCCTTTTGGAGGGGGGACCGGCTCCATGAAAATCCGGTCCTCAACTGTTGTCAATAGCTTAATTTCTCTCTCTTTTGAAAGTATTGTCGATGCTATCTAACTAGGTGTTATACTTTTTGTTGCTCTCTCCACCCAAGCACTCTTGTAATTCTCATTAGGAATCTATTCTAATGAAATGCCCACTATGTTCATGCTAATTTCCGCTACACATAAGTTATTAGGCTATTAAATGTTACATTGGTATCAGAGCTCAAGGTTTCTCTTTTCTTGCTCAAGAAGGGAGGTCCTCAAGCTAGCTACAAATGGTTGGTATTATTAATTGCCTGTGAGTAAGTAGAATAGGGATTTTCAGCCTTGCAGTGCGCCTGCCTTCGTGCAGTTAACGGGGCATCACCGTCGAGAGCTATGGTCTTACTAGTGGAGTCCTACGGGGCTTGCCTACGGCTTAACCACTATTGAGCTATTAGAAGCTTGACAGGAGCCGGTGCTGTTTTGGTGTCGAAAGACCCTCTCTTCTATTCCTTGCAATTAATGGTATTTGAGCCGCGGGTACAGTAGCTTGAGTGCTTTTTCTAAAGGGGTAAAGAGGAGTAGCAACTAGGGCTTGAAGTGCCAAAGTACACCTAAAAAGTTTACACCTAAAAGTTGTTAGAATGGCTGGCAATAGTAAAGAGAGTGAAATTAATGTTGATAACTTTGATTTTGCTCATTAGCAAGCTACTAATGATGCTTCAATGCTTGTTAACTATCTTGTTTCTAGGCTTCAACAAGCCATGGGCAATCCATCTCTCCAAAGTGAAGTGCAACGGCAGCTCCGTGCTCACGGGATTCTCCAAACTCATCACCATGATGAGAGAACACCTAGGAAGCCTCCTTGTGAGACTACCAAAAGAGGTCTCTCTCCGATTCGGGAAGAAGAAGAGAATCCATATGAAGGGCTCAAGAATTTACTTCTTGATGATGCATCTCCTTCCCAAAGGAGAACTCAAGAGCCTCCACCGAAGGAACGAGAAAGAAGCGAGTCTCCCGCCACCTCGGCGAAGATGGCTCCACGAAGACGGCGGGCTAAACGCTCTCCATCACCACCAATGCGGAGAAGACCATCACACTCTTCTCCACGCCATAATTCAAAGAGGGATGATAAAAAGCAAGAGAAGAAAAAGGCGAGAAAGAGGACACCCTCTTCTCCATCTTCTTCATCCTCTTCCTCTTATGAAAGCTATGGTGAAGACGACAAAGATCAAGAAAAGAAAAAGGCGAGAAAGAGGTCACCCTCTCCTCCACCTTCTTCAAATTCTTCACCTTCTGAAGAAAGTGATGGTGCAACCTTTGAACCATCAAAAAGAAGAGGCCATAGGAAATCCTATGCCGCATGGAAGAGGTCGTCCAAGTTGAAGAAATTCAAAGAGGGAGGGAAGAGCATCTCTTTCCTTACCTATGATGGTACCTTTGGTGCTACGGACAAAGTCTTGGCCTTTATCCAACAATTCGATGCGGCGTTTGGAGATGAGGGCTTCAGGGAGTCCTCTAAGCTACGCCATGTAGCTATGCACTTTCAAAAGTCCGCCAGACAATGGTGGTCTAGCCTACGAGCCAACGGTGAATCTCCACGAACATGGAAAGCTTTAAGAGCTTCCATTATGAAGCAGTTTTTGGCCACCGATGCCAAAGACAAAGTACTCACCGAATGGCGAAGCTTAAAGCTCTCTCCCAATGAATCTATCCACAAATATGTAGACAAGTTTTGGGACCTACAACTCAAAGCCACTGTCTTCAAAAAGTTGGATTTTGGAGAGCAAAAGCAACAATTTTGTGCGGGCTTAACCGAAGAAATGGCGGAGTATGTCAACTCCCAAAGACCACGTACCATATCGGCGGTAATACACCACACTATGGTCGCCTCTCGAATCAATTTCCAAACGGGGGCAAAAAGAAATAATAAGCCCCCGGAAAACAAGGGTTCCAATGAGCCTAAGGGGAAGGACAATGTCCAAAAGTCTCCTAAGGGCAACTCCAACAAAGCTAAAGAGAAGGGAGTTTACAAAGGTAAGAATAAACTCTCTCCTGAAGATCTTAAGCGTTATCGTAAGGATAACCGGTAACCGGTGCGTACCGTTTCAAGTGCGGCGAAATCCAAGAGGAGGAGACTCACCAAACTGACCACAAAGGATCTCCTCTATGCCATGCTTGGGGAAAGGTAAGAGAACATGATTCTTTTATTCTCTTTGACCCTGGTTCTACTCACAATTTTATATCTATAGAGTTGGCCACCAAGCTAGGAATACAATCCTACGAGATGGGAGATGTCCTACCCGCAGACAGTGCCTTCAAGGGGCAAGAAGCTTCAGTCACTCCCTTAATCGGGAAATTGAGGCTTCATGTCCAAGGCTATGTGGACAAAGAGGACTTCTTTATCTCTCCTCTCAAGCATGAGGATGTAATCCTAGGGGCACCATGGTTTGACCGCCTGGTTGCCAATGTTAAATTTCCTGAAAGGAGAATCTCCTTTAAGTTCAGGGAAAAAGACATGTATATAGATGCTAAGGAAATGGGTAACACCATCCCCATTGTACATACACTAGCTTTCAACAAGTCAATAAAGAGCTCTATTTCCGTGTACATGATTTTTGTTAAAGACTCTCAAAATGAACCTAATGCTTTAGCAAAAGAAAATAAAAGCAACCAAAAGGAATTAGAGTTATCCAATTTTCTCAAGGGGTTTCAAGATGTTTTTATTGACGACATCCCTTGTGAGCTACCTCCTAAACGAGGTAATGATGACCATGCAATTGAACTTCTTCCAGGAAGTTCACCGTCTAGTAAACCTCCTTATAGAGTTTCTCAAGCTCAACAAGAGGAGATTATGCGGCAAGTGCATGAGTTAGTTGAGAAGGGTATGGTTAGGCCAAACTCATCTCCATTTTGCTCACCTGTGCTATTAGTGCAAAAGAAAGATGGCACATATCGTATGTGTGTCGACTATAGAGCACTAAATAGGATCACTATCAAGAATAGGTTTCCCGTTCCACGGGTAGAAGACCTATTTGATAAGCTACAAGGATCGACCTACTTCAGTAGGGTTGACCTAAAAAGTGGCTATCATCAAATAAGGATAGTTGATCAAGACATTGTAAAGACCGCATTTCGTACTACATTTGGTCTTTACGAATACATTGTCATGCCTTTTGGCTTGACCAATGCACCAGCCACATTCAACCGCTTGATGGAGAAGCTGTTCAGGCCTCATCGAACCTTCACTGGAGTGTTCTTTGATGATATTATCATCTACTCTAATTCATTGGAGGAACACAAGAAACACCTCCAGGTAATATTTCAAGTTTTAAGAGAGAATAAACTTTATGTTAATCGAAAGAAAAGTGAATTTTTCTTGCAAGAGATTCAGTATTTAGGTCACGTTATCTCTCAAGATGGCATCCAAATGGATCCATCTCCAAGTTAGAGGTAATAAAAGGATGGCCTAAACCAAGGAATCTTCATGAACTAAGAAGCTTCATAGGTATGTGTGCATACTATAGACGCTTCATAGAAAAGTTCTCACAAATTACGGGACCATTACATGACCTAACAAAGAAAAGAGTTAGGTATACATGGTCTGCTAAGGAGAACAATGCTTTCGAAAAGCTTAAAGAAAAGCTTATCTCTCAACCTGTGCTTACACTACCGGATCTCTCAAAACCATTTGAGGTCCAATGCGATGCTTGTGGTGATTGCCTTGGAGTTGTTTTGCTCCAAGAAGGGCACGCCATAGTCTATGAGAGTCGAAGGCTCGACCCTGTTGAGCAAGCTCTAGGCATATACGAAAAGGAACTCCTTGCAGTTCTACATGCCTTAGACTCATGGAAGCACTATTTATTGGGGACTCATTTCATTCTGCGAACGGATCACCAAAGTCTTAAGTACTTCATGACGCAGACCAAGCTCTCCGACAAACAAATGAGGTGGGCAAATTTCCTTTCGCAATTTCATTCTCATATTGCTCACATTGCTGGCAAGCATAATCAAGTAGCTGATGCACTCTCAAGACGGACGAGAGTGAATGCGGTTTCCATAGCAACTCACAATGCTCTATCGTCAATGATAGATGAGTATGCTATTGATTCCGATTTTAGAGATGTGATTTCAGCCCTTGCATTAGGGAAGAAAGAAGAACCATTTACTTTACAAGATGGTTATCTTCTCTATGGCAATAGACTATGCGTTACTAACTCACTACGTGAGAAAGTAATGTATGAATCTCATGCTCCACCTTATGCGGGGCATAGAGGGATTCAATCTACCTTAAAGGGAATTGAAACATATTTCTATTGGCCTACCATGAAAGTGAACATACAAGAGTATGTTTCCAAATGTGTGGTATGCCAAAAGACAAAATTTGATAGAGGGAAGCAACTTGGATTGCTTCAACCCTTGCCAATCCCTAATTCACCATGGGAGAGCATATCCATGGATTTTATCTTTGGATTGCCTAAGTCTATCCATGGGAATACGGGAATATGGACGATAGTAGACAGGTTTAGTAAACAAGCTCATTTTATACCTGTCAAAAAGACTATCAAAGCCCATCAAATGGCAACCCTCTATATTTCACAAATTTTCAAGTACCATGGCTTGCCCATGTCCATAGTGTCGGATAGAGATCCTAGAATGACCAGTAATTTCTGGAAGGGTCTCTTTGAGAATTTAGGAACAAGGCTAAACTTCTCTTCGGCCTATCATCCACAAATTGATGGCCAAAGTGAAATAGCTAACCTAACCATTCTCGATCTACTAAAAGCCTATGTAACGGAAGTAGATCAAAGATCCCAATGGGAGAAGTACTTACCCTTAGTGGAGTATGCTTACAATAACACTGTACATACTTCCACGGGAAAAGCACCTTTCGAGGTAATTGAGGGAAGATCAAAAAGTCCCTTGCTACTTAAGGTACATGGGAAGATCTTCGCTGCAGATGAGTATAGCCGAGACCTACAAGAATCTTTCCAAAAGATTAAGGATGCTATCTCTATCTCACATCAAAGGCAAAAGGCTGCTGCTGACAAGCACAGACGAGCCCAAGCCTTTAAAGAAAACGATTGGGTCTTGTTAAAGTTTCCCAAGGCTCGATTAAGGCACACAACGGGCAAGAATCCTACGGGCCACCAAAAGTACTATGCTAAACTAGCAAAAAGGTACTATGGTCCCTTTCAGATTCTTAGGCCAATCAATGAGATGGCCTATCAACTCAAGTTGCCCAATCATTGTCTCATACACAATGCTTTTCATGTGAGCCTATTAAAGCCTTACAAAGGAGAGCCACCTCAAGAACCAACTATTGAAGACCCACCGGAGATCGAGGACCAAGAAGAGGTGCTGCAGCCCAAGTCCATTCTCCGACATGAAGACAAGGTACTAAGAGGCGGTAAGACTATCCGGAGATATCTTATTAAGTTTAAGAATTATCCTTTTGAAGATGCTAGATGGATGCAAGGCATACAATTAAAGGATAACCTAAACCTTGTCAATGCTTACAATGCTTCCCAAGAGTAAGCAAATGTACAAAATGTTAAAAATGAACAAAATTTTTGTCTTATAAGACTCTCTTTTTCTTTATTTGTGCACAAAAATGAAGTAGTATGCATGCTTAGATCAAGTTTGCGGAGACGACGTCTCCCAAACACCAAGTAGAGCTTGTCGCTCTACTATGGAAGACTGATAGACTAATGTGCAGACATGCTTGCGGCAGCCTCAGGCTCTCAAGCGCCAAATGGACTAGTCATCCATTTTGGAATGATGTCGTAGGGTAACATAGGGATCCTCTACCCGCTAAGAAAAGGACTCATGAACATGCTTTATCTTCTCTACACCATAGTCGAGGACGACTATGATTTCAAGAGAGAGGTAATGTCATAATAATCAATATCTAATTCTCCTAAATGATTTTCTCATATTAAACTGATCATTTAATGTGGGGAAGGCCAGGGGAGAAAAAGCTAGAATATTGGTTAAGCTAGCAGACCGGCCACAGTAGGGATCCAAAGGAGGGAAAATAGGGATCCAAAGGGGGGGCCATCTGCAAAAGAGCCATGTGCAACAATGGGCTAAAAAGACCCTAAGGTTCAGCCCATTAAGACTTCCAAAATGCTAAGGTTCCAAAATTCAAAGGTTGTGTCCAAAGGTCAACCCTAGGGAAAATTGGATGCTTTGTGTGTGCCCTAAAAGTCTTTGCACATCCCTACATGGGAGGGGGCGAGCCCTAAAGGTAGGGGATGAGAGAGAAAGCCACACACACACACACACACACACACAGGCTCCCTTTACACAAAGGGAATGAGGGACACATGTCAGCTCCCTAGGCCAGATGCCCACAAGGTGTGCCTAATTTCTATTGGATGACCCTTGAAGTGGACCAATGAGAATTAAGCTAGAGTAAATCTAGTTTAATTAATTTAAAAACATTTAATAAAAGAAACCAATGAGAATTAAGTCTCCTAGAAGACTATTGGGAAGTCTCCCAAGGGGTCCAATGAGCATTCAGGAGCCCCATGGCTTGCCTGATTCCTATTGGCCAGGAGGCAAAGGGGTCCAATGAGAGTTTAGTTTAATTATTTAATTACCTAAAGCTCTCACAAAAGGGGAAAGGGGGACACATGTCAGAAGGCTATCACTTATGCTGCTTAATTGTAATTGGCTTGACTTGGGGAGGGCCAATGAGGCTTCAGCAAGAGAAATTAGCAAGAGGGCTCGCCCAAGAGAGAGAGGGGGCTGATTTTTGCAAGGCATTATCACACACACACACTCACACAATCTCGTGTGTGAAGAAAGAGAAGACTATCTCTTCCCAAGCTTTAATGGAGAACTCATCACCTACTCCAAGCTTGTGAGATAGAAGCCTACATCAACACTCTCTTGGCATGTGGATGCAAATCCAACCAAGAGCCAAGCTTCAATGCATGCTCATCTCCTCTACCAAGCTAATTACTAAGCTAAGCTATGCTACATATGAGTGATTATGTGAGGAGATGTACATCTTTCTCGTAAGATACTCCTTCTTCCTCTCAATCTACTCTCATACCCTGCTAGCTCTCACCATCTTCGAAGGTGTGTGAGGTCTTGGGTCTGAGAACGGGGATAATTCAAGTTGTGTTTGTTAAGTGTTTTGCTTAGTGCATGAAGTTTCCATCTTCATTGCACTAGCTAGTCTTGAAGGAACACAAAGAATTGTATTGTACAATGTCTCTCTTGATGGGAGAAACCATAATACAAAGCCTTTTGGAGGGGGGACCGGCTCCATGAAAATCCGGTCCTCAACTGTTGTCAATAGCTTAATTTCTCTCTCTTTTGAAAGTATTGTCGATGCTATCTAACTAGGTGTTATGCTTTTTGTTGCTCTCTCCACCCAAGCACTCTTGTAATTCTCATTAGGAATCTATTCTAATGAAATGCCCACTATGTTCATGCTAATTTCCGCTACACATAAGTTATTAGGCCATTAAATGTTACAGAGCAACTACTTCAAAGTGGGCAGTCACCACTTGAACGCGGATTCTGGTCACTTGAATGCGGTTTCTGGCCACTTGAAAGCGGGAACTTGCCGCTTGATTGCGGTGACAAGGTTTTAGGTACCACTTGAAAGTGGTGTCTTGCCACTTGGGAGTGGTGCCTCATCACTTGCATGGAGTGATGACTGACGTAGTGACTTAGCACATGAAAGTGGTGTCTCACCACTTGATGAGCACTTGAAATTAGTGAGCAACTACTTCAAAGTGGGCAGTCACCACTTGAACGCTGATTCTGGTCACTTGAATGCGGTGTCTGGCCACTTCAAAGCGGGAGCTTGGCTCTTGATTGCAGTGATCAGGTTTAAGCTATCACTTGAAAGTGGTATCTCACCACTTGATGACCACTTGAGAATGGTGAGCAACTAGTTCAAAGTGGGCAGTCACCACTTGAACGCGGATTCAAGTCATTGGAATGCGGTGTTCGGCCACTTGAAAGTGGTGTCTCACCACTTGATGACCACTTGAGAGTGGTGAGAAACTAGTTCAAAGTGGGCAGTCACCACTTTAACGTGTTTTCTTGTCACTTGAATGCGGTGTCTGGCCACTTGAAAGCGGGAACTTTCCGCTTGATTGCAGTGATAAGGTTTTAGTTACTACTTGAAAGTGGTGTCACACCACTTGGGAGTGGTGCCTCACCACTTGCATGGAGTGATGGACTAACGTAGTGACTTAGCACATGAAAGTGGCTTCTCACCACTTGAATGCGGTCAGACACCACGTGAAAGTGGTTTTTATACGTGTAAGTGTTGTGTGCACCGCTTCATTGTGGTGTGACAGCACTTGTAAGTGTTTACTAACAAAATGTGTTCAAACTCCACTAATATGGTTTTGGTTACCATCATAAGGTGGTGGACACCATTCGTGCAGCAGCAGTAAAAAGTCTATGGCACTACTCTGATTGTTGCACCATGACTAAAAGCTGCTACATCACTTGGAAAAAGTGAGGTGCACCACCAAAAACGTTTGCACCTGTAACACCCCTACGAGTTTGTAAAACACGTCTGTTAGCATTGGGTAAACAAGACTTTTTAGTGGGTGAACACCACTTTGTAGGGTTTACGGTGAAGCATTGGTGCATTTCTAGTAAAAATTGTTTCTTAAACATTAAAACCTGCTGCAAAACATTAAAAACTGGTTCAAACACACTAAAAAGTGGTGTGGAAACACAAGTAAAAGTGCTTCAAAAACATTTAGAAATATTGATCAAATTTTAGAAGTGGTTCAGATACAATTAGAGACCAGTATAGTAATGTTTCACCACTTTTTAATGTTGCAGCACCACTAGAAAGTGGTGCAAAACACCAAAACAAGCTGTAGCACTAATAAAAAGAAGTATAGAAACATAATGTTGTGGCAGTAATGAGTTGTAGCACCAATAAAAAGTGGTATAGAAACATAATGTTGTAGCAGGAATATGAGTTGTAGCACCAATAAAAAGTGCTAAAAAAATATATCAATTACCTGAGGCTCCTCAAGAAGGTGGATTGGATGCTTTACGTACATATGAACATCTAGCTAGTCTCTTACTGCAAACATCTTTCTTGTTGGGGGACACCCTCGTCTCATCTGTCCAAAATTGAAAGACTATGTCTTTAACAGTTTGAGTGATGTGAGTTCTCCATGCATCATCTCTATGACACGCAGATGCAGGGAACAAACCATCGGATTCACTTGACACTATTAAGTGATGTTTGGCTGAATATAAGTTTCTTTTGCGGATCCCCATAAGCTTGGCAGGTTACGGTATGCTCATGTTAGTGTTTTGCTCCTTGCTTCCACCATTCACCAACATCATCATTGCTGATTTCTTCACAAAAAACTCGTCTGAAGATCTTGGAACCTTCACATGATTCAAAGTGTTGCGGATGTTTCTCAGCATAATGCTTCCAACTCTTTGGATTTACTCTGCATGGTAAGGAAGCAAGGATGTTGAAGAAGTTCATCAAAGATTTCCTTCCTACCACTTGCATCCATTCCCACAGTTAATGTATCAAAGTGTTGTACCATAGATTGACATATCCTTCGTTTCTTTCTTTCATCCATCTCCCCCGTATTGCTTTTCGTCACAAAGTTGACCGTTGCCTTACGTTGCTTTCGTTTCTGAGCAGCCCAATATTCCCTCATTAATTTTATGCGCTGAAGTTGAGCTTCTCTACTCAATGACGATGAGCTGATAGACAGTTCTTCACTGTGCTCCATTGTTGTAGTACTTTCAAAGGATTGCTCTACAAGAAATACAATACAAATCATAACTACAGGCTATACTTTTAATTAATACATGGCACTTCAAGCACTAATTAGCAAGATACTAACAAAGCATAATAAGTGTTTACATACCCCAAGAATCATCAAGTAGAAGAGGAACCTATAGAGGTAGAGTTCGTGAGAGAGAGAGAGAGAGAGAGAGAGAGAGAGAGAGATGAGCGCGAGCTCAGACACAAGAGGAGCCATGCTTAGAGAGAGAAAGAGAGAGAGAGGGGGGGGCTGAGCGATACAGAAAGCTCAGCAAGAGCTCTGTGAGAGAGAGACAGAGAGGAACTAGATAGAGCTCCAAGAGAGATCTCAGAGACAAAGAAAGCTCAGACAGGTTGTAGCGGGAAAGAAGCGGCGGACAATAACCTAGCGTTCAGCAGTAAATTATATTTAGTCTCATTAATTGTGGTACGTTAGGAGACTTAATTGACGTACCTTAGGAGAGTGATATTCTTTTTGAGATTTGAAGCACTTTTAAAACACCCACTTTTAAGCGCAAAAAAGCAATGTCCTTGACATTACTTTCCAGGCCACCTATACATGCTTTCACCGGGGAAGATTTCAGACAGCAGACTGGACAGGAATCAGAGACTAGACTGAAATGTGGATACTGAAATAAGAATCAGACTTATGTACTGGAAATAAGATTCAGATTCAGATTCAGATTCAAAAGACTGGACGAGAAGTAAGTATAACTGAAATATATGCCATGATTGGGATTACAGATCAAAATTACAGCGAATATGATTACAGAGAGAAAGTACAACGGACAATACTGCCAATGAGTCTCAAGTACAATTATAGCCAAAGCGCTAACCCAAGTGATAATAAGTGGCAACCCAATTACAATGTAATGGGCCCTATTTATACACTTCGGGTTTACTGTAGTAATTACCATAGTAATTACTAAGTAATTTGCTGCCGATCTTCTAAGAAGACGTTCCCACATAGTGACTATCCAACCGTCTACAGTGAGCCCTAAAGCTAGGGGGATGAGAGAGAACACACACACACACAAGGTAGTCCCAAGCCTCAAGAGGCAGCAAGGACACATGTCAAGCCCCTACCCATGTTGCCCTCATGGTGTGCCTAAAGCCTATTGGTTGGCCTCCCAAGGGGTCTAATGATAAATATATTAATTTAATTGATTGTTTTTGCATTTATCAGATCCTCTCTCTCAAAGGGGAAAGGGGGACACTTGTCCCAAGACTACCCTTGGTACTTGGTATGCCTCTAGCATGTGATTGGCTAGGCCTGGAGGGATCCAATGGGCTTCAAGCATGAGCTACAAGGGGGGGTCGTCAATTGCAGTGCCTATTCCTTGAAACTTACCACATATCATATCCCATAGTTGGCCATGTGGAAGACTACCACATCCTCTCTCAATTGGTTGACCTTCAAAAGCAAAGGAGTGGCCCTCTATTCACTCACAAAAACCTTCAATGAATCTCCATGGCTTCGCCTCCAAGAACGGCAAATGCATCCAAATTCCACACCTTTACCAGAGTTGATTGCACCTTTTTTCATTGTTCCTACAAACATCATACTGTCGTCAATGATTGCAAACATAGTCATGCGTCTCATAGAGAGGATCATACACTTTTCTCTGCTAATTGGGATCGGCTAGATGACTCAATGGGATCAAATCCAGGTTTTTTAATGATGCCATAATATGTAATGCAATAGGTCAACTTTATCTAGGATAAAGAATAGCTCAACTTTAAAAACCAATATAACTGTAAGAGTACTAAATACGAGTTTATGCTTCAATAAAAAAGATTTTTTATGCTTATATTATGGAAAGTTTCCTTGCTTGGCTGAAAGAATTCGAGGTTAAAGTGAATTCTTGTGGAGTGAAAGCTTAAAAGAGTCAAGAGTTAGGACCCCACCATTTCTTTTTGGCGTGCCCCAAAGGGAGAGGCTTTAGTCATATGCATGCTTCCCTTTTTCCTAATGCAAAAGGGAAGGTTGTTTTGTAATTTTGTCTTGGTCATTAATACAATCCATTCACAAATTGTGAGTTTTGCAGAAAAAGAAAATGAAAAAGAAAAGGTTATTTGCAAAAAAAGTAAAATTTTTGTATTGGCTGGTTGAGAGAGAAAACACTCATTACAAAGATAGAGCTTAGAAAACATTCATTACAAGGATTAGAAGACTCGCTAGTTGATGTAACTTGTATAATGAATCAAGATGGTTACCACTACTACTACTGCTGTGAAAAGGATTAGAAGGCTTAGAAGGCTCCTCTCTAGCGCAGCATTGTGGCTCGTCACCATGTATCCCACAACGCCAAAGCAGTGTGGCATGTTATTGTGCCCAAATTAAATATGCAACACCATTGCTTGCTAGCTGTCTATGACACCTCTGCTGCTGCCCTCATACAGCCTTGCTACCTGCATAGCGCACATTGAATTACCACCCTGCGAGCTGTTTTCTTCACATGTACATCCCTCCTCAGTCTCGTCTGCATGCACGAGAGAGATAGATAGTTGTCTTTACTTGTACATCCTCCCCTTCCCACATCTAGGCTCCACCTTTTTTCCCCTCAAAGCCATGTCATCTCTCTCTCTCTCTCTCTCTCTCTCTCTCTCTCTCTTTCTCCCCCCACATCTCGGCTCTACCTTTTTTCCCCTCAAAGCCATCGCAGGTTCTCCCCTTGATTCTCTTTTATAAACTCCAAAATCCAAAATTTAACACACCTACTCTCGATCTACATTTGAAAAAAGGAATTTAATGTCATGGAGAAAGAAAAAGAGGCCTCGCACCAGGGAATCGCAACGCACGCCACACCATCGTGATGCAGGTATAGCAAAAAAAAACTTTGTTATCTCTCCCCCGCTCCTCCTAATCCGATCTCCGTCTCTCTCCCCCACCGTTGCTGACACACATGTAATTTTCTCTCCTCCACTTGCAACTCTCCCAGGACAGGGCAAGCTGCCACATTAGCGAGGAGAGCACCGTGACCTCTCACCATCCTACGAGACCAAGCAGACCAAGTGAACCTGTTCTCTTTGTCTTGGATGCCCCTCACACATACCATCTCTTTCTGTCTCCCGACTCGTCTTGTGCGTTGCTTGCGCAAACAAAAATATCTTTTTCTCTCTCTGAGTTGCTCGTGATGCACGCCATCTCTCTCTCTCTCTCTCTCTCTCCATGTGTTATTATTACCACCTTTTTCTCCTCAAAGTGGACACACATCTCGCCAATTCTCTCTAATGAAGCCCACAAAAAAATCTATTAATTAATGTGGGAGATAAACATTTGAGATTAGCATTATTTTGGTGAAGCTAGGTCAGATTGATGTGCCCCTCTCATTGGCAGCCTCGTGATTTTATCACTTGTTCTATATAGTATCAATCACATGTGCTTACATGCGTGCTTTTTTATATAGTTTAGTTGTCACATGAGATTCTCAGGGTTGGCATCGTGCATCACCTCAAATATGTTGTCATAGAGGAAGGGTGTTTTAGGAAGGTCCGATGGGGCTTCTTTCAATTGTTCAGTTGCTCTTGCTTGTAGGAAATGTTGGAAACTTGCTACCAACCACCTTCTTTCTTCCTAAACAAAGGTGAAAGCACACTATTTTGGAACACTTGGGTTCACATTTTTTGGTTGGGCGATAGACAAGAATCGATACTTTGGGGTGGCCTTTTTGTTGCTATTCTTGGCTTGGCAGGGCTTCACTACATTCTCTTGGGTTTCTATGTTCTCCCTAACTTGTTGATCTTTCCCTACTTGTTCAACTGCCTTCTCACAGCCGAGGCTGTGGGACAAGACCTCGCGAAGTGCCCTAGTTTGTTACACTTGAAGCAAGCACCAAAAAAGTTACCAAACTTCAATGGAATGACCTTCAATCTATCCCCCACTTTCACTACAAGGTTCTTGAGTTGGGGCTTTCTAAGATCCCACCATATGCACACCTTATTTGTTGTAGAACCTCTGGCTCTTCCAGTTGGCACGAACAGAGAGATATTGAGGAAAGGTATTAGATCTTTCAAGTTAAACCTCAACCACATCAAGAGATTTATATACTCTACCCACACTGGGCACATGTCCTTGAATGCATCGGTGGATTCAAATGAAGGATCCCAAGGGAGCAAACACATGGTCACTCGGTTAAAGAATAGTGGGCTTTTGGCTAGGATTTTTGCCATCGTTACCTTGTCATTGAATTTCATAGAGAAGTAGTCTTTGGCAAGATATTTGGTCATCATCATTGTTGATACCCTCTGATTGAGGACATTAGTGCTATCCAATTTATCAGTCCAACCTTGGGAGGAGGTACCCTGCCCATGCACTTAAAGACCAGTGTCAAGCCTGTCAACTGTTGGATTGAGTGCATGAGCAGGAATAGAGAGTGCGAGAGAGAAGAGAGTACGCAGACACAGGTGAGGGGGAGCCTTGCCCTCCTACACAACACACAGTATATCGAGATAGTGTGTATGGCTCGTAATAATGTAATATCTATACAGATGGATAAAGAAACTGTAAGTGAGTTAGTGACGGTCGGCCGGACACACGCCAGCAAACCCAACAATCTCCCATTTGATGGCCAATGTGGGAGGCCAAAAGGAAGAATTAGTGAGGAAGACTACATCTCACTCAAAGCGCATCAACTCACTACAGTGCTGAAAGTGATGGTTGGAGAGACTTTTTGTGAGTGCATCCGTTGTGTTCTTTGACGTATGAATCTTCACCAAGTCAAGCTTTTTGTTTGCCAAGCACTCCCGAGTGAAGTGATACTGCACATCAATGTGTTTCGTTCTTGAATGAAACACCGAATTCTTGGTCAAAGCAATAGCACTCTGACTGTCACACTGAAGAACTGGCAATTTGTGCTCCAATCCAAGCTTCCTTGCATGCTTCACCCAAAGCAACATACTCAACCTCTGTAGTGGAAATCGACGTGCAATCTTGAAGAACATATCTCCAAGAGATAGCAAAACCAGCAAATGTGTAGATCCAACTTGTCATTGATCTACGTGTACATCAACACAGTCTACATAATCACTATCCACATATCCCTTGATGGATAGATCTCCACGACCATAGCATAATTGGCTATCCGCTATGCCACTCAAGTATCTGAGAATCGACTTGATAGCATCCCAATGCTTTTTACCAGGGTTAGACATAAATCTACTGACAACTCCCATTGCATGTGCAATGTCAGGTCTTGTAGCCACCATGGCATACATGAGACTGCCACAAGCTGAAGCATAAGGAACCTTAGGGTGAAAGCATGTTAACGTGTTGTGATTTTTGTGCTAGTTAACTTATGCCAACAAGCACATCTTGTAAGCATCACACATGGATAGGACAGTCATGTTTTTTCAAGTGTGTGGGCCACCATCATGAACTATACAAAGTGTATACTTGGACTTCAAAAAAAGAAATCGTAATATTTTTAAAATCTCAAATAGTTAAGCTCTGTCGTCACGTTTAGGTAGTGGTGTAGTCATGGTGCATGGAGGGAAGCACGGCGCAGGGGCCAGAGGTCAGAGAGAGGGAGGAAATAAATTGCGAGTTGCAAGCAGGTCTATAGTTAGAGGCCAACAGTCAGCCCAAGTGGAGGATAGCTCACCATTGGAGCCAACCACCTTCGACAACTCTCTTGGCAGTGTGTGCATTGCCTTAGGCATTCAAGGTGCATGCTTAGATGATTGCATCTAAGGAGAGCCCGCGCAATTTCCTGTGTAGAAATTACTTGACAACCCTATTCTAGTGGGGTTTTGTAGGGTTTTAATCTTATAATCCTATGTGGTGTGCTGGCCGATGGAAAGCTCCCACATTGAACATCCCACTACAGGAAAAGTTTTGTGTAATAGCAGAAGAGTTTAATGTTGTCCATGGCCTCTACAGATGTGGAGTGGTTCAGTGTATTCAGAGAGGCGAAGGATCATAGCAAATATCACTTCAAATGCAGTAGCATTCGTAGCAACATGTACGACCAAGTACTTCAGCTGCACTACATGGTGTACCAGAAGGCCCCCACCAACATGGAAATTAATTTGGCTTTGCGAAGGGTTTTGTAAAACAATTCAGTCCATTGCCAATTGCAAGTGGCTCAATCATGGAGTTCAATTGGGCTGAGTTTGCTATCCAGCATTTGCAGGACCTTCGAGAAAACGGATACTACGATGTCCATGTTGAAAAGTGGAGGGTGCGTAATACCCACCCCTCAAGTCAAAGAATAGAGGAGGGCTCCGCGAAAACAAAGTACAATTGCACTGGCCAAGTAGCTCCGAATGTTGTTTTTACTACCAAATCAACACCCCTCTCTATTAATAGCTCTCACAAAGTGACAGCAAGCCTATCATATTTTGGGCTCTCTGATTTGCAGCACATCATGAGTGCAAGTGACCATCTCAAAAATCGACTGCAGGATGCTAAACAACGGCTCAAGAATGCGGATCAAGAGCTTGAAGCTGCGAGGGTTCTGAAAGCAAGCCATGATATGGTCAGCCCTGTAGCACTTGCTATGAGACAGAAGCTTCATGATGCTGAGAATGAATTGCAATGTTTAGGCCTTACTGACAGTGTGGATGCAAGGAGAGAAATAGAGCTCAAAGTAAAGATCAAGACACTGAAAGAGACACTAGATGGTTTGGGGTTTCCTCACAGTGACGAAAACCCCATTGCTGTTGATATTGACATTACTTGTCTTCGTGTAAGTGCCGATGGTTTTGTGATTGAACCTTATGTTTTGAATATGTGCACAACTATCCTATGTACTTACCATGCTTCTGTTTTGATTGGTTTGTAGATTAATGTGGAGGTGCAGGAAGCGAAAGTGCACGCCTGCGATAGTCAATTGCAGCTCCTCATGCAGATAAGTAGGATGATACAAGGCTCCTCCATCCTCACTGCCCTATGCAAGATAGCTATGGACACTTTTACAGAGTGTATAGGAGGGGTACACGATTGGACAACAAGCAACGAGTGTACTGTGGCTATGGTCTACTACTAGAAGTACACAAAATTAGTGCAATGGTCAAAATGCAATGTGAGCATACATATCACCTAATCTGATTTGTTGTTGCATGCTCCCTGGGGACCGAATGTAGAGCTTCCGCCTACCAGTAGAGGATACCAACTGAATGGTGTGGCAAGGTCATAGGGCAAGGACCTCCAATCACACAAAGTTCTGGTAAGATAATGTTAAGGAGCAGTTATCCAGCCTTGATTTCTACACTAGCTCTGTGTATGCTAATTAGCATAGAAGGTATGCTAGTTAGCTTAGTGGGTATCATGGTAGCATATTGTGTATGGTAGTTGGCAAACCTAGTTATGCTACTTAGCATACTATGAGATATAGCTAGCATACATTGTCATGGTGGTAAGCATATTGTGTATGCTAGTTAGCACAACTAGTTATCCTAGCTAACATATTGTGAATACTAGTTGGCATTTTCTGTATGCTAGCTAGCATATTGTGTATGCTAATAAGCATACCTTGTATGCTAGTTAAGAAATGATGCATGCTAACTAGCATAGAGAGTTTCCCAATTAGAAACAAAGTATACAATTAGCATATTAAATATGCTAATTAGTGTACATTGCGCTAAATAGCAAACACGGTATGCTAATTAGCATACTTTTTATACTAATTAGAACATTGTGTATGATGGCTAGCATGCAAGTATGCTAACTAGAAGAAAAGGTATGCTAATTAGCATATAGAGTGTGCTAACTAGCAAACAAGGTATGTTAATTAGCATATTTAATATGCTAATTAGCATAATTTTTATGCTAATTAGAACATTGTGTATGATGGCTATCATGTAAGTATGATAACTAGAAAACAAGATATGATAATTAGCATACTCAGTATGCTAACTAGGATACAAGGTATGCTAGCTAGCATTTGGTGCATGTTAACAATCATTCAAAGTTTAGTTAGCATACCTTCTTTTCTAGCTAGCATAACGTGTATGCTTGTTAGCATACCTCTATGCTAGTTAGCATACATTCTGAGCTAGCTAGCATAATGTCCATGCTAGTTAGCATACCTCTTTGCTAGTTATTGTAATGCGTATTTCAGTTAGCATACACAATATGCTAACCAACAAAGATGGTATGCTAATTAGCAGAGACGTTATGTTAATTAGCATAACTTATCTTCTAGTTAGCATACCATCTATGCTAGCATACATGGTATGCTAATTAGCATACAACTATGTATGCTAATTAACATAGCATGTATGATAATTAGCACACCATCAGTAATAAGCATACCATTAGCATACACACAATTTTTCTAATTAACATTTTATGTATGCTAATTAGCATACATTCTCTGCTAGTTAGCATACACACTATATTCACACTTCCTTGTTAGCATATTTTGTATGCTAGTTAGCATATTGATCATGGTGGTTAGCACACTTTGTATACTAGTTAGCATAGACAATATGAATGTCTACAGGATATAGATGCCTACCATACATGGAATGCTACTTGTCACACTATGCATACAAACAATCACATTAGGAAGAGAATGGGGTCTAAGAGAGCCTCTTTATTTGGCAATTAAAGGAAGTCAAACCTTTAATATCAAGAAAGTAATCAAAGGACAGCTTTTGAATTCAAACAGGCAAAACGGCTAGTTTATTTGAATTCAAAGTTCCCCCCCACAATGGAATTTAAAATCTAGCAGGTAAAACCATATCATGTAGCATATCTATAGAAAGACCTCGACACGTAGATTGCAGATCTATGACCTCCGCTCAAATTGGAGATCATATGTGGGAGTTATGAAAGGCCAAAAATCATAAAATTGTCCACCTCCTTTTTGGGGGGAAAAGTGCATTTTTTGACCACTCTTACACATCTCTTACACACCCACCATTCTTACACACATGGCGTACACCTATTTGTCGAAATGTTAATCACCTCTATAAGCTCATGGCAAATAAAGAGGCCCTCCTACACCCCATCCTCTTTCTAATGATAATGATATCGATGAAAAATAATGGGTGAATGGAATACACACGTATCAATGATGCAAGATGAAAACCTGACAAGACACCTGTCAATCAAAGGATAGAAAAGAAGCTCTGTAATGATGAATCTGATGAGTTGGATAGACAACATGAAAGGGTAGCTATAATTCCACAACATGCGAGAGCGCACGAGGCTGTTGCTACAGATGATCAAACAAGTGTCTCAGAGGAAACAGTGATAGCCATTTTTCTGCTCTTTGTAATTGCCACAGTGAGTTACCTCACCCTACCAAAATCACCCAAACACTGTGGCTATCCCTACCATTTCACTGTACATAGGCGTGCGTGAGTCACGGGACTTTTCCCATATCTTTTTAAAAAACCCTCAATTAGCTAATCATTGGGCTAGTTGAGCCAAAAAAAATAAAAAATAATAATAAAAAATATAAGTATATTATGGCCGATGCGTATGTAAATATTTCTTTGTATATAGGGCCTAAATAAAAGATTTTTTCATAATTATTTTGGTATTTATTTAAATATTTCTACTTAGGTGTGTGTTATTTATGCTCTGTACATTGCCTCACCATTACCACAATTTTTCTTACCATTTTTCATACTCTTTATTCCATATAGAAATATTTTCATGTAAGCTTCTCTTATATTTGGTGTAACTCCACCCCAACAAAAATCCAAAAAAACTAGTTTTATTTATGTGTATATTTTTTCACTATTGTGATTTTTCCCTTCCTATATCTATTTTGTTTTTTTCTAAAAAATTAGAACACCAAAAATATTTATCTTTTTATGGTAGCCTCATAATGAGAGATATTTCTTTTGACCCCTTTATATTTTTTCCACTTATATTATTTATATTTGACATGTACATATTTTTTAGACCCCTCAATATTTGATTTTCTTAGTTGTACTATTCACTTATATCATAATCTCAACAATATCTACAATTATAGACCTACCAAATAAGGTCAAGGGTAGGTGGCATGCATACATGCACTATGGAGGGCTCACTCTTGGAGGTATTCAAAAGAATCATCCAAAGAAGGACCCCACAAGGACCTTGTGCAGTGGAAAAAACGGTCGGTTTTGCTGAATTTTTAAAGTTCACTTGCTCTCCGAATTTGAAAAGGTGATACAAACAAAAGTTATAGCTCGTGGGATGAAATTTTGCCTCAAATTTTTTCATATTTTTTTGAGCTACGAGCTGTGAGCTATGATTTTACTAGTGGACCCCAGTTTTCCCATGCTATGCAGCCACACTCTCTCTTCCACTTTATCATTTTCCTCTTTCACACACACTTCTCCACTCATCATCCCCACCTCTCTCACCACTCCTCTCTGCACCCTACTCACCTTCTCCTCAACCTTGAAGAATAAGAGAAACCATGGTGAACTCATACCTCCCACACACAATTCCATTCCAAAATTGACCACCTAGTCTCATTTTTCCTCCTCCAATTCACCCATATCTATCAAAAAAACCACAAAATTCAGTCTCTTCTCTTAAAAGACAGCATCATGGTGGTTGATTACTCAGCTTCAATTACCTTGTCTCTCAAGGAAGGTCAAGAGTGGAGAAAAAATGTACCGTCAAAGCTAGTGGACCGTCAACAAGCGTCAAAAATTTGCCCTACTCAAGACACTTGGAGCATCAACCTTGTAAGAAATCCACCTTTTCTTACCTCTTAAGAGTTTTTCTTCCTTATTTGTATCCTACATGGATACTCCCATTGTAAATATCCAATTCCATTTGTAAATTAATACTAACTCTACTAACACTAACCCACTATGAAAAGTCCTATCACCTCCATTTCTCTCCTCTCTCTTTCCCCACCAACTTCTTGATAATTCCAAGCAAAAGAAATTAGATAAATTGCTGAAAATCTAACCCAACCATGGTTAAAGGAGTAACCCTAGCCTTCAAAATTGCTATAAAAGGAGGGTGTAGCTAGCACAAAAAGGGGGGAGCCATAAGCAAGAGCACTATGCTATAGCTTGAGAAGCCAAGCTCAACCTCTCTAGAAGGATATCTTGAGTGGAAGCTCAATGTATTATGTATGTGCATGTGTTGTAATAGGGGATTAGCAAGGGAACTCTATGCCATTGTAAGAGAGAGAGTGATCATTCAATTGAGAGTAGAAAATCTATCATTTCTCCTACTAGTGTAAGCCCAACATTTGCTGAATCAAGGAGGGTGGATTTGGACTAAGCTTGGATACTTTGTCTCCTTTCCAACGTGAAGTAATGGACAACAATGATGCGTAAGTGTCTTGGTGTTTTTTGTTAAGTTCTTGATAGCTTGTCTCTGGTGTTGTCATCAATCTAGCCATAAATCCCACATATTGTAAGAGGGCGACAGGGTGGAGAGGACTCCCTTGGCCTTAAGACAGTGATTGGGGTGGCTTTTCTTGTGATGTGTTGTGGTAAAATTTACGCAAGCTATGTTGAACAAATACTAATCTCACTTTGATTTGTCATGACAGATTTGTAAGAAGGTATTAATGCAACAAGCACCCCCTCCCCCTTTCTCTCTCTTTCTTAAATATATAGTTGTGTTTGCTTGATCATTGCCGATACGTTTCAAAGCAGCCCGAGCACCATCTCTCTCTCTCTCTCTCTCTCTCTCTCTCTCTCTCTCTCTCTCTCTCTCTCTCTCTCTCTCTCTCTCTCTCTCTCTCTCTCTCGTGTTTTAGTGTGTGAGAGTGTTCCATTGGTGTTAGGGTTAGTGTAAATTCCTTGCTTGTTTGTGGGTTGCTCTAACGATTCTCCTCTTTTGCGTCTTAGTTCGCTCTTAAACTAGGTGGTGCCCCTTGTGTAGTTGGGATTTGGCTGGGGGTTTGTTGTTTTGGTTTGTGTTGTGTTGTGCCCCAGCCCCATTGAGCAGCACGGGAGCCTTGAAGGGTGTCTAGAGGTTGCTCTTCTTGTTGCCCGCCCCGGACCGCCTCAAATTGGTGCCCCCACGGAGGACCGGCTTGTGTATGTTTTGTGAAGGCTCAACCTTTAGCATAATCAAGTAGCTTGCATGAATCACGAGAATTTGTATGATCCCTTCATTCCCATTGCAAGGCAAAAGGTACACATAATTGTTAGTACTAAGTTGCAATTTCAGCGAGTAATTCGTAGGATTTTAGGTCCTCTTAGGTTAGCCGAGATAAACACTTCGGTAAATCCTTTTATTTTGCCTCTTATTAGGTACGATATTAGCTTGGACGTCTATATTTTTGTGTTATTTTAAGCATTAGGACATGCATAGGCCATGGATAATGGCCCAGGAATACAGGTTTTTCCCTTTCATTTCACTCCACACATTAGAGTAAACATTGCAATTAGTAGGAAAATCCATTTTCAACAACGTATGGTGTTCATGTTTGGTGCCCAAAGAGTAGGAGAAATTCTCGCATCACCAAACCCTGTCATCCTACCTCTTATTGATTATCATAGGTCGTTTGATGTGAATATCTTTATTTTGTTGTAGAATAGATTGCAAGCTAGATACATTATTGTGTAAATCTTTTTAAGAAAGAAAAACAAAAACGGGTGTCACTTTGAAATCAATTCAATGGAAAGCCAACGCCAAATGTCTGGGTATCCTCTTTTCTTTGGAGAGCCTGGAGAGGATGCTGAATTATTTTTAGCGAATTTCAAGATGTCTTGCCGTATCAAGAGGATAATAACTGATCAAGAACGTGTAGAAATGTTTGAGGTGGTCCTTAGGAAAGATGCTAGCACTTGGTTTGACTCTTTGCCTGAGGAAGTTAAGGGGAATTACACAGAAGTTTTGAATCGTTTCAAGAAATACTTCTTTGATCCCCAAAACACTCAAAAATTATGGCAAGACATTGTTTCTCATAAGCAAAAAGACTTAGATGACTACTACTTGTACAAGCAAGAGTTTCTACGTCTTTGGGCTCTATGGATACGAAATGTTGCTAACCCTGGTGATGGTGCAGAATTTCTAAAGAAGGAGAGGTTCATAGCCGGACTCTTTCCTGACCTTAAGGTAAAAGTTGAGGCGGGTGCACCTGCTACCTTTGATGCAGCTGAAACTAGGGCTGCTGAGAAGTATAGGAAACTCAAGTGCTTAAGGGGAGAGGTTCCAATAGAAGTTCTTAGACCCAAAGGTAAGTCACAAGCATCAACATCTAGGGAGCTTCCTGAGGTAACGGCTGAAGTGATTGAGAAGTTAAATGAATCTTTAAGCAGCCTGTCAATTCACCTTGCACAAGCTGTAGGTCCAAAGGGACAAGCAAAGAAGTCTGAAGAGCGAGATCCACGACCTAGGAGAGTCTTGCAATGTTGGAATTGCGGAGAGTCTGGACATGGGATGTATAATTGTCCTTGGCCCTGTGGGGAGCCAGGGAGACCTAACTTGAATTACCCAGTGATGAATGCAGGAGAAGGAGCTGGTCAACAACCAAGGCTTCTACAAAGGCCAAATGGAGCAAGACCACCTCCACAAGGGGTAGAAGGAGTTCCACCTTTGCCAGATCCAAATGTGCATGTGGTAGAGGTGACAAATTCAAATGAGGTTGACATGGAAGCCAATGGCATTAAGCGTGGCCAAGGGAAAGGTAAAGAGAAAGAAGGAGTCACATCACAGAGTGACCATGGACAAGGCAAAAAGGCAAAGGAGACCAAGGAAACCAAGAGGACTCGACGTCGTATCAATCTCCAAGACTTCCCTCTTGGACATGGTATGGCTCCGTACGACTTGTTAGAAGACATGAGAGGTAAGGGTCCTGATATTTCATGGCCTCAATTTCTTGCATTATGTCCACAAGTTAGGAGGCATTTAACAAGGGCAGTTAGCACTAGGAGAAAGGTAAAAGAGAGTGTGCCTGTTGTAAAAATTGCACAAGCTGAAATGAATGAGGACATTACACCGGTGCTAGACTGTTACATCAAAGGAAGATTGGTTAGGAAAGGTCTAGTGGATGGGGGTGCACAAATTTGCATCATGACAGAGGGACTCATGCAAAGACTAGGCATGCACATCCAGGAGACACCTGAAATCAAAGTCAAGATGGAAAACAATAGCAAGGCTAGGTGTGTAGGCATTTATAAAAATGTCTTTGTAGAGGCCTTTGGCATTAATAAAGCGGTGGATTTTTATGTTATGTTGACCAAGGGAAGTGGTTATCCATTTATCCTAGGAAGACCATGGATAATGAAAATGGGAGCTTTGCAGGATTGGGAGAGTGGGAAATTAATTTGTAGGAATGACAATCATAAGAAGGTTGTCTTTGACATGAAGGAGCAACGCCAAGAGGAGCTCCATGAAGAATCATCTCAAAGTGAGGCGGAAGAAGGTTGGACCGATAGCACTTCAGAAGAAGAAAGTAGCGGCAGCATTACTGAAGAGGAGTCTTCCATTGAATTCATGGGGGTAAGGTTTAAGCCAAGCAACCAAGAGACCTCTTGTCAAGGCTTGGAGGAGGTAGGTCCTCAAGAGAACGAAGGTGTTCAAGATGAAGGGATGCTGGAAGGTATTCTATCAACAACACTTACAAAGGATAAAAGAGAGGAGTTCAAATGTGTGCTAAGGAAATTTCCTAGGATTTTTGCTAAAGACTACACCGATGTGCGTGGAGTAGATGCTGTTCAACACAAAATTGAGTTGAAGCCAGAGGCCACACCTAAGGCTCAGAAGCTACGAAGGCTAGGAGTCATCAAGGAGCAGGCTTTACTCAAGGAGGTAAGAAAGCTTCTAGCAGCAGGTTTCATTTATCCAGTGGAGAATTCAGAGTGGGTCTCTCCCGTTGTTGTCACTCCTAAGAAAAACGAAAGGTGGAGGGTGTGTGTGGATTACCGTCCACTCAATGAGGCAACAAAAAGAGATCACTTTCCCCTCCCATTTCAGGATGAGATACTAAATGAGGTAGTTGGTCATGAGAAGTACACTGTGTGTGATGGCTACTCAGGCTACTTTCAAATAGGTATCGCATTGGAAGATCAATTGAAAACAACCTTTATCACTCCTTGGGGTTGTTATGCTTTTAGAGTCATGCCATTTGGACTGACAAATTCTCCTGCAACATTCCAACGTTTCATGAACATGGTGTTTCAAGCATTCTTTGGAAAGTCAATTAGGGTGTTCATTGATGATTTCTGCATTTATAGCTCAAAATCATTGCATCTACAAAGGGTAGAAGAAGGTTTAAAGAAGCTCTACGACATGGGAGGTCAACTCAACCCCGACAAGTGCCACATAGGTGAGGATGAAGTGATCTTGCTCGGTCACAAGGTTTCCTATAAAGGCATTGAGGTGGATCCTTCAAAGGCAAAGGCTCTTATTGAGCTCCCATCACCGAAGAGTCTTAAGGAGGTCATCTCTTTCATTCAGAAGGTGAAGTATATGTCACGCTTCATTCACTTAGCCTCGAAGTTGCTTCATCCTTTGCAAAAGTTGACACAACAAGTAGAATTTGCATGGTCTGATGAGCTTGAAGAGTATTTTTGTAACATTAAAGTCATTTTGTCAGAGCTACCAACACTCATGCCTCCTTGTTGGGAGTACACATTCTTTGTTAGCTCTAGTGTTGGAAGGGAAACAATTGGTGCCGTGTTGCTACAACAAGATCCCCACAGTACAAGGATGCGACCCATCTACTTTGCTAGTAGGGTCATGAATGCTTTGGAGAGAGACTACACAGAAGCAGAACTCATGATGCTTTCTCTCATGTTTGCGGTGAGAAAGTTTAGATCCTACTTGCTCCCAAAACCTTTTGTAATCCTCACCGCAGAGAATTTGTTCCTTGGGTGTCATCTCAAATGAATCTTAGTACTAGGATCTCAAAGTGGATTATGGAGTTGCAAGAGTTTCAATACTCTTTCAAGGTAGAAGATAGTGTGCGTGCACAATTGGCAGGGATTCTCACTTATAGGGTACATGAGAAGGAAATTAAGGTGCCTCAAGTAAAGACCCTACCATTGCCACCACCAAAAAGTATTCCCAATGCTTTTACCTTGTTCTTTGATGGAGCTTTTCGACGAGCCACAGGGAAAGCAGGGGGAGGGCTAGTGTTGCTCAACCCAAGTGGAGAGGTGGTCATGAAAGAGATGGTCAATCTACCAGGTTCAACTAGCAACAATGAAGCAGAATACGACACACTACTTCATGGTTTGAAGATGTGCATTGGCCAAGGGATAAAACGTCTCATGGTAAAGGGAGATGCACTTCTCATTGTTAAACAGATTTTAGGCATTTGGGCATGCAAGAATGAAAGCTTAAGGACAAAAGTTCATGCCATTCGTAAGATGTTTAATCAGTTTGAAGAAGTGCAACTATATCATATTCCGAGGAAACAAAATGAAGATGCCGATTTACTTGCACAACAAGCAGTTACATGTGTTGAGAGAGAAGTGCAGGTCATCATGGTGGCAGCAGCTATCAAGCAACCAAGATACCAGGGATTGGAGTCATTGGCTCCCATTATTGGCTACATTTTGGAGGGTGAGTTTCCACAAGACTTCACGAAGGCTCAGAAGAGGAGACTCATGAAGAAGGAAAGTTTCTGTCTCTTCCTAGAAGGCTCCCTCTATCAAAGAGAGAGGGATCAAGTATGCAGAAGAGTACCAACTATTGAGGAAATTCCAGCCATTCTAAAAGGTTTGCATGAAGAAGCATGTGGTGGTCATTTTGCCCAAGAATGGTGAAAAACAAGACAAAGTTGTGGGATGACTTCTTGGATGGTGCCTTGTGGGCGTATCGAACCACATATAGGGAAGCCACGGAGTTCACACCATTTCACTTGGTCTATGGTCAAGAGGCTTTACAGCCAATTGAGCTAAACATTCCAACAATGCGACTTCATGGCAAATCAGCACAAGATGATCAAGAAGCATGGATGGATCGACTTCTTACCTTAGCTGAGCTTGAGTGGAAAAGAGAAGCAGCATACGAGTGCTATAAGAGGAAAGCCACACAGACAAAGGAGAAGCTTGACAAGAAACTGAAGGACAAAGGCATCAATGAAGGAGATCTTGTGCTAAGGTATGACAATCGACTCAATAATCGTTTTGATGCCAAATTTGAAACAAGATGGCAGGGGCCATACATAGTCAAGAAGGCTTTCAATTCAAGTTACTATCAACTTATGGACTTGAATGGGAAAGAGCACTCCAGGAAGGTAAACGGCTATCACTTGAAGCCTTACTTGAGTCGCCTTCTACCAAAGGATCTACCAGAGAAAAAGGCAACTATCTCATGTAAGTATTGTTCCATGAAGCATGAGTGTAACACGAACCAAAATTCCAAGGGGCCAAACAATGAAGATCTTGTCAAGGACTCTGAAGCACTCTCTTTGGAAAAGATTCTTTATGATGGTACATGAATATACCATCATCCAGGGGGAGGGCTAATGATAGCCGTTTTTCGGCTCTTTGTAATTGCCACAGTGAGTTACCTCACCCTACCAAAATCACCCAAACATTGTGGCTATCCCTACCATTTCACTGTACATAGGCGTGCGTGAGTCACGGGACTTTTCCCATATCTTCTTAAAAAACCCTCAATTAGCTAGTCATTGGGCTAGTTGAGCCAAAAAAATAAAAAATATAAGTATATTATGGCCCATGCGTATGTAAATATTTCTTTGTATATAGGGCCTAAATAAAAGATTTTTTCATAATTATTTTGGTATTTATTTAAATATTTCTACTTAGGTGTGTGTTATTTATGCTATGTACATTGCCTCACCATTACCACAATTTTTCTTACCATTTTTCATACTCTTTATTCCATATAGAAATATTTTCATGTAAGCTTCTCTTATATTTGGTGTAACTCCACCCCAACAAAAATCCAAAAAAACTAGTTTTATTTATGTGTATATTTTTTTACTATTGTGATTTTTCCCTTCCTATATCTATTTTGTTTTTTTCTAAAAAATTAGAACACCAAAAATATTTATCTTTTTATGGTAGCCTCATAATGAGAGAGATTTCTTTTGATCCCTTTATATTTTTTCCACTTATATTATTTATATTTGACATGTACATATTTTTTAGACCCCTCAATATTTGATTTTCTTAGTTGTACTATTCACTTATATCATAATCTCAACAATATCTACAATTATAGACCTACCAAATAAGGTCAAGGGTAGGTGGCATGCATACATGCACTATGGAGGGCTCACTCTTGGAGGTATTCAAAAGAATCATCCAAAGAAGGACCCCACAAGGACCTTGTGCAGTGGAAAAAAACGGTCGGTTTTGCTGAATTTTTAAAGTTCACTTGCTCTCCGAATTTGAAAAGGTGATACAAACAAAAGTTGTAGCTCGTGGACTGAACTTTTGCCTCAAATTTTTTCATATTTTTTTGAGCTATGAGCTGTGAGCTATGATTTTACTAGTGGACCCCAGTTTTCCCATGCTATGCAGCCACACTCTCTCTTCCACTTTATCATTTTCCTCTTTCACACACACTTCTCCACTCATCATCCCCACCTCTCTCACCACTCCTCTCTGCACCCTACTCACCTTCTCCTCAACCTTGAAGAATAAGAGAAACCATGGTGAACTCATACCTCCCACACACAATTCCATTCCAAAATTGACCACCTAGTCTCATTCTTCCTCCTCCAATTTACCCATATCTATCAAAAAAACCACAAAATTCAGTCTCTTCTCTTAAAAGACAGCATCATGGTGGTTGATTACTCAGCTTCAATTACCTTGTCTCTCAAGGAAGGTCAAGAGTGGAGAAAAAATGTACCGTCAAAGCTAGTGGACCGTCAACAAGCGTCAAAAATTTGCCCTACTCAAGACACTTGGAGCATCAACCTTGTAAGAAATCCACCTTTTCTTACCTCTTAAGAGTTTTTCTTCCTTATTTGTATCCTACATGGATACTCCCATTGTAAATATCCAATTCCATTTGTAAATTAATACTAACTCTACTAACACTAACCCACTATGAAAAGTCCTATCACCTCCATTTCTCTCCTCTCTCTTTCCCCACCAACTTCTTGATAATTCCAAGCAAAAGAAATTAGATAAATTGCTGAAAATCTAACCAAACCATGGTTAAAGGAGTAACCCTAGCCTTCAAAATTGCTATAAAAGGAGGGTGTAGCTAGCACAAAAAGGGGGGAGCCATAAGCAAGAGCACTATGCTATAGCTTGAGAAGCCAAGCTCAACCTCTCTAGAAGGAGCTCTTGAGTGGAAGCTCATTGTCTTATGCATGTGCATGTGTTGTAATAGGGGATTAGCAAGGGAACTCTATGCCATTGTAAGAGAGAGAGTGATCATTCAATTGAGAGTAGAAAATCTATCATTTCTCCTACTAGTGTAAGCCCAACATTTGCTGAATCAAGGAGGGTGGATTTGGACTAAGCTTGGATACTTTGTCTCCTTTCCAACGTGAAGTAATGGACAACAATGATGCGTAAGTGTCTTGGTGTTTTTTGTTAAGTTCTTGATAGCTTGTCTCTGGTGTTGTCATCAATCTAGCCATAAATCCCACATACTGTAAGAGGGCGACAGGGTGGAGAGGACTCCCCTGGCCTTAAGACAGTGATTGGGGTGGCTTTTCTTGTGATGTGTTGTGGTGAAATTTACGCAAGCTATGTTGAACAAATACTAATCTCACTTTGATTTGTCATGACAGATTTGTAAGAAGGTATTAATGCAACAAGCACCCCCTCCCCCTTTCTCTCTCTTTCTTAAATATATAGTTGTGTTTGCTTGATCATTGCCGATACGTTTCAAAGCAGCCCGAGCACCATCTCTCTCTCTCTCTCTCTCTCTCTCTCTCTCTCTCTCTCTCTCTCTCTCTCTCTCTCTCTCCCCCCCCCCCCCCCCTTTCTCTCTCGTGGTTTAGTGTGTGAGAGTGTTCTATTGGTGTTAGGGTTAGTGTAAATTCCTTGCTTGTTTGTGGGTTGCTCTAACGATTCTCCTCTTTTGCGTCCTAGTTTTCTCTTAAACTAGGTGGTGCCCCTTGTGTAGTTGGGATTTGGCTGGGGGTTTGTTGTTTTGGTTTGTGTTGTGTTGTGTTGTGCCCCAGCCCCATTGAGTAGCACGGGAGCCTTGAAGGGTGTCTAGAGGTTGCTCTTCTTGTTGCCCGCCCCGGACTGCCTCAACAGTTAGGAGCGTGCAAGAGGAAGGTAGGAGTGCTCAAGAGGAAGGTTTCAGGACTGGTAGTGGGCTGACTGTGCAAGACACCGGTGATGACAGCCCCCTGCAAGGTTCTGTAAACAAAGTGAAATTAGAGACAAAAGATGGCCTGAAACATATTCTTGAAGATCCTAGGGACTAGATATGTGCTGCCCCTCTGAGCACCCTAGATGACATAAACAAACGTAGAAGAGGTGAAAAGAAAGCCATTTTCTCACGTGCTTACGAGAAATTATGTTGAATCTGTTCCCTGTTGTGTCCAAGTTATGTAGTGTTAGCAAGCTCCATACCTTGCGGCATGTATCTCTTTGGATATTTATAATGGAGAAACTCTTTTCAATATTATTTTATTGTACAACAGTTCAATAGTTTTTTCTTGTCCTTTATGATGTCTTTATTCGATACCATTTCTATGTCATAGGGCAAGAGAAACTGCAGATAGTTGCCCTGCATGATTTGAATTATGACATTGCATGCAAAAACATACAAAAGCGGCGTATTGCCAAGGTGAGACAGCTACGAAAAGAAAAAGCCAAGATTGAGAAGCGCATGGCTAGCTAGCATAAACGCTTAACGAAAATTGTTGAGTACTTCAGTTATGTTCATCCCTCGGGGGAAGTTATTTTTGCTGAGTGCTATGCACTACCAGAACTAATATGCGTGCCAAAGCCGTTGCTAGACGAGGGGTGCGCGTTGGTTCTTGATTTCAATGGCCTTCTTGTTCAAGTTGCAGAGCCAATGCACGGTGACATTTTCCCTAAACATGCAAGGGAAATGATAAAGTACAATGTGCAAGGTAGGAGGTATGTATTTTGTCATAGAGACAGCCACAAATTTTTGGATTGGTGCCTCCATTTTTTCCATGTGTATATATGGAGCACCAGCATGGCACCTAAAGTGAATGCAATATCAGAAACAGTATTCAAAGAGTAGCGGGCTAAGCTGAGAGGTGTTTTTTCACAAAATCATTATAGTGGCCAGCCTTAGCAGATATATAATAAGCCTGTATTCTTGAAGGATTTGAGATTGTTTTGGAAGAACTGCAAGTTTGGGCCCCAAAACAGTCTAATTATTGATGATAGTATGTACAAAGTGTGCCAGAACCCTGAAGGAAGTTGGCTTGTTACTCCTAAGATAGAGGACCAAACCAAAGAACAACGGTAAAACTTCTTGATAAATACTTTGAGCATCTGGATGTTCCTATGGCTGCAATTATAGGATCGTGTAGCGTATACAGCTGAAAATGCGTATGATACTGCCCCAAATTTGTTTTCACAAGAAGTGATCAGGAAGCTGGCATCACAAATGCAAGAGCGCAATGAGGCCCAACGTAGGCAAGCCTTGCGTGGGAGACAAAGGGAGGCTGATGAAGAAGCTGAAAGACATGAGAGAGAGAGAAGCTACAGAGGGAAAATTTATAGAAGCAACAGCAAGAAGAAAGAAGATAGAGAGTTGCAAGAACCAAAAGCTCAACAAGAAGAACAAAGAGAGCAAGGCCCAAAAGCTCAGCAAACAAAGAAGCAAACGGACACTAGGAAAAAGCGAGTGTACAAGCACCCTAAACCACGATCTTATCCAGAGTAGGAGGCTCTCTGCAGTTTTGTAACATTACAAGGGGAATTTGTAAATCTCCTTTCCAATGTTTGTAACTATTCCGACATTCACTTCACATAGTAATGATCAGATCTTGTACTATCTTTTTTTGAAGACAATACTATGTGTACTGTTGGCAATCTTTTTTGTCTTGTAAACATTGAATTTGTATACATTCTCGTTGGAAAACAGCAAAGGTATGCTAATTAGCATAATGTTTATGCTAGTTAGTAGACTGTTTTTTCTAACTAGCAAAAACAATATGATAATTAGAATACCATGTATGCTAATTAGCATACCCACAGTAGCTAATTAGAATACATTCTAATTAGCATACTGCACATTTTTGTTTGTGCTAACTTGTACTCACAACATACCATAGTATGCTAATTAGCATATACAGTATACAGGAAGCTGCCATGTTTTCTCCTTGAAACCAGCAATGGTATGCTAATTAGCATACTATCTATGCCAATTTTCATAAACAGCATGCAAATTAGCATACATGGTATCCTAATTAGCATTCCTTCAATTAGCATACTGTGGATTTTTGTTTTTGCTAAGTTCCACTCACAACATAGTATGCTAATTAGCATGCACAGTATATAGAAAGTTGTTGTCCCTTCTTGAAACCAGCATAGAGTATGCTAATTAGCATACATGGTATGCTTATTAGCATACACAGTATATAGAGAGCTGTTATCTCTTCTCCTTAAAAACAGCAAAGGTATGCTAATTAGCATACTATCTATGCCTACTGTCATAGACAGTATGCTAATTAGCATACCTTTAATTGGCATAATGTACATTTTTGTTTGTGCTAACTTCCACTCATTATAGTATGCTAATTAGCATACACAGTATACAGAAAGTTGCCATCACTTCTCCTTGAAACCAGCAATATTATGCTAATTAGCATACTGTTTATGAAAATTAAGTACACTAATTAGCATACCCACAGAATGCCAACTGGCATAAACAATATGCTAATTGGCATACACAGGATGTAGAGACCTGTTATCTCTTCTCCTTGAAACCAACAAAGGTATGCTTATTAGCATATTGTTTATGCCAACTGGCATAAACAATATGCTAATTAGCATGCCTTCAATTAGCATACTCTGCATTTTTGTTTGTGCTAACTTTCACTCATAGCATAGTATGCTAATTAGAACACACAGTATACAGAAAGTTGTCATTTATTCTCCTTAAAATGAGCAAAGGTATGCTAATTAGCATACTGCATCTCTTCTCCCTAAACCAACAAGGGTATGCTAATTAGCATACTGTTTATGCTAGTTGGCATAAATAGTATGCTAATTAGCATTCCACTCACATCATTGTATACTAATCAGCATACACAGTATATAGAAAGCTGCCATCTCTTCTCCTTGAGAACCAGAAAAGTTATGCTAATTAACATATTGTTTATGCTAACTAGCATATGTAAGTTTATGCTAATCAACATAAACAGTATGCTAATTAGCATTAGCATACACAGTATACAAAAAGCTGCCATCTCTTCTCCTTGAAAACCAACAAAAGGTATGCTAATTAGCACATTGTTTATGTTAACTAGCATAAATAGTATGCTAATTAGCATACCATTTATGCTAACTAGCATACCCACAGAACACAATTAGCATACCTTCTAATTATCATATTGTGCAAGCCACTGGCCTTCTTTGTACACACCTTTCCAAACCTTGATGTCTTTCTTATAAGCTGGGTGTGCCTTCTTTTATAGTTTCCATTTATATTTGTGGGCTACCTGCCCAAACCATATGGAGTCCTGCTGTAAAAAGCGTAAATTGTAAGACACCAAAGGAGGCGGACTTTGAGCTTGTTTGATCACCTCTCTAGATTTCTACATTTTCTTGATGATCTCACATCCTCTAGGTTTAATGAGACAGGTTGTACAAATTATCTCTCTTAAACTGAGACCCCTTTGTGATAGACACCAAAGCCATGTATACACAAAGCACACAAGAGACACAAGATACCCAAGTTTTTGATAAAACTGCATTATCTCCGAGCAAGAAGTATATTGAAGATGCAGTGATTACAGCTTAAAAGTTGAAGGGCATGCTATTATAGATTGCTTCATAGCTTCCTGTGTTGACTGTGTACACCTGCTGTCTCCTTGGGATGTGCTCCATGGGTATTTTGATACATCGTACCAGATGTGAAAGTATGTGGATGATGGGCTTCTTGTGGTCTATCTTGAAGGTGTATGCATCCAATTTCTTGTAATAGAGACCTTGCACAACATATGAGCCTCTATCAATTGCATTCCCCACTCATCGAGGTACCCCTTCTCCACCTTCTCCATTGCTACATCACACTTGACCAGGTAGAAATCCACATCCTCGACGTTGGTCAAAGCATATGGATTTACAACAAATGTGTCGCCAGCACATAGAGCGCTACTCAACACATCATGATGACCTTCATACGTGAAGTCATCGTAGGTAGCTGCTTCATCTACCGGCTCAGAATCTGACACAGCCTCATCAGTTAATGGCAGTAGAGTATGATAATCCTAAGGCTGCACGTGAGCTTTATTGATGCAGCAATTCCATCTTTTGTGCATGCATGCATCACAGAAGCATGCCAAGGCTCTTGTTGCAAGGGCAGTTGGATCCCCAGGGTTGTGACCACAAAAAGCATACAGAGAGAGATTTTTTGCCACAGTGGCACAATTCCACTTCACCTCCCTGCTCACTTCCCCGTCTTTAACCTCCCTGAACACACGGGTGCATTCCCTTTCTTTTGAAGGATAGTGTGAAGGTGCTCTCTGCGATAGGTTGGCTTGGCAATAAGCAACCACATCAGCTGCACATCGCAAAATAGCTCCATTAGGTTTTAGCTGTTTGTAAGGTTTCCAGTTCTTGAAACCTTAGAAATTGTATAAAGCCTAATCAAATTGATTTTTTTATTAAGAAAGGAATGAATAATTGTCCAACCATGGCAAATATTGGTATTTTTGGAATAGTAATCATGATTTTACTAAGGTTAGAAATTTTTCGAACTGAATTCTAATGAAGATTGACATAGTTATGGCCCTTGGAAGTTTACACTGTTGAGTAAATTAATTAAATAAATTGTAAGGTTTTGGGTATTCATTACTGTAAAAGACTTTTATCATAAAAGCCCTAGATATTTATAGATATTTTTAAATTTAATCATGAAAAGGATCAGATAATAGAAGAAAATCAATTTTGTGTATCTGGGGGACTGTGTGGGACAATAATGAACTTTCCAAGGCTAGAATTAGTAGCAGGTGGTGCTAGGGGAAGGCTGGGGGCTGCCTTGATGTGCAAGTATCTGCCAAAAGCAATCGATGAACCCTGAAAACCTATGATTAGGTCCCCCCTCTTCACAAAAAAATTCAGACTCGGAATCCTGGCCATTTCTCTCTCACATAGGAGAAAACACTACCCAAAAATCACTATAGAGCAAACCTCTAGCTGATTATCCACGGTAATTAGCCAAATCCCTTTTTAATTAGCAAAATTATGATAATTTACCTATATTTTCTTAATTAATCTAACTAATTAAAAAGTTTAAATTTATTCACACTCTAAATTACTATCTTAATCCTTAACATTCTATTGATTACTTAGATTAAGATTAGGGGTATTAATCTAATAAATTATTAAGCCATATTAGAGCTGAAATTAATCTTTTTGATCATAAATTAAGGATAATTATACTAATTAAACTTAGATTAGTATAGGACAATTATCAAAGCTGTATTAGATTCTCAAGATGCTAGTTATCTCTAATTTTTTGATTAATTTTTATAATTAATTAGGAAAAAATTAATTGTTTTTAATCAAAAAAATGATGAAAAACTTATTAAATTAGTTCAAAAATTCTTAATTTAATTATCATAGTAAGAAAATACTATTAAAAACATGGGGTAAATTACTCATTAATAGATAATTCATCTAAGTATTTAATTAAGCTAAAATTAATTATTTTTATCCATAAATTAAAGGGAAAAATTAGTAAAACGTGTTAGATAATTATGTGCTATTTATAAGAGTTATCTACATGTTAAAAAAGCCATGATAATTAGCTTGAGGTTAATTAATCAATTTAGTTAATTTAGAAAATTATAATTGAGCAAAAGTCTTATTTTTTGCAAAAGATTAACTAAAATAAATATACTTCACGGTCAAAAGTTTCTAGAAAAATTACCGTAAGTGTAAACCAATGATATAAAGTTGAGAAAATGAAATCTTTAAGAGAAAATAAATAGAATAAATATGAAGCTCAAAATAAGAAAATTCCAAGCTTAAAATTTGATGGGGAAATTAGAAAAAAGATATAGAAAATTATAAGAGAATTAGGAAAGCTTAGAATACTCGTAGGGAAGCTGTGGAAAAAGTTGTCATACCTATATAGGCAAATAAGAAATTACTAGGTCAAGAGTTTACCAATTAAGACTACAAATCTAACCTAGATTTAGTTAAAATTGAATACAAAGGCTAAGTCTAGATTTTGGATAATTTACCTAATGATTAGAGGTCCTTTTATAAGGATAAGAAGTTATGGCACCTAAAAGGACCCGAGCTGATGATGAGGACAGAGCTCTAAAAAGAACTAGAGCGTCCCACGACGACGAAGTTGGGCCTAGTAGTAGGCCTACGGAGGAGAGTCTTCAAGTGCCAGTGTAGCAGCAGATGGTCGATCAGTCCCAAGTGGGTTTTCCATTATTCAATTAAGTCTTTAAATAGTTTAAGTTCTTTTATAAGTTAACCTTGCATACGTAAGGAGTGAGTAAGAATCAGAAAAGGAATAAGAAAACGAAAGGCATGCATTTTCTTGTAAATTAGGAATGAACTGTTTGGGTTAAAACTGGTTGAATTAGGAAAGGTATGATTGATCATCCTTAAGACAGCTTGTCTCAAGACACCTCCAACTCGTTGATATAAATTGATGATTATGGCTTTCCAGTCACAGTTAAGTCGGTTACCCCCATGAATGATGAGTTTCTTTTCTATGTCATGTCTTGATGTTTCTACATTAGTTAGGATACCATTTTTATCCTAGGGGAGCCGCCCGGTTGTATGGGCAACTGGTTTGGTGTATGGGCACCCCGAACCTTGGGTGGGGGTTTATCCACCCCGGATTGTGAACAAGGAAAGGGTGCCATTTTTCACCCTTAGGTGGTCTTGAGACAAGAAGAGTAATGGTCATGGTTATTATGGTCAATGTTTTGGATTGACAATACCTTGTCTTAAGTCTAAAAATGTGTTTTTGTTGAAAGAATGTTTTAATGAAATTCCGTTATGAAGGATGAAAGGAATCATTATTTTAATTGTGATAAGAACGTGGTAGTAATTAAATAACAAAGTATCATGTGTGAGTGCAGGGTGGTAAGTGGGGATTGATTAAGGTTGTCAATCATGGACGGGTGGACCTGATTAGTCAGGTAACTATCCATTCCCGCGCAGTAAAATCATTTAGTAAACTTCTCCAACCAAAAGAGGAGTCCACCAACGGCGGCTGTGCGCTCACATCTGTTAGGGGAAAAAAAGTGTTGGTTGAGGATACCTTAACACAACTTGTGGAAGTTATAGGGCCAAAATAGTTTTGGAATTTTAATAGGTTGTCCCGTTTCCACTGCGAGACAGGACTAGGTCTTCTTCTAGGGCTATAGACCCAAGCCATTGTCAATGGTAAAGGTCTATTCTTTGGATTTTTTTTGTTTAAAGACTCTGATTTTTATTATGCCTAAAGACCTATCAAGGACCCCATCCCAACTTTTGGTATTGGTGGGTTGGGGATCTCACAAGTGGTATCAGAGCGTATGTTAATTAAAGTCTTGGACCTAGGGAAAAGTTTAAGGTTTGGTTTAAATAAGTGATCTTTGACAAATTCAATTAAAGAGGTGTTTAATCAAAAAGAGGGAGAAAAAGGAAGAGAGATAATTATCCCCATCTTTGCAAGAAGATTTCCATCAGGCCTATCGCAAATCCATGGATTTCAACATTAGGTTTATGAGGGCTTGTCTATCCCGACACTACTCAATGTAAAAAAGCGTGATGAAATGGCTAGATAAGAGATTTTCTCCTTCCACTTGGAGGATCAAGTGGTCAAGATTTGGTGGAATTTTCTTCATTGATGCGGGAGAATTAGAAGGTTTAGAACTAAATATGAAGAGACTCAAATGGGCTGAAGATCTTCAAGTGATTGAAGTATACTTTTTCATTGGGACAGAGAATCTAGAGGAAGCCTTTGTAGTGGATAGTGCCCAACTATCACAAAATCAGTGGGTGTTTGATCAGGTGTCTAAACTAATCTACCCAAGTAGAATTAGACCCATAGGTGTAGGCCCTAGTTTTAGTGGACCAATAGATGTTGTATATTTTGATCCTATATCTGATCCGCCCAAAGTCCACAAGATTCTAGTATAGGATTGTTGTTTCCTTTGTACATAGTAGGATCTTCATGGATTGTATTAACTCTTGTACATACTATGGTTCATGGGTATGCTATAAGGGATTTTGTTTATGGTTTGGCAATTGTCTTCATCCTGTGTGCAAATGTTTTGAGTATGAGATAAGTTAAAAGCATAAGTAAGAGAGATTTCATCTGGTACTAAATTCCACTAATCCAATCCCAGGATAATACTTGCATAAATAGTCTTTACATTTTTACTCAAGAGAAAAAATTACTACTAAAGCAAGTCCAACTCCCTACCTTCAAAGGAGAGGGACCGAATTTAGAACAAGATGCCGAAGCGTGGATAGATGCTATGGACGACTATTCTAAAGCTACAGGAACTACTCAGGAAAACCAAACAATGTTGCGTATGTTCCATCTCAGTGGAGATTCCAAACTTTAGTGGAAGCAACACTGCAGAGATAATCTCGTGAGTAGTCCGTCTTGGGAGAAAATGAAGCAGGCAATCAAAGAACACTATCTCCTCCTGCACACCAGGCTATCAAAATGAAAAAATTCTTTGGTCTACACCAGCTAGGACTCTCTCTGGAGGAGTACTACACAAAATTTGTGTCCTTACGACACTATGCTCCCCAAATGACCATGGAGCAACAAATTGCCCATTTTTGTCAAGGCCTCAACAAACCCTTGAGTACACGTCTCGAAGCCATGAGGCCTACATCAATACAGGATGCCCTTCTCAGGGCCAAGCCTCTTGCAGCTGAAGAAACCAACTCTACAAGGAACTATAATGGATTTAATAACTTTAGAGGAAGAGCCAAGGGAACTTTCAACCAAGGATATCAACAACGTGGAGTAGCTGTAGTGGTGAACTTGGAGTAGACCTTCCCAAACATTAGGTGCTATGGATGCAATCAAATGGGGCACTATATAAATAATTGTCCTAAAGAGCAAAACCCTCAAACTACTGCTAGAGCCATTCCTCAAAATCAAGGAGACAATCTAAGAGGAGGTAGAAATGGAGGACGAGGTAGAGGAAGAGCAAGAGGAGCCAGAGCTTATGCAATCATGGGAGAATTAACCTTAATGAACCAGGAAGGTGAAAGAGCCACTCGCTTGGCTACGCTTAGTAATCCTAGAGCTCAACAACAATAAGCAGTTTTGTAAACCACAATAAACCAATAATGTAAAACTTTGAGTTACTTATATATTATATGGTATACATTATTTTTCTTTCCCAAATTACTCAATGAATCTAAAGTTAAGTTGGTATTCAATCAAGAAATTAAGGGTAGATCTAGCAAATGAAAAAGAGGTTCTCAATAGGAAGGCAGGACTTGAATCTTAGAATAAGATAGTTATCAAAAACCAACTCACATTCCTTGCGCACAAGATAGCCTTCCTTGAAGAGTGACCTAGATATTGAAGTAATAATGCACGAGACTAATAGGAAGCCAAAAGAACTCTTGGTATGATACCTCTTAAAACCCTTTACATATTGTTGGTCAACCAGGTTAGAGCACAGAGGGGGTACCTCTGGTGCAATGGTGGAAGCTTGTGCCAAACCCAGATTGCTCAGAATGGCAAGAACACACCGAGCACGTTCAGATTGGCAAAGCTGGAATACATGATAATTGTCGAACGATGATTGCTCTGAACGGTCAGCTAGACCGAGCGCATTAACAAGGAGGATATATGGATCTTTTATGGAATGGATTTAACCTAGTTTTTGAGCTGTACAATTGGTTTGTGAAGGTTTTTAAGATGGACTCCATACTGAGAGCTTCTTGGGAAAAAAATTTAGCAAGTAATTAGTAAGGAATAGTGAAAACTCCAACCAGATTGTATCCTTGAGACTAGAAAGAACTCTAAGAGTAATCAGTAACACTTGGTAAAGTGGAAAGATTATCCCACCAAAGATGCCACTTGGGAAGATGAAACCGCTTTTCTCAAAGACTTTCCCAATTTCGATTGAGATGAGGACATCTCAATTCCTTAAGTTGGGGTGATTGTAAGGTTTCTAGTTCTTGAAACCTTAGAAATTGTATAAAGCCTAATCAAATTGATTTGTTTATTAAGAAAGAAATGAAGAATTGTCCAACCGTGGCAAAATATTGATATTTTTGGAACCGTAATCATGACTTTACTAACGTTAGAAATTTTCAGAACTGAATTCCGATGAAAAGACATAGTTATGGCCCCTGGAAGTTTACACTGTTGATTAAATTAATTAAATAAATTGTAAGGTTTTGGGTAATCATTATCGTAAAAGACTTTTATCATAAAAGCCCTAGATATTTACAGATATTTTCAAAAATTAATCATGAAAAGAATCACATAATAGCAGAAAATCGATTTTGTGTATCTGAGGAGCTGTGTGGGGTAGTAATGAAATTACCCAGGTTAGAATTAGCAACAAGTGGCGCTAGGGGAAGGTTGGGGGTTGCCTTGATGTGCAAGTATCTGCCAGAAGCAACCTATGAACCCTGAAAATCTATACATAGGCCCCTCCTCTTCACAAAAAAAATCAGACTCGGAGTCTTGGCCATTTCTCTCTCACATAGGGAGAAAACTCTACCCAAAAATCATTAGAGAGCAAACCTCTAGCTAATTATCCACGGTAATTAGCCTAATCCCTTTTCAATTAGAAAAATTATCGTATACTTTCTTGATAAATCTAACTAACTAAGAAGATTAAATTTATTTATACTCTAAATTACTCTCTTAATCCTTAATATTCTACTGATTGCTTAGATTAAGATTAGGAGTATTAATCTAATTAATTATTAAGCCATATTAGGACCGAAATTAATCTTTTTGGTCATAAATTAGGGATAATTATACTAGTTAAACTTAGATTAGTACAGGATAAACATCAAATCTGTATTAGATTGTCAAGATGCTAAGAAAATTATCTCTAAATTTTTGTAATTAATTAGGTAAAAATTAGCTATTTTCAATCAAAAATTGATAGAAAACCTAAATAATTAGCTCAAAAATTCTTTAGTTAATTATCCCAGTTAGAAAATACTATTAGCAACATGGTGTAAATTACTCATTAATAGATAATTAATCTAAGTATTTAATAAATCTGAAATTAATTGGTTTTAGCCATAAATTAAAGGGGGGGGGGGAATTAGTAAAACATGCTAGATAATTATGTGCTATTTATCAAGTTATTTTACATATTAGAGAATCCATGATAATTATCTTGAGGTTAGAAAAATAATATAACTATTTATCTAAGTCAGATTAGACTAATTCTTGCTATAAATTAAAGGGAAAATTAGTTCAATTACTTAGATAAATATACAATATTTCTTACCATAGAAATCTATGTTAGAAAGCCGAGATAATTAGGGCATGCACAGGAAATTATTTTATCTAATCAATTAGACCAAACTTATCTGTTTTTGAACATAAATTAAAGGGGGAAATTAGTTAAATTACTTAGATAAATAGACAATGCTTATTAGAGATAGAAATCGATGTTAGAAAGCCATAAAAATTAGGGCATGCACAAAAGATTAGTTTATCTAATTAATTAGGTCAAAATTATTTATTTTCTAAAATAAATTAAAGAAGAAAATTAGTTAAATTACTTAGATAATTATATAGTAATTATTAGAGGTAGAAATTACTGCTAGAAACCCATGATAAATAGTTCATATACAGATAATTAGTTTAGCTAATTATCCTAGCTAATACTGTCTAATTTTGTCTGTAAATTTAAAAGGAAAATTAGTAAATTAATTTATGTAATTACATAGTAAATATTAGAGATGAAAAACTACATTCAAAAATTTGGGATAATTATCTTAAGTACAGATAGTTAGTTTAGCTAATTACCTTAACTAATATTGCTTAATTTTGTCTATAAATTGAGAAGGGAAATTAGCAAATTAATTTATATAATTACATAGTAGTTACCAAAGATGTAAAACAAAATTAAAAAGTCGGGATAATTATTTTAATTACAAATAATCAGTTTAGCTAATTACCTTAGCTGATTTTGTTTGATTTTGACTAACAATTAAAGGGATAAATTAGTAAATCATGCTAGATGATTACATGCTATTTATTAGAGTTAGATTACATGATAAAAAAGCCATGATAACTATCTTAAGACTAGAAAATTAGTATAGATATTTATCGAAGTCAAAGTATACTAGTTCTAGCTGAAAATTAAAGGGGAAAACTAGTAAATCATGTGAAATAATTATATGCTATTTATCAGAGTTATATTATATAATAAAGAATCCATAATAACTGTCTTAAGATTAAAAAATTAGTATAGATGTTTATATAAGTCAAATTATATTAATTCTAGCTAAAAATTAAAGATAGAAATTAGTAAATCATGTTATATGATTACATGTTATTTATCAGAGTTAGATTATATGATAAAGAAGTCATGATAATTATCTCAAGGTTATAAAATTAGTAAAGATATTTATCTAAGTCAAATTATACTAGTTTTAGGTGAAAATTAAATATGAAAACTAGATAATTAAGTTGGAAAATTAAAAAATAGTTACCAAAGATCACAAATATCATTATCTAATTGTGATAATTATACCATAGTTAATTAGTCAATTTTAAAAATTATTATTGACCAAAAGTCCTATTTTTAGCAAAAGATTAACTAAAATAAATAGACTTCGTGGTCAAAAGTTTCTAGAAAAATTATTGTAAGTGTAAACCAATGATATAAAGTTGAGAGAATGAAATCTTTAAGAGAAAATAAATAGAATAAATATTAAACTCAAAATAAGCAGATTCCAAGCTTAAAATTTGGTGGGGAAATTATGAAAAAGTTATAGAAAATTATAAGAGAATTAGGAGAGCTTAGGAAACCCTTAGGGAATTTGTGGAAAAATTTATCATACCTTTATAGGCAAATAAGAAATTACTAAGTCAAGAATTTACCAATTCAGACTACAAATTTAACATAGATTTGGTTAAAATTGAATACAACGGCTAACTTAGCTTTTGGATAATTTACCTAATGATTAGACGTCCTTTTATAACGATAAGAAGTTATGGCACATAAAAGGACCAGAGCCAATGTTACATGTGATGATGAGGGCAGAGCTCAAAAAAGAACTAGAGCATCACGACGACGAAGCTGGGCCTAGTAGTATGCCTACGGAGGAGAGTCTTTAGGCGCCAGCGCAGCTGCAGATGGCCGATCAATCCCAGGTGGGTTTTCCATTATTCAATTAAGTCTTTAAATAGTTTAAGTTCTTTTATAAGTTAACCTTGCATACCTAAGGAGTGAGTAAGAATCAGAAAAGGAATAATTCGCCGAAAACAGAAGGTAACTTCCAACGTGCATTTGCTTGTAAATTAGGAATGAATTGTTTGGGTTAAAACTGGTTGAATTAGGAAAGGTATAATTGATCATCTTTAAGACAGCTTGTCTCAAGACACTTCCGACTCCTTGATATAAATTGATGATGATGGCTTTCCAGCCACGGTTAAGTCGGTTACCCCCATGAACAATGAGTTTCTACTATGTGTTATGTCTTGATGTTTCTACTGAGGCGGTCCGGGGTGGGCAACAAGAAGAGCGGCCTCTAAACACCCTTCGAGACTCCCGTGCTGCTCAATTGGGACTGGGGCAAGCACAATCAGAGACAACAACAACCCACAGTCAGAAACCAAACAAGAAAAGGGGCACCACCTAGTTGTAGATGCAAACTAGGACGCACGTGATATCTCCTTGTACTCAAACGCACAAAGAGAGGGGAATGCAAGATAGCCACACACACCAAACACAAACATTCACCACGCCAGAGAGAGGTAAAGAGCACAAATCAACTTGAGCAACTCAGTCTTAGCCTTAAAGACTAGATGCACACAAAGCTCGATGAGAAATAGAGAGACAACACAAAACTTGACCTTATTGCCAATACACAAATTGTCTTAGGGTCACGGGAGCCCTCTCACCGAGCACCCTCTTACAATTGACCTTGTAGGCAAACAATTCAACAAGCCCTCAAACCACCAAGCATGAAATGGCACAACAAACTTCAAGGAAAATATACCTTCAACCACCTGATTAGCCAACTTATCAAGTCAATTTGGAGAGAAGAGTCGTAGTTGCAGCATACAATTGCACCCAAAACTATGAATCTTATTTATGGACAAGAGTAGGCTACAAGTGTGATTGCAGAGTATAGTATCACTCCACTCCTCTAGATGGCATAACTAACTTCAAGCTTCTCCATGCACCTATGTGTAGTGATGGAATAGAGCACTCACAATGCACACACTCTACACAACTAAGCTTGAAGAGTGGTGTGTTATGTGTTGAGAATGGTGTGGTGTAGTGTGATCATGTAATGATTTACAAGGGAGAGAAGGGCTCTATTTATAGGTTTTAGAAGCCCCGATTAAGATTAGGCCTAATCAAGTTTATTTGAAGGAATAGAAGATTATGCATATTTTTATTTTTTTTTAATGAGGGTGGGTCTCTCTTGTCCTTTGAGTTACATGGATGTGGGCTTAAGCGAAGAGAATTATTGAGGATAAAGGAGAGAGGATGGAGTGAATAATTTGGGAGTGCCTACTCTAGTAGAGGGTGCATTTTACAATAAGGTTAGTGGTTAGTAGTTAGTAATTATCACTAAAAAATATTTACAAAAGCATTCACCAAATGGTGAGATATATGATGAGAAAAGTTAGAGAAGGGATGAGCTTGTAAAGAGAGGTTGAAGCTTTGGAGAAGTTGACATTCACCTCTTTACAGCACCGGAAGAAGAAGCAGTCAGCATGGCGAAGCAGCGCGTGTCGATGAATCTATGTTATTTCAAACCTTGGAAAATTCATGATAAAAGCCTTCATTTGCAGAGGTTATCTTTGGATTTTTGCTGATTTTTTGAAGTTCTTTACAAAGTTGAAGAGAGTATGGGATATGGACATATATGTAGAGAGAAAGGGGGACACATAGGGTGTAGAAATGGAGGATGAAGGCTATGGAGGTGTGAGAGATGTGAAAATGGTGAAGAGGGTGAATTAGGACATGGGAGTTGCAAGTTTGGGAGTGGGAAGGAGAGGGAGGAGTGTGTGTGAAAGAGAAAAACGATAAAGTGGAAGAGGGAGTGTGGCTGCATAGCATGGGCAAACTGGGGTCCACCAATAAAATCATAGCTCACAGCTCGTAGCTCAAAAAAATATGAAAAAATTTGAGGTGAAAGTTCAGCTCACGAGCTACAACTTTTGTTTGTATCACCTTTCCAAATTCGGGGAGCATGTGATCTTTAAAAATTCAACAAAACCGACTATTTTTTCCACTTCACAAGGTCCTTGTGAGGTCCTTCTTTGGATGATTCTTTTGAATACCTCCAAGAGTAAGATCCCCATGGTGCATGCATGCATGCCACATACCCTTGACCTTATTTGGTAGGTTTACAACTGAAGATATTGTTGAGATGATGATATAAGTAAATAGTACAACTAAGAAAATCAAATATTTAGGGGTCTAAAAAAATATGTACATGTCAAATATAAATAATATAGGTGGAAAAAATATAAAGGGGTCAAAATAAATCTCTCTCATTATAAGTCTACCATAAAAAGATGAATATTTTTTGTATTCTAATTTATGAGAGTAAAAGAGAATAGATGTAGGAAGGAAAAATCACAATAGTGAAAAAATATACACATAAATAAAACTAGTTTTTTTGGATTTTTGTTGAGATGGAGTTACACCAAAAATAAGAGAAGCTTACATGAAATTATTTTTATATGGAATAAGAGTATGCAAAATGGTAAGAAAAAATATGTTAATGGTGAGTCAATGTACATAGCATAAATAACACACCATAGGTAGAAATATTTAAATAAATACCGAAATAATTATGAAAAATCCTTTTACTTAGGCCCTATATACAATGAAATATTTACACACAAATGGGCCATAATATACTTATATTTTTTATTTTTTTGGCTCAACTAGCCTAGTGACTAGCTAATTAAGGGTTTTTAAGAAGATATGGGAAAAGTCCCCTAACTCACACACAGCTATATACAGTGAAATGGTAGGGATAGCCACAGTGTTTGGATGATTTTGGTAGGGTGGGTTAACTCACTGTGGCAATTATGGAAAGCCGAAAAACGGCTATCATTAGCTCCCCCCTTAGATAATGGTACATTCATGTACCATTTATCCGACCATACAACATGTAGATTGTGTAACGTCTGTCTTTGTCTGCTCTCATCTTTGAATAACCTTTGTTGTATGATTAAAAAACCTTGTGTGATATGAAAGGTTCTCAAAGCCAATAGCAGGATGTACTGAAGTGACTGAGTAAACCTTCCCCATTGAGAAAGTTAGGATACCGTTTTTATCATGGGGGAGCCACTCGGTTGTATGGCAACTGGTTTGGTGTATGGGCACCCCAAACCTTGGGTGGGGGGTTTATCCACCCCGAATTGTGAACAAGAAATGGGTGCCATTTTAAACTCATGTGGTCTTGAGACAAGAAGAGTACTGGTCATGGTTATTATGGTCAATATTTTGGATTGAAATACCGTGTCTTAAGTCTAAAGATGTCTGTTTGCTAAAAGAATGTTTTCAATACTGCTTTCAAGGACTAATGAAATTCTATTATGAAGGATGAAAGGAATCATTATTTTAATTGTGATAAGAACATGGTAGTAGTTAAATAACAAAGTATCATGTGTGAGTGTGGGGTGGTAAGTGGGGATTGACTAAGGTTGTCAATCATGGATGGGTGGACTTGATTAGGCAGGTAACTATCCATTCCCGCGCACTAAAATCATTTAGTAAACTTCTCCAACCGAAAGAGGAGTCCACCAACGACTGTGCCCTCACATATTTTAGGGGGGGGAAAGCGTTGGTTGAGGATACTTAACCCAACTTGTGAAAGTTATAGGGCCAAAATAGTTTTGGACTTTTAATAGGTTGTCCCGTTTCCGCTGCGAGACAGGACTAGGTCTTCTTCTAGGGCTATAGACCCAAGCCATTGTCAATGGTAAAGGTCTATTCTTTGGATATATTTTTTTAGAGACTCTGATTTTTATTAGGCCTAAGACCTGTCAAGGACCCCATCCCAATTTCGGTATTGGTGGGTTCGGGATCTCACATTGTTCATGGGTCAAGGTTATTTTCACAGCTGCTTCTGCACCATCATGCTCTCCCTTGCCGTGCCCTGATCCAAAGAAGAACCAGCTCATCCCCATATCTGTGAGTCCACCATATCTTGCAACGAAGTAAAAAGGCTTGGCTCCCTTGAACTGTGAGGACGCACCATCAGACCACACCCAATGTTTCTTAGGAGTGACACCCTCTTGTTGTAACCAGTCTCATGACGTAGCATGAAGCAGTGTTGCACAAACACTGTGTCATGCACCTTGTCATCTGTTATAAAGAAGTGGATGGTTTTGACTACCTCCCCTGCCATGTGGTAGTACATTATGTGTACAAGAATGGTTACTTGACTAGAGTGCAAATGCATTGACTGAATCTCATTTTGTTCCTTGAAGGCATATTTCTCTGCAAAATCAACAACTGACATGACGACATCGTCCGAAAACCAAAGAAGACGATCCTTGAATTGTTGTCCTTGCCATCGATCCACATAGTTATGAGTGATAAAGAGCTCCAACTTGCCATAGATCCTTGAATTGTTGTCCTTGCCATCGATCCACATAGTTATGAGTGATAAAGAGCTCCAACTTGGTTTTCAAGAGTTGAAGAAACTCCCAACATTGCATTTTTTTGTGCAAAATATCTTTTCTTTTGTTACTATTTCCCTCCTTGTCTTGAGCTTATACATATGCAAATACTTTCACATTAATACTATTACCTGGATTTGTTGTCTCCAAGCAGCATAATTCCAACCTATTCACTCCACATGTCAAACACTCTCCCACCAGGCATTCCCTTCTATGGAAAACTACATATGCGGGCTTTGGACAGAGAACAGACTCCCACATATGTGTGACACCTTTGAACGTGTGATTTGAAGCCAAGAAACCCTTGCTAATGTTCTCACCTGGGGCACAGATACTGCATATACATTCACAACCTAATCTATGCAGCCCAAAAGCACAAGAGTGCATGTGGTTCAGTGTGTCCTTCAAAAAGGACATTTGCACATGGTATTTGCAACAGCATGGGTATCTATCCTTCAACCGCCTACAAAAGAATGGCTTCAACATCTCAAACATTCTCATGCCAATCTTGCAATCTGGATGTTTTTCCTTGAATCTATGTAAGAACTCAACCTGCAACATCCAAAGGATGATCAGTATTCAGATTGCTATTGAAGCGGTCCGGGGCGGGCAACAAGAAGAGCAACCTCTAGACACCCTTCAAGGCTCCCGTGCTGCTCAATGGGGCTGGGCCACAACACAACACAAACCAAAACAACAAACCCCCAGCCAAATCCCAACTACACAAGGGGCACCACCTAGTTTACGAGCGAACTAGGACGCAAAAGAGGAGAATCGTTAGAGCAACCCACAAACAAGCAAGGAATTTACACTAACCCTAACACCAATGGAATACTCTCACACACTAAAACACGAGAGAGAGAGAGAGAGAGAGAGAGAGAGAGAGAGAGAGAGAGAGAGAGAGAGAGAGAGAGAGAGAGAGAGAGATGGTGCTCGGGCTGCTTTGAAGTGTATCGTTAATGATCAAGCAAACATAAATATATATATGTAAGAAAGAGAGAGAAGGGGGAAGGGGGTGCTTGTTGCAGTAATGCCTTTTTACAAATCTGTCATGACCAATCAAAGTGAGATTAGTATTTGTTCAACATAGCCTGAGTAAATTACACCACAACACATCACAAGAAAAAAGCCACCCCAATCACTGTCTTAAGGCCAGGGGAGTCCTCTCCACCCTGTCGCCCTCTTACAGCATGTGGGATTTATGGCTAAATTGATAACAATACCCGGAGACAAGCTATCAAGAACTTAAATAAAACACCAAGACACTTACACATCATTATTGTCCATGACTTCACGTTGGAAGGGAGACAAGGTATCCATGCTTAGTCCAAATTCACCCTCCTTGATTCAGCAAATGTTGGGCTTACTCTAGTAGGAGAAATGATAGATTTCCTACTCTCAATTTAATGATCACTCTCTTTTACAATGGCATAGAGTTCCCTTGCTAATCACCCCTAATACAACACATACATATGCCTAATGCCAATGAGGTTCCACTCAAGAGCTCCTTCTCAAGAGGTTGAGCTTGGCTTCTCAAGCTATAGCATAGTGCTCTTTCTTCTCCCCCCTTTTTGTGCTAGCTACACCCTCCTTTTATAGCAATTTTGAAGGCTAGGGTTACTCCTCTAACCATGGTTGGGTTAGATTTTCAGCAATTTATCTAATTTCTTTTGCTTGGAATTATCAAGAAGTTGGTGGGGAAAGAGAGAGAGAGAGAAATGGAGGTGATAGGACTTTTCATAGTGGGTTAGTGTTAGTAGAGTTAGTATTAATTTACAAATGGAATTGGATATTTACAATGGGAGTATCCATGTAGGATACAAATAAGGAAGAAAAACTCTTAAGAGGTAAGAAAAGGTGGATTTCTTACAAGGTTGATGCTCCAAGTGTCTTGAGTAGGGCCAATTTTGACGCTTGTTGACGGTCCACTAGCTTTGACGGTACATTTTTTCTCCACTCTTGACCTTCCTTGAGAGACAAGGTAATTGAAGCTGAGTAATCAACCATCATGATGCTGTCTTTTAAGAGAAGAGGCTGAATTTTGTGGTTTTTTTGATAGATATGGGTAATTTGGAGGAGGAAAAATGAGACTAGGTGGTCAATTTTGGAATGGAATTGTGTGTGGGAGGTATGAGTTCACCATGGTTTCTCTTATTCTTCAAGGTTGAGGAGAAGGTGAGTAGGGTGCAGAGAGGAGTGGTGAGAGAGGTGGGGATGATGAGTGGAGAAGTGTGTGTGAAAGAGGAAAATGATAAAGTGGAAGAGAGAGTGTGGCTGCATAGCATGGGAAAACTGGGGTCCACTAATAAAATCATAGCTCACAGCTCGTAGCTCAAAAAAATATGAAAAAATTTGAGGCAAAAGCTCAGCCCACGAGCTACAACTTTTGTTTGTATCACCTTTTTAAATTCGGAGAGCAAGTCAACTTTAAAAATTCAGCAAAACCGATCGTATTTTTCTACTGCACAAGGTCCTTGTGGGGTCCTTCTTTGGATGATTCTTTTGAATACCTCCAAGAGTGAGCCCTCCATAGTGCATGTATGCATGCCACCTACCCTTGACCTTATTTGGTAGGTCTATAATTGAAGATATTGTTGAGATCATGATATAAGTGAATAGTACAACTAAGAAAATCAAATATTGAGGGGTCTAAAAAATATGTACATGTCAAATATAACTAATATAAGTAGAAAAAATATAAAGGGGTCAAAATAAATCTCTCTCATTATGAGGCTATCATAAAAAGATAAATATTTTTGGTGTTCTAATTTTTTAGAAAAAAAACAAAATAGATGTAGGAAGGGAAAAATCACAATAGTGAAAAAATATACACATAAATAAAACTAGTTTTTTTGGATTTTTGTTGGGGTGGAGTTACACCAAATATAAGAGAAGCTTACATGAAAATATTTCTATATGGAATAAAGAGTATGAAAAATGGTAAGAAAAATTATGGTAATGGTGAGGCAATGTACAGAGCATAAATAACACACACCTAGCTAGAAATATTTAAATAAATACCAAAATAATTATGAAAAAATATTTTATTTAGGCCCTATATACAAAGAAATATTTACATACGCATGGGCCATAATATACTTATATTTTTTATTTTTTTGGCTCAACTAGCCCAATGACTAGCTAATTGAGGGTTTTTTATTTCAGTAAGGAGATATGGGAAAAGTCCCCTAACTCACACGCACCTATATACAGTGAAAGCGTGAGGGTAACCACAGTGTTTGAGTGATTTGATAGGGTGAGATAACTCACTATGGCAATTACAGAGAGCCAAAAAATGGCTATCGCTATCTAGGACATCCAGCATTTTCATGAAAACAAATCATAGTGTTAAATAGCACAATCAACATCCTAATGTTCATGCAACAACGTATGTTAACTAGCATAAAAAGTGTTAATTAGCATATATCTTGTGTTTACTAGGTAACTCTGTATGCTAGGTAGAGCACAAGGCATGCTAACTAGCACACACCATATGCTAAGTAGCATACTCCATATGCTAATTAGTATACTCATTAGGACACCCATCATGCTATTGAGCATACTAGGTGTCAACTAGCAGAAATTAAGTTAATTAGCATACATCTTGTGTTGAATAGCTAACTCTGTATGCTAGGTAGAACACAAGGCATGCTAACTAGCATACTCCATATGCTAAACACCATACTCCATTTGCTAACTAGCATACCCAGCCCAGCTGCTAGTTCTAACTAGCGTAACCCTTGTCTAATTAGCATAGATCTTGTGTTGAATAGATAACTTTGTATGCTAGGTAGAACACAAGGCATGCTAACTAGCATACCCAACCCAGCTGCTAGTTCTAACTAGCATAACCCTTGTCTTAAATATCATACCCATCATGCTAGTAAGCATACTAGGTGTTAACTAGCATAAGTGGTGTTAGCTTACATACTTTTTCTGTTGACCAACTAACTATGTATGCTATTTAGAAATCAAGGCCTAGTAACTAGAATACTCCATATGCTACCTAGAAAACTCCATGTGCTAACTAGCATAATCACTTTCTGTTAGAAAGCATACTTATCATGCAATTGAGTATACTAGGTATGTTAGCTAGCATACCAGGTATGTTAATTAGCATACATATTATGTTAACCAACTAGCTCTGTATGCTATTTAGAACCCAAGGCATGCTAACTAGAATACACCATATGCTTACTAGCACAGTCCATATGCTAACTAGCATACTCACTATGCTAACTAGTATATGCATTAGGACACCCATCATTCTATTGAGCATACTAGGTGCTAACTAGCATAAATGATGTTAATTAGCATACATCTTATGCTGACTAGCTAACTCTATATGCTAGGCAAAACACAAGGCATGCTAACTAACATACTCCATATGCTAACCATCATACTCCATATGCTAACCAGCATAGCTATCCCTACTAGTTCTAACTAGCATAACCCTTGTCTTAAATAGCATACCCATCATGCTAGTGAGCATACTAGGTGTTAGCTATCATAAGTGGTGTTAACTTGCATACCTTTTGTGTTGCCAACTAACTTTGTATGCTATTTAGAACTCAAGGCCTTCTAACTAGCATACTCCATATACTACCTAGCAAACTCCATATGCTAACTTGCATAATCACTACCTGTTGTGACAGCGTACTTATCATGCAATTGAGTATACTAGGTATGTAACTAGCATATTAGGTATGTCAACTAGCATACCGGGTATGTTAATTAGCATACATATTGTGTTACCCAACTAGCTCTGTAACCCAAGTCATGCTAACTAGCATACTCCATATTCTAACTAGCACAGATAATATGCTAACTAGCACAGTCCATGTGCTAACTAGCAAGAGTCTACAGATCAGTATGCTATTGATCAACATATACAAGTTACTATGCACTAGAGATGCAATGCATAAAATGCATAAGTTATGGTACAAGTATTTGATTGATCACCTGAGGCTCGTCTAGGAGGTGCATAGGGTGTTCTATGTAGCTTTTCCTCCCCGTCCTCTTTCGACAAACATCCTTCTTGTTTGGTGAAACATGAGTCTCCACTTTCCAAAATGTGTAGAAGAATTCCTTAATTTCCTCTATGATAGGGCTATGACGGTGTTGCTTGTGACATGCAACCAATGAAAACAATCAACCATCAACATCAAGCTTCGCATGTCGTGATCTCGCCTTGTGCATGGCGATGATTGACATTTAGGACCCTGGCAATTTTTGCAGTAGGCATGTTTTCCTTTGCATTCAACATCATCTGCAATGCTGCATTCTTCAAAAACAACTCCTCATTGGAAATTGGCTACTTGATGGTAGCTAGTGTGCTGTGGACATTGGAGACAATTGTGGTCTATACAGCAGCCTCCTCCTTGAAAGACTCATCATGGATTGCCCGAACATGCGGATGTTGAGCAACAAGATTCCAGATTTTCCACTTTGCTTTTGTACTAAAACCTTCAATCCTACTCTTAAAATCTCTCACAATCTAGGAGGAGATTTTCTTTTTCTTGTCATCGTTGAAGGCATGATGTTATCGCTCAAATTTCATTTGTTTCTGCTCCTGTTGTTTCCTCTTTCTTACTCTCTCATATTCCCTGCTTACAGAATGAGTTGGATCTTGGGAGTTGTAATTCATTGCCTGTAGTGGCTCTCTTCTGCTTTTTCTTGAGAACTGTAGATGTGCATAATATGTTACTTACTTAAAATCACTTAAATGTATAGCTGTCAACACTTGATCCTGTAATACACACATACTATGAACAAATGCCCTCACAAAAATATAGATGTGACCAACAAAACCAATGACTTCATTTAGAGTGGGTGGGCTACACATAAGATTTGCTTACCATCACATTACAGTATGGATCCATTTCCAGCATTGGAGCTAGTGGCAATAATGTTGGCTGCTGGTTCTCCATATATGTAGGTCTGTGTTGGAACAAGAGAAAGAGATCACCTTTGACAACTCGGCTCTGAGGCAGGATGCTCGGTGGAAGGAATGAAAGAGAGAGAGAGAGAGAGAGAGAGAGAGAGAGACTCCCCACGTCGTCTTCACTAACTGAAAACAGAAGAACATGAGTAGGGAAAATCATTTTTTAATGGAACATTTGAAATTCAAAGGGCTTGCCCATCCGTTTTCAGTATATGCTAACAAGCAGAAGTAACTAGCATTGTCCGGGACAACATATTCAGTGACACGTTAACATGCTTCTACCTCTTATAGCCATCGCAGCTTTTCTCTCAATAGATTTGGGACAGTCCATCTTGCTAAGTTTCAAATATGTAGGCAATGGGGTACTCAATGCCTTCCCCTTGTGCAGGTTGAAATGCTCAAGAACTTTAACAATCTCTTCTTACGGTCTTGAGTAGTATGCATACCCAAAATGTGATTTGCATTTCCCAAATCTTTCATGTCAAACTGACTTTTCAGCTTCATTTTTAGGTTAGTAATGTCCTTCTTTGAATGACCTACAATGAGCATGTCATCCACATAAATAAAAAGAATAATTAGTTGTCCATTGGGTTGTCTTTTCACATAAAGACATGGATCCTCGGTACTACGCTTATAGCCTTGGGAACGCATAAATGCATCAAACTTTTAATACCATTGTTTGCATGATTGCTTCAATCCATAGAGACTTTTCAGAAGATTACAGACTAAATGTTCCTTGCCCTTTAGCACAAACTCTTCAGCTTGCTGCATATAAATCTCCTCATCGAGATCTCCATATAAGAAAGCTGTAATGACATCGCTCCAAATCTGCAGTGGCAACCAAACCAAGCAACAGTCTCAATGTCATCATCCTGACCACTGGAGAAAGGATTTCTTGAAAATCTATACCATATTCTTTCTTGAAACCTTTGGCCACTAAACGAGCTTGGTAGTTCTCAACACTGGATGTGATCTTCTTCATGTAAGCCCATTTACAAGGCAGTGCTTTCCTACCTTTTGGTAATGGAACCTATTCCCAAGTTTCTTTTCTTGAATACTAGACAACTCACTTTTCATTGCAAGCTCCCACTGAGTCTTATCCTTGGCTAGTATGGCCTCTTTGTAACAAGACGGCTCACCATTATCTATTAGCAACACAAAATCCATGCCAGGAACAAAACGGTCTGGCGGATTTGAGGCTCTCTGAGACCTTCTCGGCTAACTAGTACTAGCTTGCTCAGTTTATCTAGTGACAAGAGCATTCACTTGTAGCATAACTGGCTCATGAAATGTTTGCAAAGGAGGTGATACAGCACAAAATGTCACTTTCCAGATTTCTACCTCTTTCTTTGGCTGTTTATGCATCTTAGTCTCATTGAAGACTACATTACTACTATGGATATTTGATTGACTCTCAGGATCCCATAAATGATAGCCAAACTGACCATCTTGTCCATAGCCTATAAAGATGCAGTGGGATCAAGCTTACCACAAATCTCTTTAGGCACATGTGCGTAAGCCTCATAGCCAAACGTTCTGAGCTTGTCATAAGACAACTGCATGTGGCGATCTATTCATCAATCAAACCGCCGTATAAAGTGCTTCAGCCCAAAAACGTTGGGTCAATTTAGCTTGTGAAAGCATAAACATAATCCTCTCCTAGATGGTCCTAGAGTCATCCTCTCAACAACACCATTCTGTCAAGGGTGTAAGGAGCTATGAACTCATGCTTAATTCCCCTTCCTAGATAGAAATATGCAAACTCCTTGGAAATGTACGCTCCACCGTTGTTTGAGCGCAAAGCTTTTAATTTTCTGTCAGACTGAGTCTCTACACTAGATAAGAATTTCTTGAAACAAGAAAATGTCTCATCTTTGGACTTCATAGAATAAGCCCAGACTTTACGTGTTTCATCGTCTATAAACGTGACAAAATAAGACACTCCACCAAGAGATCTAGTGGGCATAGGGCCACACACACATCACTATGCACAAGCTCTAAAGGTTTACACTCTTTCTCAAATGAACCATTACGAGAAGCATGTGTTTGCTTCTCGTATTGATAGTGCTCACGAAAAGGAAATTCAAAAAATGAAAGAGAAGTCTCCATTCCTTTCTTGGACATATGTCCTAACCGGCTATGCTACAATGCAACAGTTGGTAGCTCGATTACAGATAGAACACTGTTTTTGGCTGACACATAAAGAGGATAAAGGGAGCCTACTTTCAAACCTTGTGCAACCATCAAGTTTCCTTTGCAATATGCCAAGACTGCTGAAAGAAAGTGACTTTGTAACCCAAGTCATCAAGGCAACCAATTGAAATCAAATTGTGTGTCAAAACTAAGACATGACGCACATTGTGGATCATGAAACATACGCCATTTTCCATAACCATAGCAATGTCACCAACACGCACTATGTCACATGCATAGCTGTCTCCGTGACAGATCCAATAGTCTCCTCATAGGTGGTAAACCACTCTCTACGTGGAGTAACATGCAAAGAAGCACCCGAATCAAGTATCCAGGTGTGTGACACCTCACCGTTGACAAGCAATTCAGTTGGCAAGGAACTCTACAATGATAGAGATTCATGTGCATCAAAGAACACATCATCAATCTCTATCATCATATTGATATCTTGCACATCACAATCATCTGAAACCACATTGATTTCTTCAATTTTTACTAAGCTCTTTCATTTCTCCTCTTCACCATCATTATCTTTACTTTTGCTTTTGCCCTTATCACGCTTCTAAGCATGACAATCTTTTTTCATGTGACCATATTTCTCACAAATATGGCATTGCATATTTTTATAACGTCCACGAGACTTTGACCTATCACGGGATGAGTCCCTCTTGCCATCTTTACTTGCATCATGCTGCTTAGCACGACCCTTTCTTTGCTTCCCATCTTTTTGCACATAGTGAGCTTTGCCATGATGAGAGCTACCCATAGAATTTTGTCGTATTTCCTCAGACAAAAGAGAAATAGTGACATCATTATACACTAGTGTACCATTAGGTGTAGAGTTACTTATTGCAATGCAAAACATATCCCATGATGGAGGTAATGAGAAAAGAAAAAAGTTAGCTTTCATCTCATCATCCATATTCATGCACTGCGCACGAATCTAAACAAACAAAGAGTCAAAATCATTGATATGGCTGGCAACACTAGTAGACTCCTGCATACAAAGGTTGAACAGTTTGCACATTAAGAGAACTTTATTGCTAGCCGTATCCTTTTCATAGGTATTGCATGGCTTTTGCCATATTGCGTAAGCAGACTCACATTTCAACATGGAAAAGTAAACACATTCGGCAAGATGCAATCTAATAGTAGAATTGCATAGCTCATCTAGCTCATCCAGCTCATCCCATTGAAACTGAGTCATGTTCATTTGCTCAGTTATTTCCAAGTACATGATAGGCAACTTTTGCTTCTTTTGGACAAGAACATCTTGCATTGGTTTTTCCAAAGAGCAAAGTTTGTGCCATTAAACTTGTTTGTGTCATAGACATCATGCTCTTTAAGCAACATCTTGGCAAACTACAAGCCCAAAATTTTTGGCAAAATTTTGACAGAGTCTCCTTTGTTTTTGGGAGCAAATCTCAACCAAAATAGAGACCAAAAGTGCCAAGAAATGTAACCAAAGCATAAAAGGGTATCTTTGACCAAATAGCAAGAACAACAGAGAGTAATAGCTATGCATAAATTTTCAAACTGACATACCAAAGGCCATCATGGCTAACAAGCACCTAGTCCTCTCTATACATATCCTATGGCGAGGCCACAAAGGGGGATCTCCAGCTACTTGTATCACCGAAAGTTTCTCCACATTTGAGAATACCCCAGCTCAAGAAAACTTCACCACGACCCTCTCAACATAGGATATGCAACAAACGTATAGCCAAGTCTCATAAATGGCTATCTTCTGGACGAAGTCTCAAAAATGGTCGGGACTGCCGTACAAGCCAAACATGGCTCCACAAAAGCGTACGATGGAAGTATCCACAAATAACATACAGTCCTCACTGCTAATCATAGGATATGCGCACAAACAGACGCCAAAAAAATGCAAGCAATATGCCAAAAAAATTTCCACCCTATGAGAACTCTGGGAGTAGACCAAAATCGTGGTCAAATCCTGCAAAGAAACGCTCTCAAAAGAGCATACCAGTGATGTATATAACAGCCATAGTATATGGCAGATCAAAAAAGATCATCAAATCCCAACTCTGGAATTATTTGTGCATAAAATAGTCTAGTTGAGCAAGCCTGCTAACGACCTAGACATATAAACCATGCCAAGCTCTCAATGCATCAAACCTGTGTGCATAAAGCTCCAAAATCACTTCCAAAATGCTCGTAGAAGATAACCTATGTATGCTATCTAATGTCAAGAAAAATTTGCCAAAAATTGATGCATACACGATCTAAGATGCAACCACTACTAAAAATATGGCAAAGCTATGTATGGCTGAGAATTTCAGCCCTCTGTATGCATGAAAATAGCATCCCAAATAGCAATCCAATTGGCTTAGTATTCAGCTCACAAAGGTATCAAAGTATTCTGCAAGTGTCTCGCATAACAACAAGACAAATTGGCAACTGCAAGATATCTATCACATCTCCTGTTTGTGGCCGCAAGTGGACCTCAAACAAGTGCTACCAACTCTTTGAGCATCTGACACATAGATCATACATCCCATGTGAGCGAATATTAGCTCAACCTGTGATGACTGCCAAAATGCATGCTCAAGGCATAAACTGTCGAGCTCAAACTGAAATCACAAAAGCTAGCGGATGTAGCCCAAAACTGTCCTTAAAAAAACAGTCTTTGTGTTTTCACTTTTTGATCCATCTGCTCTCCAAACCAGAAAAAAATCTTCTACAAAGTCGTAGACTCAAAGCCAGCTTCGTTTAGATTAAAAAAAGTTTTTAAATTGGAGCTTGCATTCAAGGGCTCAAAGGGTGCCTCTACTTCCTCTAACGTTCTTAAGTTCAAATATAGAGCATTGAGAATCTCAACCAGTTCCTTCTCAATTAGCACCTTATGTACTCTCAATTCATCCTTAGCCAGTCTGGCAATGCCGCACTGGGTACTTCCATTGTGATGGCCTGTGGAATCTTTTGGTTCTTTTTTAGCTAACAGAGGGGCCCTTCACTAGCCTCTGGGTTCCCAGTACCACCTCAATGTACAAGGATTTGGGTGTGATCTCCATGGCCATGAAAATCACTTGACAAGATGGTGAGACCAAGCCCTAAGCCCCAAAAAAGCCAACAATAATAAAAGTTGCAGATGCTAGTTTCTTGAAGCACCCAAAAAAAACCTTATTATGAAGATAATAATCGCTTTCTTCAAAGATAATAGTGCAAGTTTTTCTTACTTAAGTCGCTTGTAGAGATCTCTGAGCCGGCCAGTGTGCTCAAGGCTATGGGCAGGGAGGGGTGCACTAAGGATCCAAGCCAATAGGGCAAGGGAGATCTACTACAAGAGATGTTGGAAAAAACTCCAATAAAGTGAAAATGGCCACCTACTCCAGGCTTCTCATTAGTGTGATCTAATAACCGCTCATTCCTTTCTCTCTTCCCTCATTGCATCTTTATCCTATAGTAATCTAACTAGCTCCATGAGAGCGGCAACCATCACCATTCCACCTACTGCACCATCCATAGGTTAGAGGCCATGTGCTAAGGAATTGGGGGGGTGGGGGAGGAGCTAGAGGACTTTCACATTATTTTAAGGTATTTGTGACCACTGCTATGGTGTTGGGGGCACCATCGTAGCATAGCTCTAATGACCAACACATAAATGTCAATCTGGAGTAATGAGCTACTTGACTAGGGCATGGAAAGATTCACACTATTAGTGATCTAATCATGAAAACACAAATGTTGACTCCACAAGGTGAGTTTCTCGGTCTATGGAGGAGCTAAGCAACAATTATTGGCAATCTCCACATCCACTCCTCTTCACCTTAAATCAACTCAATCGCACACACTAACAATTGCAATGATGTACACATCACTAATGCCATCATGCAACACACTAATCACAAGTGAACACATATAGATATGTTGATCATCCACACTCCAACCAAACCTGCATGCACACACAAAGAATAGAGGGCAATCACACAAGAGTAGAGTGGGATTAACCACTAATTAGTTAAGATCTAGCTAATCAAAGCATCATAGACAATCATAAGAGAGTATGAGAGAGGCATAGTGAAAGATAATTAAGCATTGGTTAGTGTTAATCAAGTCCCACGAGCAAGGAGAAGCTCAAGGACTCCATAGCTACACACCTCATGAGCTCTCACCAAACATGGTCCCAACAATGAGGTTGAGAACCCTAATTCCATTTACATAATGCCTTATCTACCTAGGGTTTAAATGTGTATTGTCTGGATGTCCAAGGCCTTTAGGGCTCCACAAATTACTATACCTCATGAGCTCTCACCAAACATGGTCCCAACAATGAGGTTGAGAACCCTAATTCCATTTATATAATGCCTTATATACCTAGGGTTTAAATGTGTATTGTCTGGATGTCCAAGGCCTTTAGGGCTCCACAAATTACTATACCTGCAACCTAAGCATACTAGCTGACCTATTCTTTATAGCTTGGAACTCTCATTGAGCCTGTAACACATTACAATGGCTTGAAATATATCAGGAATTTACAATACAAGACGATTTTGAAAAACGATAATAATGTGTACCCTTACTACCTCTTTGCATTCATCTTTGATGTGCATTTGTAAGGCTTTGGGCCTTTAACAGCTCCGGTTAACTAACGTTGGCTCAGTTAACATTCCTCCCTTCCGATTTTAGTGTTTGTCCTTGGGCACTTTTGAGAAGTGTCTGAGGAGCTAGAAGGTTGTTGATTGATTTTCAATGGGCTATAATTTACTCATTTGTCAATGGCTCTATTGACGAGGTTCATTCTAATGTAGCATCTTGAATATCTAAATGTATCTCTGGTGTGAGAGATGATGTTGCATTGTCTATTGTAGAAGCATAATGGAAAGGTTTTCTATTTATTTAATATGATTATGTACAAGAGGAGTAGAATATGGAGGTTCTAAATTAGGGTCTATTACCTGGCTGACCAAAGAGAAAAAACCCAATGGGAAAAAAGTGCCTTTGATATATGTGCATTATTGTAGTACTCATGAGCATGGGAAATATTAATACATTATTGAAGGAACTATTTGTTGATGGATATAGAAATAAGAGGGCACCAAATATGAGGGTAGAAACCTATTGTAGTCCACTCAAGGTACATACATGAAAGAAAAAAAGAGTTTCTAATGCATAGGTCCAAGGATGGGACATCTTATACGCATACAAAAAAATGCATGGAGAACAATATGATGTGCAAGAAATATTTTTGAGGGGTTCTTTAGTTGTGGCTTTACAAGCTGTAACCCCTTTAGGAAGGGTTTTCACTATCAAGGAATTGTGCTCTCATGTTATTGTGCATTGTGCAAGAGTGTTAGACTCTACATCACTTTGCCATGATTAACATAGTATGACTCTAATGCTCATCTCTTCCAGCATGAGCAACATGACTTAGATATGCTCAACTCTTCTAGCTTGAGCATAAGCATGATAACTACGACTCTTAGCATAGATTTTATTAAGACCTAAATCTTTGGGACTAACGCTTTTCTCATTTTTTGGCTCGGCAGCTCGACTCTGACTATGCCAAAGAGTGTTTTTTGCACCCCGGCGACTTGATTATTCACATTCTTGTGCTTTCTACAAACATTTCTTCTTGTAAAAGTAAACTCGAATCCTCAAAAAATAGATTATTAAGGGACCAAGTTGGCATTTAAGGTTTCATTTGCCATACATGTTTTATCAACTTGAAATCATGCCAATTGGGTTGTCCTTCTTTGAATGTGAAAACTCCATTGTCCGTTTGATTTTGTAGTTAGTCCTATTGTAAGGAGAATTTGATGCTATTGTAGGCCTCTTTTGACTGTTGAGATTTGATTTCTGACTACTAGGAACATTGGAAGACTTAGAAATCCAAATCCTTTCAATACCTTTGTAGCATCCTTGATGACTTTGCCTAGCATAGGGTCTTGTTGAGCTCTTGAGATATTCATGTATCTTTGTCGCAATTGTAGTTGGCCTTTGGGTAGCCAAAATTGTATATCCTATGTAGAATCTTTGTTCAAGAAGAAAATTCCGTGGATTCCATGTCTGCTTTGTACCTTCTTGTAGATTTTGGTAGACTTTAGCAACATTTTTTTTGCTCTCTTGTATTGCCTCTTCTTAGATATCCTAATATGTTGTCGAGATTGATACCCATTTGGCCTTATTCCTTGTGAGGGTCTTGATTGCATTTCATATGCTCTAAGCTTCGATTTTGGTACCAATGACTATTTGCTACCTCTATAGTACTCTTGTTCTTGTAAAGTGTACTGTGATGCTATCCATCACATGTGTTTTTCTTTTGTGTTGATCTTCTATCTTCAATCCCCACTGGATCCCTAAATTTTACTAGACTACTTGGAACAAACACTTTCTTGACTTTCTCAAGCTTCAAAGAGTACTTGGGTTGATATACCTTTAATTTTATAGGTGGCTCCCTAGAGGTTATATTTGGGTCAAAAAATGATTGGGAATTTCTAAAGATTGAGTTGCTTGAAGGAGCTAATACATGAGGGCTCTTTGATGTAGAGGCATATGCTATCATATCTTTTGTTGTAGTTGATGGAAGATCCACTTTTGCTTTACCTTTTTCTGTAAGATCTGGCAATGATTCTTGTGACTTTTAGAACTCTAAATCCAACATTAGTGGTGCCTGTATCAATTGCTTGCTACCTCTTGGATAAGAGAGTAATAGCACTATATTTTTTGTATATGCTTTGTGTTGGTCTCGCCACTGATATCCAAGGATGACAACTATATGCATTTCTTTTGAAGGGATTACTTGAAACTTTACATGTCCTTCATGCTTCTGGATGCTAAGAATACCAAGCATTTCTTCTTGACTTGTAAAATGCAACTTTTAAAATGAAGCATAGCCAATTTTGATAGTGGAGATGGGGGGCCATGCTGTGTGCGGAGGAGAGAGATGCACGCTGGAGCAAATCAGAGGAGCATAGAGAGAGAGAGAGAGAGAGAGAGAAGAAGAAGAAGAGGAGGAGGAGGAGGAGTATTTTAACGTCGTAGGAAACTATCCCAAGAGACCTCAAATATCTATCCCACAAGAGTTGAACTCAAGAAATGTTAATCAAGAGGGAAATGGAATAACCAATCTACCACACTTGGCTGATAGAAAGGTTATATCGTTTTTCTCTTTTTATTAACACACCCACACACACACTCCCGAGAAGAAGAGGATTTTAACTTCATCGGAAACTATCCTGAGAGAGAGAGAGAGAGAGAGAGTCCCTCCTTGAACGTCGACATAGGCAGAGAGAGAAGAGGTCATAAAGTGTGCGTGTGCGGGCAGTCCTATGCATTCAAATTTCAAGGCGGTACAAAGAGAGGTGGTGGTTGAGGGTGTAGAGCACGCGCACAGGCCCAGGAGGGAGGCACGTGGTCTCCTGGATTGAGAGAGAGAGAGAGAGAGAGAGAGAGAGAGAGAGAGAGAGAGAGAGAGAGAGAGAGAGATTGGGACTCGATACAGCAAAGGAAAGAGAGGAGAGAGAAAGTGTCGTGCGTGTGTGGGCGGTCCTGTGGATCCAAATTTCAAGGCGGTACAAAGAGGGGTGGTGGTTTTTATAATGACACACCCAAAGTAGAGGGATCTACAATGGGGGTTTAACCCAGCATTGATCCCATCTACATGAGATTTTTAAAAAAAAGCTCCCCACCTTCGTCGCTCGCATCTCGAACCTCAGACCTGCCCCTACACGCTCCCACATCCAATCCAGCTTGCCTAGCGCGATTCGTTGAAACTAATGCGATGAATGCGCTACAAAAATCATGCCCCCTGTTGCGTCAATCCGACAGCCCCAATTACTCACACCACTGATAAAGCTCCCGTGCTGTCAATCCCTTTACTTTGACCCCGTGTTACTTATAAACAAAGGTGGTGGTTGAGAGTGTAGAGCACGTGCGCAGGCACCAGGAGGACGACACGTGGTCTTGTGAATCACAAGGGGGGGGGAGAGAGAGTGTAAGGTCTCTGACCTGACCAAAAAGAGCACCCTTGTACCATGAAATAAACATAATGGAAAAAGTTACTATTTTTAGCAGTTTTCCAAATTCTGTCTCAGTGCCATGATGTTTAGAATGTTTTAAAGCTTCGAAATGTGAATTAAAATAATTTTTATAAAAAATTTCCAAAAATAGTAAGTTTTTGCTCACCCGACCTGTCTAGTTTTGACCGTCTCGAAAAATTGCACCCGTACCCCGAATTTGAAAAAAATGCATTTTCGAACCCCGAGGGCTACTAAATATGGCAGGTACTCGGACCAGTACGCCTTAGTTAGAGCTTAGCATAGCAATTTACGGCATTAAATTCCAACTCGTATGGGCTGTTTTAGCCTAAAACCAATTTTTCCTAAAGTTGTGCGGGGAGGCACCGGGGCCCGAGGCTGTGTGGGAACAGGTTCCATGCCACTCTGAGCCAGCTTTAGCAGCTAGGGGGCGCTCTCTTGTCTTGTGGGAGTTGTGGGAGAGTTTCCAAGCTTGAGAGTGAGTGTGAGAGCCAGTTAGACTAGCTAATTGGACACTTGGTAGGCAGGAAACTAGACGTGCCATGCATTAACTGCGTGCTCATTCAGATGCAAATAGCAAGGCTGGTCGATTTTCAGCTTGGAGGAGCCTATTTAAGGGTGTTCTCTCTCACACACACACACCCTATACACACACACACACCTACACACACCTTGGGGAGGTGATGCCGGTACACACAGTTTTTGAAGGAGAAGCAGGGAGGGAGGTGCTGCCGAAATTCTCATCTTGAGGATTCATTGGATCAGAAAATCAAGAGGATTCTCAGCCCCTAATCACGGTAATCATGGTTTAATTCCTGCCCTTCTTAAGTCTCTTCATTATTCTCCAAATTCCTCGTCTACTATGCTATATCTGAGCTATAATTCCCAATAGCTTCTCTTTAAGTTTACATAGCTATACTCTATTACATTTTCATCATTCAATTAGTTAATGTATGCAACCATTCATCATTCTTCATCAATGATTAATACATGATGAGGAGAGATTTCTCTCTCTAGGCAGCATAGTTAAAAGATTGTCAGCCGATAATAATGTAGATTTGATGAAATTCACCCTTTTTCCATTCAATAGTAATGTAATTAATTAGATTCAAAAACTTCTCTTACATTAAGATGTGATTAAGGCTTAAATTAAACCGTCATTAGGCCAATAAGAAGAGAATTTTCTATCACATATGCATGCGGTAATTCTGCATCTTCAAATTGCACTAGGAAAGTGATTGAGCTTGCTTACTTCATCTCTCTTGTAAATCAATTAGTAAAATTCTGAATTTCTTAATCATCTAAGCCAAGTGATTAACTTTAGAGCCAGTTCCCATAGGACGAGTAAAGTATTACCCATAAAATTACTAGATCTCGAAGGAAAAATCTAACCCTCTTGCATAAGGAGGATTGTTCAATGATTCTAATCTGCCATTTGGATCGTTATGATGCTCTTGGACTTTAGCTCTTTTCTCCAAGTTTATCATTTAAAGTAGTGAGTATAAAATGGCCCCGGTTAAGAGAACTCGCTTCGGTGGTGTCCACGACCGCGAGGCGGGAACGAGCAATGTGAATGGGAAAGGAAAAGCTCCCATGGACGAACAAGCACCGGCCATCTCACGGGCCATTGACAAAGAAATGGAAGAGGTAGGTCACAATTTTATTCAAGTTGTTTAATTTAACATTGCATACGATTAGCTAGGAATGAATATACCCCTAAACATATTGGAGAAATCCAACGAAAACCTCGGCATTTGAATTCAATTGTATATTAAAGTTTAAATAGGAAAGAATGGTTGATGGATATACTGTTTGCAATAGGAAAGAATGTCTGCTAGGGAAAATTTAGCTCGGCATGTTCATTCTATTTCCAATGTTGAATTAGTTATGAACCCCCTCGTGATCACAGGGGGCAGAGTTCCTGGTTAAGGGCTCTTGAATCCACAATTGTTGGTTAAGTGGTGGATACCCACGTCTGCTGGTTAAGCAGTGGGAGCCCACGTTTGCTGGTTAAGCGGTGGGAATGCCTATGTCGTGCTTTCTATGCAGTGGACATACCTAGTTGTATGGGCAGCTAGGCGACAACGGGAGGAGTAAACTCTCGCTGGAGGGGGGATGTTGTACCTCCAGAACATTGGAATTTTAATGAATAAGTTTGAGTAGAATTTTTACTAGAATACTGTCTTGGTGCCGCTTTGCAATACTGATTGAAGGGCTGTCTTAACGAACATTGTGAATCGGAATCTAATCAAGGAACTTTTATGTTGAACAACTTTTGTGTTAGTAATTAGGACACACAAGGAAGTGTGAGTGTGGGGGTGGAAAGTGGGGGCTTGGCTCAGGTTGCCAATGCCTATGAGAAGGGTGGTCCCGATTGGTCGGGAACTCTCTGTCCCCATAGTGTTTAAATCGATACTAGTAATACTCATTGCCCTTAGAGCGGCGAAGTCTCAAGTGTACGTGCCTCTGAAACATGGGGAAAAATGCACTCGAGGTTTCTCTCCTCTTGGAAGGTGGGTCTTAGGATCGATAGATAGTTTAAGTACGCTTCCCCTGCGAGGTGGAGCTAGATCTCATTGCTAGTAGGCTCGAACTCGACTCACTTTGTGATGAGAGATCGTCCCTAGCTGAACCCTGAACCACTTTGTTTGCTTCCGTTATAGATCTAGTGGCCACTAGGTTCACCATCAGATCCGCCGTTTGATACGGCGGGGTGGGGACCTCACACCTAGTATCAGAGCTATAGGTTTACGAACTGAAAAATGATGTTGTTTGAAATTTTAAAAAATAAGGGATAGTAGGATAGCTCGTACTCAAAGCTTGAGCATGATGTTTCCCAGAATAATGACATTGGATTTGTCTAATGGATTGTCTCCTGAGTGATGTTAAAGAGTTTTACTCGTTGAGCTGTTGGGATTCAGTGGGTTCCACATGATGTTTTTGAGAAGTCATTGGTGCGACTAGTGCTGCGGGCAGGTAGCATGTTGATGCACATAAAGTTATAGTATGGATCATAGCTCTCAAGTAAAGTTTTTACCATTATTTATCGAACAATTTTGGATGTATTCAATGGAATTTAAACTAATGGTGGAATGGTTAAATCCTTTGTGATAGATGTACAGATTAAGTAGACTGGTTAAGTCCAAAAGTTAAATTTCTTCTTGAGTATGGAATAGCCTAGGTTCATTTGAGAAGAGTGCTATAGTAATGAGTTTTATACCATTGGATAGGCACCGCCTGCTGCTCTCTACTCGGCAGCGAAAGAGAAAAAGCTTCTCCTTAAGCAAGCTCAGCCTCCAACCTTTAAGGGCAAGGGGGCAAATGTGGAGAGAGATGCGAAAGTGTGGATGGAAGCAATAGACGATTACTTCGAAGTTGCAGGAACCCAACCCGTGAATCAGATCATGCTTGCGATGTTCTGCTTGTCTGGTGATGCCAAGATATGGTGGAAGCAACATTGCAAGGATTTGGATATTAAGGGATCTTCCCAATCTTGGGAAGACATCAAAGCTGCAATAATGGGACGTTATTTACCACCCGCCTACAAAACCTTGAAGATGAACGAGTTCTTTTCACTTCGGCAGCTGACTTCATCTGTCGAAGAATATTATGCAAAGTTTGTCACTCTTCGGAGATATGCTCCTAAGATGACGTTGGAACAACAGGTAGCACGGTTCTGCCAAGGACTCATCGATCCTCTTGAACAACCGACTAGAAGCTCTTAGGCCAACAACTCTGCAAGATGCCTTGCTAAGGGCCAAACCGTTATCTAAAGAGATTTAGAGGACTACCCAAGATAGTCAATACTATTTGTCAAAGAGAGCCAGGACAGATAACTGGAGTAACAGGCCAATCAACCCTACATACGACCATCGTCCGGTAGTAGCTACTACGGCAGCTACCGAGTTTCCCAATATAAGATGCTTTGAGTGCCAGGAGTATGGACATTACAAAAGCCGATGTCCAAAAAGGATTTCCCAAACATCCGGTGCTAATAATGTACCTCTGAACGTCAACGGGCGAGGTCAACCAAACGGAAGAGAAGGCCGAGGAAGAGGAAACATAGGACAAGGAAGCGGAGCCTTCGCTAATGCCGCAATGAGACAACCAACTGTGGGTGACGAAGCTGATGAGAGAGCATCTCTATATGCTGCAACTACTAGTGAAAAATAATTCAAGCACCAGGATCTCATCAAAGTTCAGCAGAATAAGACGCATAAAGCTAAAGACCATTCTATTATCAAAGGATATCTTTACTTTAGACAAAGGATATATGTACCTAAGTAGTTAGCATAGAGTTTATCCATACGTATTCTTGAGATGAGGACATCTCAAATGTTTCACGTTGGTGAGGTTGTAAGGTCTCTGACCCGACCAAAAAGAGCACCCTTGTACCATGAAATAAACATAATGGAGAAAGTTACTATTTTTAGCAGTTTTCCAAATTGTGTCAGTGCCATGATGTTTAGAATGTTTTAAAGCTTTGAAATGTGAATTAAAATATTTTTTGTAAAAAAGTCCAAAAATCGTAAGTTTTTGGTCACTCGACCCGTCTAGTTTTGACCGTCTCGAAAAATTGCACCCGTACCCCGAATTTGAAAAAAATGCATTTTCAGACCCCGGGGGCTGCTAAATATGGCAGGTACTCGGACCAGTACGCCTTAGTAAGAGCTTAGTATAGCAATTTACGGCATTAAATTCCAACTCGTATGGGCCGTTTTAGCCTAAAACCAATTTTTCCTAAAGTTGTGCGGGGAGGCACCGGGGCCCGAAGCTGTGTGGGAACAGGTTCCATGCCACTCTGAGCCAACTTTAGCAGCTAGGGGGCGCCCACTTGTCTTGTGGGAGTTGTGGGAGAGTTTCCAAGCTTGAGAGTGAGTGTGAGAGCCAGTTAGACTAGCTAATTGGACACTTGGTAGGCAGGAAACTAGACTTGCCATGCATTAACTGAGTGCTCATTCAGATGCAAATAGCAAGGCTAGTCGATTTTCAGCTTGGAGGAGCCTATTTAAGGGTGTTCTCACACACACACACACACACACACACACACACATGCTCACACACACACACACACACACACACACCTACACACACCTTGGGGAGGTGCTGCCGGTACACACACAGTTTTTGAAGGAGAAGCAAGGAGGGAGGTGCTGCCGAAATTCTCATCTTGAGGATTCATTGGATCAGAAAATCAAGAGGATTCTCAGCCCCTAATCACGGTAATCATGGTTTAATTCCTGCTCTTCTTAAGTCTCTTCATTATTCTCCAAATTCCTCATCTACTATGCTTAATCTGAGCTATAATTCCCAATAGCTACTCTTTAAGTTTACATAGCTATACTCCATTACATATTCATCATTCAATTAGTTAATGTATGCAACCATTCATCATTCTTAATCAATGATTAATACATGATGAGGAGAGATTTCTCTCTCTAGGAAGCATAGTTAAAAAATTGTCAGTAGCCGGTAATAATGTAGATTTGATGAAATTCACCCTTTTACCATTCAATAGTAATGTAATTAATTATATTCAAAAACTTCTCTTACATTAAGATGTGATTAAGGCTAAAATTAAACCATCATTATGCCAATAAGAAGAGAATTTTCTATCACATATGCATGCGGTAATTTTGCATCTTCAAATTGCACTAGAAAAGTGATTGAGCTTGCTTACTTCATCTCTCTTGTAACTCAATTAGTAAAATTCTGAATTTCTTAATCGTCTAAGCCAAGTGATTAACTTTAGAGCCAGTTCCCATAGGACAAGTAAAGTATTAATAACCCATAAAATTACTAGATCTCCAAGGAAAAATATAACCCTCTTGCATAAGGAGGATTGTTCAATGAGTCTAATCTCCCATTTGGATTGTTATGATGCTCTCGGACTTTAGCTCTTTTTTCCAAGTTTATCATTTAAAGTAGTGAGTATAAAATGGCTCCGGTTAAGAGAACTCGCTTCGGTGGTGCCCACGACCGCAAGGCGGGAAAGAGCAATGTGAATGGGAAAGGAAAAGCTCCCATGGACTAACAAGCACCGGCCATCTCACGGGCCATTGACAAAGAAATGGAAGAGGTAGATCACAATTTTATTCAAGTTGTTTAATTTAACATTGCATACGATTAGCTAGGAATGAATATACCCCTAAACATGTTGGAGAAATCCGACGGAAACCTCGGCATTTGAATTCAATTGTATATTAAATTTTAAGTAGGAAAGAATGGTTGATGGATATACTGTTTGCAATAGGAAAGAATGTCTGCTAGGGAAAATTTAGCTCGGCATGTTCATTCTATTTCCAATGTTGAATTAGTTATGAACCCCCTCGTGATCACAGGGGGCAGAGTTCCTGGTTAAGGGCTCTTGAATCCACGACTGCTGGTTAAGTGGTGGATACCCACGTCTGCTGGTTAAGCAGTGGGAGCCCACGTTTGCTGGTTAAGCGGTGGGAATGTCCATGTCGTGCTTTCTATGCAGTGGACATACCTAGTTGTATGGGCAGCTAGGCGACAACGGGAGGAGTAAACTCTCGCTGCAGGGGGGATGTTGTACCTCCAAAACATTGGAATTTTAATGAATAAGTTTGAGTAGAATTTTTACTAGAATACTGTCTTGGTGCCGCTTTGCAATACTGATTGAAGGGCTGTCTTAACGAACATTGTGAATCGGAATCTAATCAAGGAACTTTTATGTTGAACAACTTTTGTGTTAGTAATTAGGACACACAAGGAAGTGTGAGTGTGGGGGTGGAAAGTGGGGGCTTGGCTCAGGTTGCCAATGCCTACGAGAAGGGTGGTCCCGATTGATCGGGAACTCTCTGTCCCCATAGTGTTTAAATCGATACTAGTAATACTCATTGTCCCTAGAGCGGCGAAGTCTCAAGTGTACGTGCCTCTGAAACATGTGGAAAAAGGCACTCGGGGTTTCTCTCCTCTTGGAAGGTGGGTCTTAGGATCGATAGATAGTTTAAGTACGCTTCCCCTGCGAGGTGGAGCTAGATCTCATTGCTAGTAGGCTCGAACTCGACTCACTTTGTGATGAGAGATCGTCCCTAGCTGAACCCTGAACCACTTTGTTTGCTTCCGTTATAGATCTAGTGGCCACTAGGTTCACCATCAGATCCGCCGTTTGATACGGCGGGGTGGGGACCTCACACCTGGTATCAGAGCTATAGGTTTACGAACTGGAAAATGATGTTGTTTGAAATTTTAAAAAATAAGGGATAGTAGGATAGCTCATACTCAAAGCTTGAGCATGATGTTTCCCAGAATAATGACATTGGATTTGTCTAGTGGATTGTCTCCTGAGTGATGTTAAAGAGTTTTACTCGTTGAGCTTGTTGGGATTCAGTGGGTTCCACATGATGTTTTTGAGAAGTCGTTGGTGCGACTAGTGCTGCGGGCAGGTAGCATGTTGATGCACATAAAGTTATAAGTATGGATCATAGCTCTCAAATAAAGTTCTTACCATTATTTATCGAACAATTTTGGATGTATTTAATGGAATTTAAACTAATGGTGGAATCGTTAAATCCTTTGTGATATATGTACAGATTAAGTAGGTTGGTTAAGCCCAAAAGTTAAATTTCTTCTTGAGTATGGAAAAGCCTAGGTTCATTTGAGAAGAGTGCTATAGTAGTGAGTTTTATACCATTGGATAGCCACTACATGCTTCTCTCTACTCGGCAACATAAGAGAAAAAGCTTCTCCTTAAGAAAGCTCAGCCTCCAACCTTTAAGGGCGAGGGGGCAAATGTGGAGAGAGATGTGGAAGTGTGGATGGAAGCAATAGACGATTACTTCGAAGCTGCGGGAGCCCAACCCATGAATCAGACCATGCTTGCGACGTTCCGCTTGTCTGGCGATGCCAAGATATGGTGGAAGCAACATTGCAGGGATTTGGATATTAAGGGATCTTCCCAATCCCCCTGGCACACCGGCCAGATCCCCCTGGCTGGAGTCGTGCCATATAGTAACAAGGTTCGCTCCCACCGGCCAGAGCAAGAGCGTGTGTGTGTGTGTGTGTGTGTGTGTGTGTGTGTGTGTGTGTGTGTGTGTGTGTGGTGTGTGTGTTGTGTGTGTGTGTGTGTGTGTGTGTGTGTGTGTGTGTGTGTGTGTGTGTGTGTGTGTGTGGTGTGTGTTGTGTGTGTGTGTGTGTGCAGGGGGGGGGGGGGGGGGGGGGGGGGGGGGGGGGGGGGGGGGGGGGGGGGGGGGCTACCTCAAGCATCGACAGAGGCAAAGGGATAAGAGGCCAAAAAAGTGGCCATGCATGTGGACTCATGGAGCGCGCGTGCACACACACACACACACACACACAGAGGTGTTGCGGGCCCTGGACCGTGCAATATGAAATAGAGACAAAACACACACACACACACACAGTCTCAGGGCTGGGTCTTGTTGGCCGGAGGGAGTGTGTGTGTGTGTGTGTGTGTGTGTGTGTGTGTGTGTGTGTGTGTGTGTGTGTGTGTGTGTGTGTGTGTGTGTGTGTGTGTGTGTGTGTGTGTGTGTGTGTGTGTGTGTGTGTGTGTGTGTGTGAAGTGTGTGTGTGTCCTGGCCTTGACACCCAAGTCCCCCTGTGATCTCTTCCTCTTTGTTGGCTTTGCCACCACCACTGCTGCCTTGCCCTACTCTTGAGTTGACACTGACACCCCCTTCCCCTCACCCCTTCTTGTGTAATGCAAACTCTCGACTTGATGCTCCCCTTTCCCTTGCCCCTTCCTTGTGTAATGCAAACTCTTGACTTTTGTGTGTGTGTGTGTGTGTGTGTGTGTGTGTGTGTGTGTGTGTGTGTGTGTGTGTGTGTGTGTGTGTGTGTGTGTGTGAAGGCCAGGACTACAAAGTGTGTGAAGAGCAGACAAGCCATCCATGGCAAGGTGGGGGTGCGCCTGTGTATACAAAGGAGTACATCCACCCTTCCAAGAGTTTTCCCCTCAAATGGATAGATTCCTTGAGAATCTTAGGAAGACATTAATGGGTTTGTGAGAGAGAGTGGGTCTGATTAAGGGGAATCACCCCTATTGTGGGTGGGCATATTAGGTGCACCAAGTCAAAAACAAAGTCGGCACTCGGCAAGATGTGGTGCCAATCTATGGAAGAGACAGATGTCAACATTCATGGGTGCAAGTAAGCGGTGGGGTGGAGAAGCCTGCTATAGGTTAGAGATCCAAGAGTATTAGTGGCAGGGCAGCCTGTGTGTGTGAAGGCAAGTAGGGTAAACATGCAAGCCAAGGTATGGGAGAAGTGGTGGCGATAGCACTACTGCACAAGGCAAAAATGGGTGCTAGGCAACGATGCCGTGGTGGAGTGGATCAGTCGAGGGTGGGTGTAGATCCATTGTTTGAGGTGGGCTCGAGGTGGGGTAGTAGGTGGCAACCTAGAGGGCCAGATGCTAGTAGAATTGGGATGTTGTGGGGCTGCTCTGGGTGGAAATAGGGGTGGTGTGGAGATGCAGATAGGGATCAGCCAAAGGCTATCATAGACTAAGAATCACAAGCTATGAGGTCCTTGGCTATGGCATGTCAAAGACAAAGACAAGAGAGACAAAGAAGCAGAAAAATCATGCATGAAATAACTAGAAAGAGAGAGATATGTATTACACACATGGAGGGAAAGAAAGTAAAACAGAGAGAGAGTTCTCAAAAGGTGGAGAGAGAAAGAAAAGAAGAAGATGGAGAAGGATGAAACTTGGATGAGTCAAGGCTCGAGAAAAGAATTTTATGAAAATAGCTCTGCATTGTTTTCACCCCATCTTTTCTCTCTCTCTCTCTCTCTCTCCCTCTCTCTCTCTCTCTCTCTCTCTCTCTCTCTCTCTCTCTCTCTCTCTCAAACACACACAAAAGTGCTCCTATATAGCATGGACCTTCAACACATGTGGCATGATTTACATGTAGGCAGCCAAATGTCCAAGTTGTCTTGACTGCTCTGCCGCCTGCTCCTCTGACTCTGAAAAAGGATTTTATGCAGAGAGATCTGCAATCTTTTCAGCCCATCATTTCTCTCTCTCTCTCTCTCTCTCTCTCTCTCTCTCTCTCTCTCTCTCTCTCTCTCTCTCTCTCTCTCTCTCTCTCTCTCTCTCTCTCTCTCTCTCTCTCTCTCTCTCTCTCTCTCCCCTAAAGTGGTCCACTACTCTCTGCATAACATGGACCTTCAACAAATGTGGCATGAATTGTATGTAGGTAGGAAAATTTCCAAGCCGTCCTAACTAATTTGTTGCCCACTCCTTTGCCTTCTCTTGATCTTTGAGAGAATTTGAGACCATACAATTATGGCTAGCTTGCATTGTTTTCAATTTGAGGCCAACTCTTGCTCAAAAAGATTCTCAAGCATTGTAGCTTGCACTGATGAGGCACTCCAGCATCCGAATTAGAGCCCCCCCCAACACACACACACACACACACACAGAGAGACATAGTTGTGTAAACCTCCTAGGTTAGGGGGTGACTTTGTGGGTGTGGGTGTGTGTGTGTGTGTGTGTGTGTGTGTGTGTGTGTGTGTGTGTGTGTGTGTGTGTGTGTGTGTGTGTGTGTGTGTGTGTGTGTGTGTGTGTGTGTGAGAGAGAGAGAGAGAGAGAGAGAGAGATAGTAAAGTAAGGATCAATAAATGTATCACAAGGTGAATAAGAGTGCTTCCAAGATTGACTCAAGCAAATCACATTTGCTAACCTCATCCCATAGATCACTTTGTATTAGACTTCATCTATCCCTGATTTGGCCTCATGTTGTAATACAATCCCCTCCATCGACTTATAAAAATCCACGTAGTTTTTCCATGAAGGACACGCACGCACACACACACACACACACACACACACACACACACACTCAAGAGCACTATGCACAAGTAAGCACCACTTTGAATTCTAAATGAATCACCCATGTAGTTTTTCCCTGAAGGACACACACACACACTCAAGAGCACTATGCACAAGTAAGCTCCCCTTTGAATTCTTTATGAATGACCTATCTCCTACGATAGCTTCATCCTTGCATACCCTACATATCCCCATGTTTGTTAGTTTGGGGGTTTGTTGTAGCATACTCTTAATCTATTGTTCTAAGTTTCCTATCTCATAAAATGTTTCTCTATATCTCTGTTGTGCTTATGATTCTTGTTTAAGTAATGATTCTCTAAGTATTAAATCATATTTCTTATTGGGTCTATCAACATGGGAATGGTCATGAGAATCCCCCTCTTGATTCCAATCCATTAGATTGCACTAATTCCATCTCCGTATAGGGTTTGCATGTTTTATTGGCTTGTTCTCATGTCTATGGTTTGGATGCCCTAGTATATCCTTCCCTTGTTTGGATGGTGTGAGGTGGAGCGGATGCATGTGTATGCGGGTGCATGAGTGCATGGTGCAAGAGAGTACGCTCAGTGTGGGTGGAGATGTAGTGGATAATCTTGTTCACTGCTCCTTATTTCTTTAGTATTAAAAGAATACGGTAGAATGGTTCGAGATGGGTGGCACCCGACACCCGGCCAGTATTGTCTGCACCCTACAATCTCCCACTTGAAGGCCATAGTAGCCCAAGTTTCCTATGTTAGTACAAAAACCTGTACAAATGTGAAGCATCGTGAGGCTTTACACTACACCCATCATCTCAATGCAATGTGCAAACCACTCTCTGGCTAAGCTCTTCGTAAGAGAATATACAAGGTTGTCATCTGTGTGAACTTTGGTTAACTCAATGTGTTTGCTAGCCAAAATATCCCCTATTACATGATACCTCACCTCGATGTGTTTGACTTGAAATGAAGCACGGGGTTCTTTGCTAATGCAATCGCACTCTGTATGTCACAATGTAACACTGGAGTCTGGTGTATACCAAGGTCTCCACTAGACGAGATACCATACAGCTTCCTTGCTAGCACTAGAAACTGCAACATACTCACCCTCAATGGAGGAAGATGAAGTGCAATTTTGAGACATGACCTCCAAGAGATTTCCACTCCAACAAATAAGAAAAGGTATCCATATGTGGATCTCCTAGTGTCCACACAAACCACATAATCCGAATCAGTGTATCCAACTATGGATGCACCACTGTTACCAAAGCGTAACCACTTGTTGTCTAAACCCTTGATGTGTCTCAAGATATGCCCTGCTTCGTAATGCTTCCTAGCCAAATTTTCCATATATCCACTGGGCACTCCCACTGCAAATGTAATATGTGTTCGCATGCTAACCATGGCAGACATGAGACTGCCAACTGCCAGAGAATATGGCACCTTTTCCATCTCTACCTTTCCAACAGTCGATTTGGGGCAATCATTCTTGCTAAGTTTTACATAAGCATCCATTAGAGTACTTAATGCTTTCCCCCCTTGAATGTGAAAACATCGCAAGACCTTGTGAAGATACTCTTCCTGTGATGGTTCAAGTATTCCACACTTACGATCTCTCTTGATACGCATACCAAGAAAATGATGTGCATCACCAAATCCTTCATGGAAAACTGCTTGCTTAAGGCATCCTTGAGAAGTGAAATCTCATCTTTAGACTTCCTGGCTATAAGCATGTCATCCACATACAAGATCAAAATGATGAGGGAACTATTGTTCAACATCCTTGTGTAAGTAATCCTCTTGGCTCCTTAAATGACCTTGGAATTGAATGTACTTGTTAGACTTAATGTACCACTACCTTGAACCTTGCTTTAGACCATACAATAATTTACACCGGTTCTACCCTTGTTGGGTTCTCAGGCTTGATCTCCAAACCTTCTGATTGCTTCATGTAGACATCTTCTTCAAGATCCTCGTCCTCAATGGCTACTAAACCAAGCACAAGATGGAGGGTAGTCATCTTGACTACAGGAGAAAAATTCTCGTCCAAATCTATGTCTTTCTTATGCTTGAAGCCTTTAGCAACAAATCTAGCCTTATACTTAGGCTCGGGATCTTCTGCCATGTACTTCTTCTTGTACACCCGTTTGCAAGGCAATGCCTATTTACCCTCTGGTAACTCTGTAGCAAGCACTTTGACTTTCCTCTTTAAGAGGTAGACCCACACCTTCCGAGTAGAGTTATCTACAAATGTCAGGAAATACAGTGCTCACCCTAGAGATTTGTGTGTCATAGACCCACATAAATCGCTATGAACAAAGTCTAGAGGGTTTTCCAACTCTTGATGTTATGATGAGGAAGTTTGCCTAGCTTTCTTGCCATAGATTCAATTCTCACATAAATTGAAATTAGAATAATTTAACACAGGTAAGTAGTACAACCAGTAGCCCAAACATAGAAGGATTTTCATTCCTCACTGGCTCATATGGCCTAGCTGGATATGCCACAACTCAGTAGAAGGATACTCTGCTACATAGATTGAACTCTCTTTGACTGAAGAGACATATAAAGAGTACAATGATCTAGATTTGTGACCTCTTATGACAACCAAATTTTCCTTACACACCATCCAATATCCATTGCCAAAAACAGTAGTATAGCCTAGAAGATCAAGCTGACCAACTGACGCCAAACTCTTATTCAGTTTAGGAACATGTCTGACTCCACGAAGCATAAATTCAGTGCCATTCATCATGCATAACTTGACATCTCCCATACTCCATATATCAAGCTGATAGGAATCTCCAAGCTTGATTGAACCATGCATAGTAGTATATGTGGAGAACCATTCCCTATGGGGAGTAACATGGAAACTGACACCTAAATCAATGATCTAATTTTGTGCATAACACTCATCAAGAGCCAATAACACATTTGGACTCAAATTTGAAGTGAAAACAAGCACAATTGACAGATGTCGCATGTCAGGAACAAACTCTATAGGTGGAGATTCAACAACATCGATCTCCTCTATCCTTACACTGCTCTTTGAAGCTTCAGACTTCACAATAGCTTTGCCCTTCTCACATTGTAAAACACGGAAATCTTTCTTTAAATGGACTTTCTTACCGTAATGGAAGCATTCTACATTTCTCAAATCACAACCTCAACTCTTGCTATGATTGTGATGATCCTTACAATCTTGTGAGCAGCCGCAACTATGACTAAGTCCACCTCTTTACCTATGGCGATTATGGACAATTGCCATATATGCATCTCCATGCCCACCACTATCGAGAGATTGATGTCTAATCTCTTCAGTAAGCAATGCATTAGTAGCATCACTAAACTTTAGTTAGCCACCTGGTGCGGAGCTACTAATTGCAGTATTGAATGTATCCCAAGAAGAAGGCAAAGAGCATAACAAGAAAATGGCCTTCATTTCATCATCAAAACCCAACCCTCTTGATGTCAGCTGAGAAAATGTGCTATTGAGTGTGCATTAACACTGCTACCTTCTTTCATATTCAAATGCATAAGTTTATTCATCAAGAAAACTTTGTTAGAAGTAGTTTTTCAATCCCAAGTCTCACATAGAGAGTCCCAATGTAACATTTAATGTCCTGATTACTTGTGTGTAGCGGAAAATAGCATAGACATAGTGAGAATTTCATTAGAATAGATTCCTAATGAGCATAGCAAGAGTGCTTGGATGGAGAGAGCAACAAAAAGCATTACACCTAGCTAGATAGGCATAAACAATACTTCAAAAGAGAGAGAAATTAAGCTATTGACAACAATTGAGGACCCGATTTACATGGAGCTGGTCCCCCCTCCAAAAGGCTTTGTATCATAGGTTTCCACATCAAAGGAGACATTTTACAATACAATACTTTGTGTTCCTTCAATATCTTGTTGGTGCAATGAAGATGGAAGCTTCAAGCACCATGCACACACTTATAAAACACAACATCAATTCCCTCACGATCTCAGGCCCAAGACCTCACACACCTTCGAAGATGGTGAGAGCTAGCGGGGTATGAGAGTAGATTGAGAGGAAGAAGGAGTAATCTTACGAGAAAGAAGTATATCTCCTCACATAATCACTCATAATAGCTTAGCATAGCTCAGTAATTAGCATGGTAGAGGCGATGATCATGCATTGAAGCTTTTCTTTAAGCTTTTCAAAAGAATTGTTCTCCTTAGCAGACCATGTATACCTAAGGTTTTCTTTGTTAGGTCATGTAATGGTCTTGAAATTAGTGAGAACTTTTCTATGAAGCGTCTACAATATGCACACATACCTATAAAGCTTCTTAGTTCATGAAGATTCGTTGGATTAGGCCATCCTTTTATTACCTCTAGCTTTGATGGATCCATTTGGATGCCATGTTGAGAGATAATGTGACCTAAATACTGAATCTCTTGTAGGAAAAACTCACTTTTCTTTCGATTAACATAAAGTTTATTCTCTCATAAGACTTGAAATATTACCTGGAGATATTGCTTGTGTTCGTATAGTGAATTAGAGTAGATGATAATATCATCAAAGAACACTCCAGTAAAGGTTCGATGAGGCCTGAACAGCTTCTCCATCAAGCGGTTGAATATGGATGGTGCATTGGTCAAACCAAAAGGCATGACAATGTATTCATAAAGACCAAACGTAGTGTGAAATGCGGTCTTTGCAATGTCTTGATCAACTATCCTTATTTGATGGTAGCCACTTTTTAGGTCGATTCTACTAAAGTAGGTGTTGCAACCCTTATAGCTTATCAAATAGGTCTTTTACCCATGGAATGGGAAACCTATTTTTGATAGTGATCCTATTTAGTGCACTATAGTCAACACACATACGATATGCCGTCTTTCTTTTGCACTAATAGCATGGGTGAACAAAATGGAGATGAGCTAGGCCTAACCATGCCCTTCTCAACTAACTCATGCACTCGCCGCATAATTTCCTCTTATTGAGCTTGAGAAACTCTATAAGGAGGTTTATTAGCCGGTGAACTTCCTGGAAGAAGTTCAATTGCATGGTCATCATTGCCTCGTTTAGGAGGTAGTTCATAAGGGATGTCGTCAATAAAAACATCTTGAAATCCCTTGAGAAAATTGGATAACTCTAATTCTTTGCGATTGTTTATATTTTCTTTTGCTAAAGCATTAGGTTCATTTTGAGAATCTTTAACAAAAATCATGTACACGGAAATAGAGCTCTTTATTGACTTATTGAAATCTTGCGAATGTACAATGGGTATGGTGTTCCCAACTCTTTGGCATCTATGTACATATCTTTTTCCCTGAACCTAAAGTAGATTTTCCTTTCAGGGAATTTAGCATTGGTAGCCATGTGGTCAAACCATGGTGCCCCTAGGATGACGTCCTCATGCTTGAGAGGAGAGATAAAGAAGTCCTCTTTGTCCACATAGCTTTGGACATGGAGCCTCAATTTCTTGATTAAGGGAGTGACTGAAGCTTCTTGCCCCTTGAAAGCACCATCACCGGGTAGGATATCTCCCATCCCATAGGCTTGGATGCCTAGCTTGGTGGACAACTCTGTGGATATGAAATTGTGAGTAGAACCAGGGTCAAAGAGAATAAAATCATCATGTTCTCTTACCTTTCTCCAAGTATAGCATAGAGAAGATCCTTTGTGGTGAGTTTCCTCTTCTTGGATTTCGACCAAGGTAGCTCTAGGAGGCTCATGGCGGGTGTTCTTTTGGGGGAAAGCATGGTACGCATGCCCTTGCTCGCCGCATTTGAAACAACAATTATCCTTGCGATAACGCTCAAGCTCTTCAGAAGAGAGTTTGTTTTTGTCTTTGTAAACTCCCTTCTCCTTAGCTTTGTTGTTATTGGAATTTCCCTTAGGAGACTTTTGGACATTGTCCTTCCCCTTAGGCTCATTGGAGCCCTTGGTTTTTTGTGGGCTTAAGATTTCTCTTAGCCCCTATTTGGAAGTTGATTCGTGAAGCCACAATGGTATGGTGTATGACCGCAAATATGGTGCGTGGCCTTTGGAAGTTGACATACTCCACCATATCTTCAGTTAAGCCCGCACAAAATTGTTGTTTTTGCTCTCCAAATTCCATCTTTTTGAAGACAGTGGCTTTGAGATGTAAGTCCCAAAACTTGTCTACATCTTTGTGAATGGATCCGTAGGCAGAGAGCTTCAACCTTCTCCATTCGGTGAGTACTTTGTCTTTGGCATCGGTAGCCAAAAACTGCTTCACGATGGAAGCTCTTAAAGCTTTCCATGTTCATGGGGCTTCACCGTTTTCCCGTAGGCTAGATCACCATTGCTTGGTGGACTTTTGGAAATGCATAGCTACATGGCGTAGCTAAGAGGACTCCGTAAAGCCCTCATCTCCAAATGCCGCATTGAATTGCTGGATAAAAGTAGCACCAAAGGAGTGCATTTTTTTAATGAGCTTTTGTTTTCATGATTTTTAAACATTGCACAATTTTTCAAGCTTTTTAGAGTCGTTTTCTAGAGAAAATATACATGTTCTAAACAATGTTCAAAACCACCGGGAAAGTTTATACACAAAAGAACAAATAGATTATCAGCACAATAAGTTCCACAAACCAATATATATATATATATATATATATATATATATATATATATATATATATATATATAATTGCTACATCATTAAACATAAAAATAATAATCATGCCAGCATTTTGTGATCCAAAACTTGAGAGCATACTACTTCACTAAATGGAGGGAGGGGCAAAATGGGGTTGCCTATTTTTTATGTGGAAACTTAAGGGTTCATAGAGAATGGGGATTGCAATACGAGGTTGACTAAGTATGAAGGCAACATCCATCGCGGTCAGTGTAGGTTGATGTATACCATGTTCTCCTTAGGTTGCAGCCCCAAGACATGCACATACACATAATGTTGAGATGTCAAGCTCTACACCTTGAGCTGGCATCCACTACGGGTCTTGGCCGCTTACGGCATTTACTCACTGGCGCGTTAGGTGACCGACACGGAGGATCTCTGCCAGTGATTCTACAGCTGGACTACACTTATAGTGCCAGCCTCGTACGCTTCTAGCGAGTTCACACTTAGTGACCGCATGTACATATGTGCTACCTTTCAGCTTTAGCACTTAGTCATTTTGTACTCTCTTTTCTGTGAAGAAGAAGAAGAAGCTTTCCATCTCTGTGTGCTTTGTGCTTGTGTTGTGTAGCTCTCTTGTATCCTCATTCTTTACATGGTATCAGAGCCTGGTGCAGGCAAGAGAGGCTAAGAGAGCAAGAGCATCACAATCCCTTCGTTCGCAATCCACGACCAGAAATTTTAGGGGTTTTTTGCACAAGTTTCTGAACAGGTCTCCAAAGTGCAGTATACAGAGATTTACTGTACAAGTACAGTGGTTGTATGTACGCTTGATTGTGGACACTCGTTGAGTGTAGAAAGCGTTACAGGTACCACGATAGCAGGTTCAGCAGATTTGCAAGTTTTTGCAGATTGCAGCTATTTTGTCTTAGTGCTTCAAGATGTCTGACGGTTTCAGTCAGATTGTTACTAAGAAGCTTTAGAAAAATAACTACCCTGCATGGAAGTTCAAAATAACAAATTTCCTAAAAGGAAAAGGTTATTGGGACTATGTAGAAGGAGACAATGAAAAGGAACCAGAGATTCCCGAGGCAAATGCTACAGCAAAACAAAGGAAAGCTTTGAGGGACTGGCAACAAGGCCAGAGCAAAGTGATGTATTGGCTTTCTATGAGCATCACAGATGGCATGATGGGCTATCTACAGGATGCTGAAACCCCCGCCATTGCATGGAGAAACTTAGGCAGAGTGTTCGAGGTGAACACCAAGGCCAGGAAGCTTCAACTAAAGTCGGAGCTAAATCAGGTTAAGAGGAACAACCTCTCAATCAATGATTATGCCTTGAAGATCAAGAGTATCATTGAGGCTCTTGGATCTATTAAAGTCTCAGTGGAAGACGATGACATTGTCCGTGCATGCTTGGATGGTCTAGGAGATGAGTATATACATTTTAGGTCTTCCATGAATACAAGAGACGACATCCCCGTGCTCCAAGATTTGATTTCTATGCTTATTCTTGAGGAGAAGCACCTTGACACATCTTCTTCTCATGGCAGAAATAATTCTGAACAGGCCTTCTATTCTAACTCCAACAGAGGTAGAGGTAGAGGTCGTGGTCGAGGCCCAAGGGGTTGCAGGGGCCAATTTCTGGAAGGTCAATCAAATCAAAACAATACAGGTGGCAAGGGAAACCAGTCTCAAGGCAGGGGGAGTCAAAGAGGTCGTGGTGCAAGATCAAGCACGCAGCAACATACTCCAGATAGCAGAGAATGTTGGACTTGTGGTGAAAGAGGTCACATGTCACGTGACTGTCCAAAGGGAAAAGCAAGTGGAAAGAGAGAACAGGGCAACTATGCATCTACTAGCAGAGATGCAGATGACAGTAAAAACGAGCGCATGTTTGTTATGCAACATGTAATGAATACAATGATTGCAGAGAATTCCACCCAAGATGATGTTTGGTATGTGGATTCAGGTGCCTCTAATCACATGACGTCTCGTGGAGAGTGGTTTAGAGATATGCGCAAACCAGATGTGTCAGGCTATGTGCAGACAGGAGATGACACAACTCACCCCATTGCTCATATAGGGGACATACCTCTAAATACGAAGAGTGGGAAATCAAAGTACTTAGCAGATGTACTTCATGTCCCAAACATTACAAAGAATCTTGTTTCTGTTGGACAAATGGTTGAGCAGGGTTTGCAGGTTCGCTTCAATCCAAATGGCTGTTATGTAGAAGATTTCCAGAATGGCTGTAAGCTGATCACAGAGGGCAAATGTGTGGGCATAATGTTTACGATGAATGTAGACATGCCTGAGGTAAAAGCTGCATTATTGGCACAGGGCACAGGTGTTGTGGCTGATGTTGACATTTGGCACAAACGCATTGGCCATGTCAATGAGCAGAGATTGCGCAGCATGCAATCAAAACAGATTGTAAAAGGTTTGCCCAAATTCAAGGTGGATGGTATGCATAAAGTGTGTGCAGCATGCCAGTTTGGAAAACAGTCAAAGGGCTCATTTCCACATGAGCGCAATGTATGTAAAAATCCACTTGAGGTGGTGCACACAGATGTTTGGGGTCCAACCGATACTGCAAGTATACATTGTTGCAGGTATTATGTCTCTTTCATTGATGACCATACAAGGAAAGTATGGGTCTACTTCATACGAAACAAAAGTGAAGTGTTTGGTCACTTTCAAGACTTCAAAGTCATGATTGAGAAGGAGACAGATATGCAAATCAAGACATTGAGGTCAGATGGAGGGGGAGAGTACTTCTCCAATGATTTTTTAGATTTTCTGCGACTGCATGGTATACGCAGGCAGTTTACATGCAGATATACTCCACAACAGAATGGGGTCGTAGAAAGGAAAAACAGGCACATTGCAGAGGTTGCACGTGCATTGATGAATGAGAAGAACATGCCTCATCATTTCTGGGCTGAAGCCGTAAATACAGCTGTGTACATTATGAACAGGACACCTACAGCTGCGGTGCATGATGTAACACTTGAGGAAAAGTTTACAGGTACAAAGCCTGATTTGGCACACTTGAAAGTGTTTGGCTGCATAGCTTACGTGCATGTACCAGATGAGTTGCGTAGGAAATTGGATCCTAAAGCAGAGAAATGTATTCTTGTTGGATATTCCCTTGAACAAAAGGGGTACAAGTGCTACAATCCTACTACACGAGAATTACGAGTGAGCAGAGATGTAGTCTTTGATGAGATGAGCAGTTGGTACAGTAATGCACATGGCACTATTGGGGTTGATGTAAAAGATGATGTGGTTGTACAAAATGTGAGTCCATAGTCACAGGTTTTGAGTGGACCACAAGAGTCCTCTTCTCGTGGCTCTGTTGAGAAACCATGGAATGGTAGACTACATACGCAGGTTACTCCACCAACAGGTACAGGGAATGTATCACGAAAAGGAAAGGAAAAGGTTGATGAACCTCCCTTTATGGCTGATGCATCATCAGGTTTTTCACATGTAGACATGGATTCAGATGGTTCTGAACAAAGTCTTGATGAGGAATTTGGAATTCCGGCTGTCAGGACACCTGGTGTAAGGAAAGTACAAGAAGATGCTAGAGGGCAAAGGAGTGACCCAGAATCGCGCAGATCTAATAGAGTCAGAAATCCAGTTCAGAAATTGACTTATGATGGGTATCTAGCGCATCACCAAGCCTACATGGCTAAGGTGATACAGGATGTGGAGCCCACATGTTTTGAGGATGCAGTTAGAAATGTGCATTGGGATGATGCAATGAATGAAGAGATGGCTGCATTGGAAGCAAACGACACATGGGAGTTGGTGCCATTGCCAAGTGGCAAGAAAGCTATTGGCTGTAAATGGGTGTATAAAACCAAGCATAAGGCTGATGGTAACATTGAGCGTCACAAGGTAAGGCTGGTCACAAAGGGTTATGCACAGACGTATGGCATAGACTATGAGGAGACCTTTGCTCCAGTGGCAAAGATGACGACTGTGAGAGCTGTCATAGCAGTGGCTGCATCTAGAGGATGGATTATGCATCAAATGGATGTAAAGAATGCCTTCTTGAATGGTGAGTTGCAAGGGGAAGTGTATATGGATCAGCCACCTGGTTATGTCGATCCAGGTTACCCAGATTATGTATGCAGACTTCTCAAAGCTCCGTATGGTTTGAAGCAGGGCTCTAGAGCATGGTATGACAGTATTGCCAAGTATCTTGTCAGTATTGGTTTTAGGAGAGCTCATGCTGATCATTCACTCTATGTACGTGAGAGTGATGTGGGGATTGTGGTCATTACCATATATGTAGATGACCTTATTATTGTTGGTGACAATGCTATGGAGATTGACCATGTGAAGGGTCTTCTCAAACAGGAGTTTGAAATGAAAGATTTAGGCGAGTTGCGCTACTTTCTTGGCATTGAGGTGATCAGGACTCCAGAGGGTGTATGGCCATCACAGAGACAGTATGCTTTGGACATGTTGTCAAAGTATGGTATGGCTGATTGTAAGCCAATTTCTATTCCCTTGGATGTGAATGCAAAGCTGAGTGCAAAGAAGGGTGATGTTGTTGAGGATGCCAACATGTACAGGAAGATTGTGGGTAGTCTAATCTACTTGACTATCACGAGGCCAGACTTGAGCTACATAGTAGGCTTGGAGAGTCAGTTCATGCAGCTTTCGAGGAAGCCACATTTGGATGGAGTACGATGCACACTTAGGTATGTGCAAGGTACTCTTGACTACGCATTGTTCTATGCAGCAGATGCACCATTAGCATTGTATGGGTATACAGATGCAGATTGGGCAGGTAGCATTGTTGATAGGAGATCTACGAGTGGCTTCATGTTCTCTTTTGGGAGTGCTGTTGTTACTTGGAGCAGCAAAAAGCAGCCTACGGTTTCTTTATCGAGCACAGAGGACAAGTACGGAGGTGCAGCAGTTGCGGCGTGCGAGGTAGCTTGGCTACGCACATTACTTGAAGACTTGGGAGTGCAGGTGAACCAGCAGATTTTCATCCATTCTGACAACCTCAGCAGCATGCAGTTGGCTAGGAACCCAGTGTTCCATGCCAGGACCAAACACATAGAGGTCCATTACCACTACGTTCGAGAGCGAGTGTTGGCGAGCGACATCGACTTGGTCTACGTCAGCACAGAGGAGCAGATAGCGGATATCTTTACCAAGGCCCTCGGAGCTGAGAAGCTTCGACGTTTCCGGACTATGCTTGGAGTCTGCGACATGCAGAGCTCGAGGGGGAGTGTTGAGATGTCGAGCTCTACACCTTGAACTGGCATCCACTACGAGTCCTGGCCGCTTACGGCATTTACTCACTGGCGTGTTAGGTGACCGACACGGAGGATCTTTGCCAGTGATTCTACAGCTAGACTACACTTATAGTGCCAGCCTAGCACGCTTCTAGCGAGTTCACACTTAGTGACCGCATGTACATATGTGTTACCTTTCAGCTTTAGCACTTAGTCATTTTGTACTCTCTTTTTTGTGAAGAAGAAGAAGAAGCTTTCCATCTCTGTGTGCTTTGTGCTTGTCTTGTGTAGCTCTCTTGAATCCTCATTCTTTACACATAATACATGTGCTTACAAGCAATGAATGACTTTTGAGGTATCACCCTTTTCTGAAAATTTAGACATGTACAGCTTGGCTTGCCTTTGATATGAACATCATAACAACTTTCAGTGAGTATAAGAAACACAACATGTTCCTTTTCAATCATAGAGACTTGCTCTAAGAAGGTTGCAGCCATCACTACAGTTGCCTCAATCCTTTTATGTGCTTCTTTTGAAATACCATGCCTCCACTTTCGTCACCAACTACTTGAACCTCCTTTTCCACATAGCGAGGAAACCCTGTTTCCCTTGCAGTTTGGTGTGCTAATACCATCCACTTGAAAACCTAGAGACTTGCTCTAAGAAGGTTGCAACCATCACTACAGTTGCCTCAATCCTTTTATGTGCTTCTTTTGAAATACCATGCCTCCACTTTCGTCACCAACTACTTGAACCTCCTTTTCCACATAGCGAGGAAACCCTGTTTCCCTTGCAGTTTGGTGTGCTAATACCATCCACTTGAAAACCTCTGGTTGTAAGACTAGCGAGCTCTTCTCTTGAAACTTTTGTTCCCCTTGCAATGGGCCAGATCATTGGGAATATCGGTGACTCCTTCACCTGCTTTTTAGCTGCCTTTGTATGTTCCACATCATGATTGCAAAACCACAGCCATTTCTCTATGGTTTTGTCTTTGTAGCATCTTTTTGACCAAAAGCATGGTGTGACCAAACTTGTATCATGACTTTTAAGAGTTTATCACAATTTTTCATACCCACAATACGAAAACACTTCCTATTAAAATGAATGGGCATTCTGCACAAGGCCCATTGTTCACATGGAACATCAGCTTCCTCTACATAGATTCCATGCTTTGTGTTGCATGTCAAATGATCATTTTCAGGCATGTAGTCTTTTTCAATCTCCTCTTCTTCACTATTGCTTGATTCCATGGTTTCAAATTTGATATGACATGGACGACCACGAACTTTGCGCTGTTTTGACTCCATCACATATTTTGTACAATGAGAACTAATAGCTTGCTTGTTGCTCTCTTCTTTTGTTGAACAATTTCCTTGTCAACATGCAGTGTGGGCTCTTCATACATTGGGGTGCATGTGACAGCTCCTTGCACCGCCCTTGCAATGGCAGCTAGACTTGGAGTTTGCTGTCTCTTGACTCTTGAGAGCATAGATCCAGTTGTGGGCCCCGTGCCCATATAACGACCTATCAATAATCCAAACGCTTTGCACAATGTATATATGAGTTTAAGACATCACTAACACATGCATCATATAATGAAATTTCTTCTTCCCCCTCCACCAGCAAACCAGCTAGCATGGATGCTCTCAAATAAGTTTATTCTTGAAATTTGTGCCTGCTCCCATGGACTTTTATTAGCCTATCCAACACAAAACTATAGTTGAGTAATTGGGCATGGTTTTTATTGGATCACAAAGAAATAAAATATAAACTCACAAGAGAGTGGGTTGATGTCGATGATGAGAGTACTATATGTATTCTCCCTTGCTTCTTGAGAAAAATTTGACACCATGGGAAGCACGGTTATGTCTTTGGTGGTTAGATTATCCGATTGGTGTAATCCCAAATCAAAAGAAGGATCTTTATGAGAGTAAGTTCTTAAAACCTTGTGAAAGATTAATTCATGAATGTATACAAGGGTTTTAAAGCCATGCATAATATGATGATAGAAACAATGATGCTTGTAGGATTCAAGCAAGAGACCCACAATAGTAAAGAAGTTGATGCACTTACTACACCCTCTTCTATGGAGCATCAAGCAAGAGAAGGAAGTGTGGACATTGAAGCTAGTAAGGATGCCACAAAAGCTACCCAAGGTAAACAGTCCAATGATGTGTGAACTACTCAAACAACCACTGGAGCTACTTATTCCCCTTTTGTTGGCATTCGGGACAAGAAAGGTAAAGGGCTTATGGAGCCTCCTAGCACCTTGAGTGATCCAAAGCGGATGAATGCGGTTGAGGTCTCTCTAGCGCCTACTACATCCTTTGTTGCAAAGTCCTCTCTAGGTCGAGAGAGTTGGGAGAGATGACCTATGACTCGTTCTATTGGTAAGTTATCTCAAATGAATTTGAATTTAAAGTTGATTGCATGTAAAGATTTTTAGAAAGTTACCACTATAAAAAATTGTTGCAAGATTTCAGTATCAGACTTTCGTGATGCTCTACTTGTTGATGTGACCCAAATTGATAGATTTTCTCTAATTAGGTAAATGCAACGTCCATGAAACATTAAATTTAGTATGTTTTTCAATATATGACTATGGAACGTTTTCTAAATAGCATTAACAAGTTTTTTGCAACTCAAAAGACGCATCTTTATAGCAAAGATGGAGTGCCATGTCGAGAGATAACTCGATTGATACTTGCATATTTTCCTATGGGCTTATTAGTGGACTCCCTTGGTCCTATCACGTGGGGTAAGTAAAATTTTGTGTAACTTTTCCTATTGAAATTTTAATTTTTTAGAGGGCATGACTATTCCCAAGTGGAATACATTCTCATCGGGTTTGATAGGAGGTTTCATGGGTCTTGCTTGTGAGTATTTGGCCGACGAGGGCTTCTTGGTCACCATGTGCTTAGCTGAGCACATAGGGGAGTTCCTTGTAGATGCATCGAGAGTGGGGCTTGTGCTTCATCGTACTTGGACGCTTATGTGTGACTCCAAGGCATATCAACATCCTGTCACTAGAGAGGCGGTAAGGTCACTGATGTTTTAATGTGAATCTTGATTTCATGTATTCTATGGCAAGATTTTGAATTTGGTAATATCATATTTACAATTTGCGTATTCAAATAGGTGCTTGATCTTACAATGTGTCTTTGGCATCATGGGGAGAAGATTTTGGAGAGGTTGTTTCCAGCATACGGTAGCTATGTATTAGATGATTGTGTTTTTCCCACAGAAGCTGATCGTGAGATCGTAAGAGGTGGTGCGGAAAGAAGTAGTGTTTTTTTTTTGTAAGTCAATTATCTTGTATGATGTTGATTTGAATAGTCCTTAAATTAATTAAGTTTGACATATTTTTGGCACTTGCAAGAGTAATGGTGTTTATTTCTATGTTGATGACATGGTCAGGTGGTTGCTGGCAACATTCACAGAGCGTTGCGACTATATCCTAGATGTGTTTGCAGGGTGTGGTGGTTTGGGGAAGGCGAGCGCAGAAGACCTGAGACATTGCATGTGTTTAGAGCTAGACGATGTACTCTATGAGTGGTGTCTTTCTCCCATAGTGTGTGGACCTGTGCCAAATAAACAGGGAGTAGTTTTTTGTGAGAATAATTACACATTTGATTTTGTACTAACTTATTTGAATGGTTTTTTGTTAGTCTTTTCATTTTTTTGAACGTCCTTAATCTCTTGCAAAAAAAATCATATTTATTTACTTTTAGCCTATAGTTGTGCGTAAGTTTTTTCTTGGACAAGCTCATTTAGGCCATGTTGCATTGCAAAAGAACGAAAAAAAAAGTACTAATTGCAAAAGCTCGAAAATAAAAGCTCGCAAATATAAAATCCCCGCACCAAAGGTGCCATCGTAGGTAAGGAAAGAGATGTTCTTTCCTCCCTCTTTGAACTTCTTGAGCTTGGACGACCTCTTCCACCCGGCATAGGATTTTCTTGTTGGGGTTAAGGCCTATGTGCCTTGACCGGTCGCCTAGGTCATGGGCGCCCGCTCACTGTTACCCTATACTTATAGTGAGTATACTGTATAGGGGGAGCTGCCACTTCACAGTCTCCCCACCCACATCGTGTGTGTGTCTCCTTCTCTCTCTCTCACTCTCCGTCTGTGGTGCTCCCCGATCCCCTTCAATTGGTATCAGAGCCATGGTGACCGCGGAGAGCACGAAGGCTTTGAGAGCTTCGAGGCGACATCTCGCTCGCTCTCGACGGTAGAGAGATTAAGAAAGCTTGGAAGCTTTGTGAGAATGCAATGGGAGCTTGTGAGCTCAGTTGAGAGTGATGTATGCTCTTGTGGAAGCTCAAAAAGAAGTGTGGAAGATTGTGTAAGTGAAGGTGCTGCCCTAAAATTGTGTGCGCAGCAGCACTGTTTTCAGATTCGTTTTTCTCCTTGTAGAATGCAGATCTAAGAATTCTGTCCTCTCTGGCCCATCCGTTCCGACGTGGTCTACTACTTCACAGAAGAAACTTTTTGCAAATTCCTCACCGTTTCGTTGATATTCAGCTCAGACTGACTGTATACAGAAATTCCCGATTTTCTGTTGTCGCATTGTGTGCGAGTTTGATGCACTTTTGGAAGCACAGGAGATGCTTGAAATTGTGTGCATAAATTTTGAGCTGAAGGTGCAATTGCAGCTTGTGTTAAGCTTGTGGTTTGAGGGTTTTTTGGTAGACTTGGGCAACGAAGTACGGAGGCGTTTACATTGAGAGCATTGTTTTCGCATTGATCAAGTTTCCGGATTGCAAATCTTTTGGCGCTTGCTTATGCGCGGTCACTCCGTTGATGTACGTTGAGTGCGGATTGCCATTGTATGTGAAAATGTGGAGCCATTTTGGCATTTCTACTCATTGGCATTGAGTAGTGTTATGGTTTATGGTAGAGATTGTACTTGAGTTTTTTGCTCAATTTTCAGGGGAAATTCTGTCGGATTTTTCCTAGATTCTCGCCATAGTTTGTGATCGAGTGTTTACTCTCACTTTGACAGGTTTTGTCAGTTTGGACACAGTTTTGTGTTTTTGTATCCACTCTCGCAAGAGTGAGGAGTTGTGTATCTTTCTTTGCTTGAGACAGTGGTTTGCTCTCGGGTGGGAGAGTCTTGTGATCTATAGCATTGTTTGCCATAGTTTTGTAGAGCTTATGCATGTATATTGAGTGTAGTTTGATGCGCGTTGATTGCTCGCTGTATTGAGTTGCAGGACAATGGTTATTTTGTGTTGATAGCCATTGTGCGTCGAAACTCTGGCGAAATTTTCCAAGGAGTTTTATGCGTATCATTTATGCGATCTAGGTAGAGATTGCGGGTTGCACTCAGCATTTGCGTGCGGTGTTCTCTGCAGGTGGGAGATTTGTGCATGTGTATGCATCGATACCGCATAGTGTGGGCTTGGTGATTAGCTCACAGATTGCAGTGTGATACTAGAGCAGGCGAGGCTTGTATTGACATTGCGGGAGCTCTATTTTAGAGTGTGTCTCACAGGTTTTACATTGTGTTTCTAGCCAAATTTGTAGACAGTTTCCAGGTGTTGTTGGTGAGGTGGTTTTGCTATCTAGCTTGCTACTTTTGCTCATGGCAGAGACAGGTGATCGATCAGATTGTGACCTCTCACAGATGCGTGTGTTTAATGGGTCAGACTTTGCGGCATGGAGAGAGTGTATGCTTGATGCATTGACACAGCGAGGGTTGCATCGACCATTGAGTGGTGATGCAGGTAGACCTTCAAACATGTCTGACGATCAGTGGCAGGAGCTAGAGGAGATGGCACTATCTACGCTCTCTTTGCACCTTGCGGAATCTGTATATGATCTTGTTATGTATGAGACTACTTCGAGAGCACTTTGGCGCAGATTACATGATATGTATGATAGATCTGAGTCATCAAGGACTCGTGTGAGACATGTACATTCACGAGTACGCCGACAGGTGATATGTTGGTATTGTGGTCATTCTGGACACGTTAGACAGCGCTGTTTTCGTCGTATGCGACATCGTAGGAGACATGGAAGTCTCAGAGATGTATGTAGTGATGCCATGGACTCAGTTGCTTTGACAGTTGAGACAGATGTAGTGTCGGAGTATACTAGTGACGGGGATGTCACTTTTACCTCGAGCTATGCACGAGATGCTATACATGTGGATAGTGCACTCCCTTCGCAGTGGTTGCGAGACGCAGATGCTATGTTTCATGTCACGCCGCATCGTGAATGGTTTTGTAGCTATTCTAGCGGGATGCTTGGCAGTGTACGTTTGACCGATGGATCGGTGCATGCGATAGCAGGTGTAGGAGATGTGAGACTATCATTACCGAGTGGTGCATCTTACTTGTTACGACATGTGCGCTATGTACCAGATTTGACACTGAGTTTGATCTCGATTGGTCAGCTTAGAGATTGTGGATGTCAGATTTTGCTATGAGAGCGAGATTTTGTGATGCATTTGGGTTCGCTAGTGATTGCGAGAGGTGCCAGGAGTGGTACAGGTTACCCATTGCATGTGGATCACGGGAGAGACGGTGTTGTCTCTGTGATCATGCAGCCAGGTAGAGAGCAAGAGAGCAGGTGAGTCTCTTTTGCTTGTGGGTTGCAGGATGCTTTGCATGGAGTGCAGAGCAGTGACCTTGTTGGCAGGTTTTGTCTACGGATGCACAGGTAGAGCGGGACAGCTCTAGTGAGTCACATCAGGATGAGTCATCGAAGGTGATGACAGAGATGACTCACATGGATGCTGATATGTCGGATATTGTGGAGTCATTTCTTGATATGCTTATGCCAGAGCTTGATGCATATTCAGGACAGATGGATACTCTTGGGGCACATGTGATATGTGGTGGGCACGAGGAGTCACTCCAGAGCTCGGAGTCAAAGTGCCATGGTCTCTATGATAGGGGACAGGATTACCATGAGTTGAGTTCTGAGTTGGAGGTGGCAGAGGTTGCCGGGGTTTCATCAACATTCGGTGTCCTCATGTACGAGATGCTGATCTCGAGGCCAGACATAGCAGCTGCAGTTGGAGCATTTGCAGCAGGGTTGATTAGTTGTTCGATGACTGATCTCGGCATAGAGCATAGGGGAGGTTTGCAGGTATTGGACCGATACTTGCAGGAGTGCATGAGCTCTTGTAGACTATTTGCAGATCTTGGAGCTAGCTTTGTGTGGCTTCCGCAGTGGGATGTTTGTCTATCAGTAGAGCCGGATGCACTAGCTCATCGAGAGTCAGTGGACATAGGTTGAGAGAATCTCTCACCTTCTATTAGTTGTACACTAGTAGATCTTGCTTAAAGGCACATTGGCCTTTAAGTGGGAGGTTGTTGGGGTTAAGGCCTATGTGCCTTGACCGGTCGCCCAGGTCATGGGCGCCCGCTCATTGTTACCCTATACTTATAGTGAGTATACTATATAGGGGGAGCTGCCACTTCACAGTCTCCCCACCCACATCGTGTGTGTGTCTCCTTCTCTCTCTCTCACTCTCCGTCTGTGGTGCTCCCCGATCCCCTTCATTTCTATGGCCTCTTCTTTTTGGTGGTTCAAAAGTTGCACCATCACTTTCTTTAGAAGATGAATAATTTGAGGAAGATGGAGAAGAGGGCGATCTCTTTCTCGCCTTTTTCTTGCCTTGGTCCTCCTTGTCTGCACCATCAGTTTCTTCATAAGAGGAAGAAGATGGAGAAGAGGGTCCTCTTTCTCACCTTTTTCTTCTCCTGTTTTCTGTCATCCCTCTTTGAATTATGATGTGGAGAAGTGTGTGATGGTCTTCTCCGTTTAGGAGGTGATGGAGAGCATTTTGCCCACCATCTTTGTGGAGCCATCTCCGTCGAGGTGGTAGGAGACTCACTTCTTTCTCATTCTTTTATTGGGGGCTCTTGAGTTCTCCTTTGGGAAGGAGATACGTCATCAAGAAGTAGATTCCTCTTCTTCTTCCCAAATTGGAGACAAGCATCTTTTGGAAGTCTCACAAGGAGGCTTCCTAGGTACTCTCTCTTCATGGTGAGGAGTTTGGAGAATCCCATGAGCACTAAGCTGCCATTGCACTTCACTTTGGATGGAAGGATTGACCATGGCTTGTTGAAGCCTAGAAACAAGGTAGTTAACAAGCATAGGGGCATCATTAGTAGCCTGCTCATTAGCAGAAATCAAAGCTATCAACATTAATTTCACTCTCTTTACTATTGTCAACCATTCTAACAACTTTTAGGTGTAAACTTTTTCAGGTGTACTTTGGCACTTCAAGCCCTAGTTGCTACTCCTCTTTACCCCTTTAGAAAAGAACTCAAGCTCCTATACTTGTGGCTCGAATATCATTATAATTGCAAGGAATAGAAGAGAGGGTCTTTCAACACCAAAACAGTACCAGTTCTTGTCAAGCTTCTAATAACTCAATAGTGGTTAAGTCGTAGGCAAGCCCCGTAGGACTCCACTATTAAGACCATAGCTCTCGACGATGATGCCCCGTTATCTGCATGAAGGCAGGCGCACTGAGAGACTGAAAAATCCCTATTCTACTTAATTGCAATTAATAATACCAACCATTTATAGCTAGCTTGAGGACCTCGCGTCTTGAGCAAGAAAAGAGAAACCTTGTGCTCTGATACCAATGTAACATTTAATGGCCTAGTAACTTGTGTGTAGTGGAAAATAGCATAGACATAGTGAGCATTTCATTCGAATAGATTCCTAATGAGCATAGCAAGGGTGCTTGCATGGAGAGAGCAACAAAAAGCATTACACCTAGCTAGATAGGCATGAACAATACTTCAAAAGAGAGAGAAATTAAGCTATTGACAACAATTGAGGACCGGATTTACATGGAGCCGGTCCCCCCTCCAAAAGGCTTTGCATTATAGGTTTCCCCATCAAAGGAGACATTTTACAATACAATACTTTGTGTTCCTTCAATATCTTGCTGGTGCAATGAAGATGGAAGCTTCAAGCACCATGCACACACTTATAAAACACAACATCAATTCCCTCATGATCTTAGACCCAAGACCTCACACACCTTCGAAGATGGCAAGAGCTAGCGGGGTATGAGAGTAGATTGAGAGGAAGGAGTAGTCTTACGAGAAAGAAGTATATCTCCTCACATAATTACTCATAATAGCTTAGCATAGCTTAGTAATTAGCATGGTAGAGGAGATGAGCATGCATTGAAGCTTGGATCTTGGTTGGATTTGCATCACAAAGCCAAGAGTTGTTGGTGTAGGCCTCCCTTCTCACAAGCTTTGAGTAGATGATAATCTTTCCATTAAAGCTTGAGAGAGAGAGAGAGAGTCTTCTTCCTTCACACATGAGATTGTGTGTGTAAGTGGGTGATAATGCCTTGCCAAAATCAGCCCCCTCTCTCTCTTGGTCGACCCCTCTTGCAATTTACTCATGATGGCACCCCATTGGACCCTGCAAAGCTTAGCCAATCATAATTGAGAAGCATAAGTGATAGCCTTGTGACATGTGTCCCCCTTTCCCCTTTTGTGAGAGCTTTAGGTAATTTAAATAATGCAATTAAACTCTCATTGGACCCCTTTGTCTTCTGGCCAATAGGAATTAGGCAAGCCATTGTGCTGTTGAATGCTCATTGGACCCCTTGGGAGACTGTCCAATAGTCTTCTAGAGAGCTTAATTCTTATTGGTTCTTTTATCAAGTGTTTTTAAATGAATTAAACTAGGATTACTCTAGCCTAATTCTCATTGGTCCACCTCTATGGCCATCCAATAGGATTTGAGTGCACCTTGGGGGAAACTGGGCTAGGGAGCTGACATGTGTCCCCTATTCCCTTTGTGTAAAGGGCTTGCAAGAGTGTGCGCATGTGTGTGTGTGTGTGTGCGTGTATGTGTGTGTGTGTGTGTGTGTGTGTGTGTGTGTGTGTGTTTCTCTCTCATCCCCTACTTACAGGGCTCGCCCCCTCCTCTTTAGGAGTCTTTGAAGACTTTTTGCACACTACAAAGCATCCAATTTTCCTAAGGAATGACCATTAGACTTAACCTTAGCATTTTGAAATTCTTAATGGGCTGAACCTTAGGCCTTTGAAGCCCATTGGTTGCACATTGCTCTTCTACGGATGGTCCCCCTTTAAATCCCTATTTTCCCTCCTTTGGGTCCCTACT